>NW_020173035.1:132213-183499 GCF_003031525.2 Neophocaena asiaeorientalis asiaeorientalis | reverse complement strand
TGTGTGTGTGTGTGTGTATTCTTTTTTCAGATTATTTTCCTAGGTGTCATTGTTAATGAGTCTTTTAGATATCACACGTACACACACACTCACATATATAAAACAGTACTGTATATCTAAATATACACCTGAAAGACAAGTGGAGAGATGAAAAGCACCACAACTTTCTTACCGGCAAAAAAAATGAATGCCGTGTGAGATAAAGTTTTCACAGTGAATAATACAAATATTCAAGAAGTACTGTATCTTAAACTGTGTAGCTGTAAATGGAAATGATGTGTTCTGGAAAAAAAAAAAAAAACACTGCTTGATGAAACAAAAAATTGGTTCTTTGGATAAAGAAAACAATGACATCAAAGCTACCTGCAAAGAGATTGAATAAAACTGTTTAATGAAACATGAGTATGAAGGGAAGAGAAAGCCAGCATTTCTAATATTTTATCTTACATGTATTTTATTATTATATATAATTAATAAGGTGTAATTCATTGTTAATGTTATAAAAGTTTATTTGGTTGTTTCATCTATAGCCCTTAAAGTTTATACATCCATGTTGGCCTAAAACCTTGTTTGGGGGGTGAGGAACCTATTTTCTCTTTGGAAAATGTAGACTGCTTAATACACGGTAAAGGTTCTGAAGTCAATTGTATCACGCAGGGTTGGCGGCTTGGGGGCGGTTCCCCACAACAATAAGCATTGTACTGACACAAGCAGGGTATTCTACAATTCAACTCAGTTCTGACACTCTCTACCCAGAAATAGGAGATCACATCAGATTGCACAGGTTAAGGGTTCAGTCCCACAAGACTGCCCCCTTCCTCTCCCACTTCGAAAGCCAATCTTAAATCCAGGTTGTTACCCAGATGTCTGACCAACCGGCTATAAATCAGAGGTTCCTAGGAACCCTGCTTTGGGTTTGATTAATTTGCTAGAGCAGCTTACGGAATCAGAGAAACATTTTGCTTACTAGATCACAGATTTATTAGAAAAGGATATAACTCCAGAACAGCCAGATGGAAGAGATGCATAGGGTAAGGTGTTTGGGAACAGCTTGGAGCTTCCATACTCTCTCCAGGCATTCTGTTCTCCCCAAATCTCCACATGTTCACCAACTTGGAAGCTCTCAGAACCCTACCCTTTTGGGTTTTTATGGAGCGTTCATTACATAGCCATGATTAAATCATTGGCCATTGGTAATGGAACTCAATCTCCACCCTCTCTCCCCTCCCTGGAAGGGAAATCAGGGGTGGGTGGGACTGAAAGCTCTAACCCTCTACTCCTGGTTGGTTACCCTAGCAACTGCCCCCATCCTTAGGTGATCTAGGGGCTTTTCAAAGTCACCTCATTGACATAACAAAGATACCTTTATTGCTCTCCTCATAGGAAATTCCAAAGGTTTTAGGAGCTCAGTGCCAAAAATGAGGATGAAGAACAAATACATATTTCTTATTATAAATCACAGTATCACAAATGAGTTGGTTTTATGTTTGAGCACCCAAGATACATTTTAAAGGGGGCAGGAAAACATATGTCTCTCGTCTCTGCATCATGCTGCTATAGAGAAGGAAAATGTTTCCCTTCTTCCCTTCTAGGTTCTTTGGCCTACTAATTAAATTGATAAAAGACAGATTAACAGGAGAAAAAAGCACATTTAATTTCATGCATATGGGAACCCCAAAGGATAAGCCTCCCAGACAGTGAGGTAATTGAGGCTCATATGCCATCCTGAGCTAAGGAGAGGGGGGTAGGGATCTGGGTATTCAAAGGGGAGGAAGACAATTCACAGGGAGGTGGGAAGAGCAAATGTTTGCCAGGCCATGAACATAAGACTTTCTGATATAAAACTTGATATCGGGTAATATCTACTTGTACAGGCCCCCTATCTAAGTTCTTTTAGGCAGTTCAGGGGGAAGTAAAAAGCTCTTCTTGAGTCTGTTGATCCTTGATTGTCTTCAGCTCAAAATAATACACATGCCAAAGTGGCATATTCTGGGGCAGCCTGCCCTGAACCCCATCACTGCCTTGAATATCAGACTTTGCTTCCTTATTAAGGACATGAAGGCTTCAGAAGGACAAAAGAGCAAAACTTTAGGAAGATTAATATAGAAGCTAAGGATTGAAAGAATTAGGTGATTAAACCTTAAATCTGCTTCAGGGAATTTATAACCTAATTGGGAAATCAACTTAAATATCTGAAAACTTAAAAAAAAATTTGTATTCATTTGGCCAGCAGATTTTTTTGGCCTATTATTTGTTTGTGTATAGTAGGATAAAAGACTTGTCACCCTTCAGTAAATTAGTATTTCCTTCGTAACTTTCTTCATATATGCAATAAATATATACTGAGAATCTATTGTTTGCCAAGGAAAGGAAATAAGTACTCTTTTTCAAGGGGGGTTAGTTTCAGAGTGGACTGGAATGATTTGGAAAGAAGGGATTTGAGAAAGGGTGAATAAGATGCAGATTTCTCTCACAGAGGCAAGCCTTACAAGTGGGATGAATAGAGACCCAAATAATTTACTGATATGCATTATGGCATAAACGTCAGTAAGTGCATTTCAGTAATAGTTATAGCTAGGATTTTTTGAGCAATTAATATGTGTCAGACACTAAGCCAAGACCTTTCCAAGAGATCTTGTATTTAAATCTTACAATAACCTATTGAATTTGGCAAGATGATCACATCCGTTTTAAAAATAGGAAAACCATATTTTAAGTATCTCAACCATGATCCAACAGCTAGGCAGCGATCAAATCACCCTAAGCTATCGAAACACTATTCTTTGTTTCCACTACACTGATCTTTCATCAAACTTAATATAGTCTCTTATACTCTTTTCCATCGTTGTGGCTGTTTCTTAAAGATTAGAATGTTTTGCAGTTTTGATTGCTATGTAGGCATGTACTGATTAAAATAACCCTTAGAAGTAATTTGACTAATTTTAGTTGCTGTCATCTACAATACTTTTATATATTATCCCTCTCAAAAATGTTTAATTGCTCTTCTTAAAGCCTTTCTAGAAATGCCTACTCTATTTTTTCAAGTTACTCTGTCTTTCATTAGATGCCTTAGATTACTGACAGTTTCATGTAGTTCATGTACTGGATTCAAGATACAGTTCAGTTACTCAGGGAGTCCAAAAGTTAACAACTTCTGAAAGTGCATGAATCCCTTCTACCCACTGGTACATCCAAAGCATTCAGATTTTACTTGCTAAATCACGGGTTCTATCCCTTAAAGTTCCTTGGAGGATACTATCAGAACGAAGACTCAAAATAGCAGTCTTCCAGAATGCAACATTGTGCTTTTAAATTTAAAAGTATTCCCAATATCACATTAGTATCTGCTGATGTGGTCACCCCAATTCCAACAAGGCACATTCTTAGAACTACATAGGTTATGCTTAACATGCCAAAATAAGTTACAAATTTAGTCAGTTAATAGATTTTCTTTAAAAAAAACTATATGTACAATTTTTGAAAAGCCTGCTTAGTCACTTGGAAAAATTGGGGCTATGGCATTGAAAATTGTCTTCCTAGAAGTCCTAAATATGGCTATATTTCCCTAGCCCTCCAGATTAACTCCATGTTTGTCCGTCCTAAATATTCAGGTTATTTTTAATATTCTGTCTTACTATCTCATTTTGTAAATACATTTTGATGCTGAAAGTTTACACATACAACATTAATGTTCTTTCTTTTTGGATATGAGGATTTTACTGGTGACCTGCATTTTTCAATACTTCAGTGTGTGTAGTAATGGATTTGGGCTGTTATTCATGTCCCAGCCGATCTTCAACTTCACACACACTTTCTATTGCCAAACCTTTCACATCCATTCATCGAGGTTTGGAATGTAACCTGTGTCTCTGAAAAATAATTTTCTCATCGTTCCAGAGGAAGAAAATCAGTTTAAAAAAAAAAAAAATCAGTGAAAAAGATTATTCCCTGAGGCTGTCCTGAACATGGAACTTTATTGTGGGACATTATCTCTGGAAACTCCTTCCTATTGCTCTCACTGCTGCTTCATCTTCAACCATGACTATTTGCCATGTCTTCATAGTTCTGTCTGGGTTCCTTGACTGTGGTCTTTCCAGGCCAATCCTTGCACACACTGCTCTCAGAGTGACTCATGTAACATGACTTTCATGATCCTGCTTGTCCAAAGTTTCAACTCCTTAGCCCGGTCTCCAAGGTTCTCTATCTTTTGTCATTTCCCTGCTTTTATCTCCTCATTTCCTTCGCTCCTTGTCTGTCCTACTTACACTTTATGGCAGTCTCCTTAAGACCATGAATGCTATTTCCCACTTTCTCAACCTGAAAAGGTTCTTTGATCATCCTTTGGGACCCAGATAAAATCTGATCTTTTGAATGATACATTTCATTAATTCTCTGTGGTGGAATAAATCTCCCTCTCTGCTTTGATGTCCCTGTAGCACTTTGTACTAACCTGTATTGCAACAGCTGTCCTACTGCATAATATGCTCTTCTAAATGCTTTTCTCCTCAATCCAGTAATAATATCTGCAAAGCTAGGGCCTTGTATTATTGTGTATCTCATGTGTTAGAACTGTACTAAACGTCCATAAGAGATTTTAAATCAATTACTGTGGTACGTTACTTTGTTTTCAATCAAATTTATTTTTTAGAGTAGTTTTAGGTTCACAGCAAAATGAGTGGAAAGTAGGAATTTCCCATATACCCTCTTTTCTAATACCTGCATAGCTTCCCTGATTATCAACATCCTCCACCAGCATGGCACAGTTATAACAATTAGTGAACCTACGTAAATGCATCGTAATCACCCAGAGTCCATAGCTTACATTAGAGTTCACTCTTAATGTTGGTGATACATCCTTAAGCTATGAAGATAGTACTTTCATTCTCTGTAAGAATACATATTGAAATTTGGGGGATATTTTGATGCAAGCATAGATGAAATAGGCCTTGGATTTCAAGAGTCAATTTTATCTTTAATGGACTTTTACAGTCGGGATATAATAAAATTCTTTAACATAAAGTAATACCAATTATATAGACTTTTACAACAGATAGTAAGGTCTGTGACTGTGTGGGTATGTCCTCCAGAGATATCCCAAAGTTATATGTTTTGCCCGTGAACTGAGAAAACTACGTAAGCCTCAATGTCTTAATTAGACTTCAACACAACAGGTGGAACCTGCATTTGAACGCAACTTGTGATTGCCTAGAATGTGGATCTGGATTGTATTCAGTCCTCCTAAAATCTCTAATCTCTACCAGGGGCTGAAGTAGAAATGAATCTTCTTTCTTTTTACTGACAGTGGAATTTTATATACTCTTCCTTTGGGGTCTGGCGATGATATCTGTAGAGCAGCTTCACTTTTCAGAGTTATTCAGAAAGCTATTATAAGCTTCTTTTCTTCTTAGCAGGCAAATCCTGGAGTGACAGGACACACTGGGAGTCTCCCATAGTGGCCAATCACAAAGGGAGATGCTTCCAGCACTCTCAACAAAGTCAGGATGCCTTTCTGGAAATGAGAATTTTTTTCAGCAAATCTAAGTGTAAGCCAGAAAACCCAACAGATAAAATCCATATAACAGGGATCACCCGCCAAATTTTTATATTATAAAGGGTGAACACAGCCAGAAGATACAATTTACCTTCTTTCCCCCGCCCCCTCCCCATAGCTGACAGTAAAGGGTTAGAGAAAAATTGTAAAGAGAGGAGTTTGGGAATTTGAAGTTTCCTTACTGACTAGCAACTGAAAAAGCACAGCTTTAAGAAATGTTCTGATTTGATTTTCTATGTTTGATAGTGTTTTGTGTTTGTACCTTTGTGTGTGACGTGTGGTGTAGGTGCTTGCAAAGTATCTAAGATATGTAGTAAACAAACAAACATGCCTTTTATCCCCCATCATAATACTTGCTGAACTCTCTTTCTTGATGTTTCTGACAGAATAAACAAAGATCACAGGTACTAATGGGCTGTGCTTGAAAATGATACAAATATTTCACTTTTTAAAAACTTGCAGCTAATTATATCTTTAGCACACATAAATACTAATATCAGAGCTTAAGACATTGCTATAAATTTAAATAAGGAATGTAAAACAATAAAATGTATTATCCAGAGAGACAAAATATTGACGTGTGAAATAGTTTTTACTCATTTATGGTATCAGCCACCGTCAGAGATAAAGTAAACTTAATGGGGTCTGATAGGATATATGGTTGGTTAAATTGGCTAGAATTTTGTGGGATTTATATTTTCACTCTCTCTTGGACTTGGGAATCAAGTAGTAAATTATGGAATTGTGTATATTACTTTTTAAAATCCTATTTACAGTATCACACCGGACTCAATTTAGAGTAGATAGTATTTCTAGTTACCTTTCCTCAGATAATAAACATTTGCTCAAATGCATTTCAGCATTTTAATTGTGTTAATAGGAATAATTCAAAAATATACTACAAAGCTCAGTACATTCCATTTCAGAGAGAATGAGGACAGTAATTGTTGACTCTGATTGATATTTTCCCATTGTAAGGAGAGTGGATTTTTCCATCTCTGTAACATTTCATTTCATACAGCACTCTAGAAAAGGCAAAATATACTTTTACTACTATTATAAAGGTTAGAAGCAGAGGTAAATGGCTTAATTATTGTTAACATTATTAATAAAACTATGTTAATGTTGCTATGGTGCTTTATAATTCATGAATCATATTTGTGTATTTTAATGGATTTGATTGTTATAGCTAGCATCACCTCTCAGAATAGACCACGCAAAAGAGGGTGAAAAGAGCAGTACAAGTGGCACGTGGAGTTTAAGAATTTATGACACTTGAAGTCTGTCACCTTAGACCATGTACTTAACATACCTCTGAGCCTCAACTTTCTTATTCAAAAAATGGGAATATTAATACTGACTTTATGGAGTGATTGATTGATTGGAAGTGAGGAACTGTTTCTAAAGCCCAGGCACAGCTGGGTTCTCAATATCCATAATTCCATTTCCCTTTTTAATTTAATAACCAAAGACAAGGGACTGCAGTGATGGTATTAAGGAGAAAGGAGGTAATTAAGCTTTCACTTAATGTTGATCAGCCCTCCACAGCAAGCCACCCAAGCCAACATACAATCTATGAAAAGAGAGAAACCCACATTCAAGGCAAGTGCTGTGTGTTTCCTCTCCCCTCTTCCTCTCCTAGCAGGATGGCCACATGTGAACCAGGGCTTGGACTAGGATAAGGCAAGTGAGACGCTTGCCTCTAGTGCACAATGTAAGGAGCTATCTAAAAATTCACAAATTAAGATCAGTAGCATTTTATTTCAATATTTTGCACATCATAATTAACACCAACCAGTTCATGATGAGCAAAATATCAACATTTTAACTAAATACAGGATCTGACCTTGCACTTGCATCACTCACTGCACTTGCCTCACCCTAATCTCCACTTGACCGCTCAACTCAGGGACTAGAATATTGGCCATTCCGTCCACCTATGTGCTCCTCCCTCATCCCATCCTCCAGTGGCCCCCAACCTGGGATAATAAACATACCTTGAATGTATCTTCTCTGAGTTTTTCAAAATACCTTATCAGATATATCTGCCTCAATAATATTTCTTTGAATTTTAGTGTAGCAGTGAAAAGTGGACCCTCTTCTCCCAGTCCCGTCTTCTGAGAGGGCTTTTTAGTCTGGCAACTATGGAAGCAGCATCAAAGAGAGAAAGGAATGTGGGGGGTGTTCCGCTGCCCCCCACTCCATGCCTCCACTTCATGTCATACCATCCCGACTCTGTTGTATGTATTATAGGATTTGTATTTTCTTTTTTTTTTTCTTCCTTTCCTCTCTGCCCCCTGTGCATTCAAGATTATGAAACTTTCTTGTGGGCCCTGCCTTTCCTTTTCCTCTTCCTGTTCACCCTGGTGGTGTGTGGGTGAGGTGGGGAGGGGGGACCCCCACATATATATCACCCCAACAGCCCTACGTCTCCTCCTTTATTATTAGGAAACAAAACAACAATGACAAAAAATGGCGTCATGAATATGAACAGCATTGTCAGATGAATTAGTTGAAGTGTTCTTCTTTTCTTCTTTTTTTTTTTTCTTTTTGTACTACAACCTGGATTTGAGTTCTGTCTATACTAATGACTGAATATCTGACCTTGGGCAAGTTGCTTAGGTTCTTTGAGCCTCAGTTTTCTCATTCAAAAAATGTGAATAATATTCCTTATGCCTTAGGGCCATTGTGAAAATATTTAATTTGGTGCTTGGCACGTAAGACTTTGTTTTCATTTTCGAATGTTATTAAAAGGATAGTTGAGATTTGCTTTTTTTCATGTAACATCATATCCCTGAAATTCATCGTGATGGTTTTGTGTAGCAGTACTTCCCTTGTTTTCACTACAGTGTAGTTTAATTATTCATTCTCCTGCCAAAGAGCTTTTGGGCTGCTGGAAGGTTTTTCTAATTTTGTTATTTTGAAGAGTGCTGCTATGAACATTCTTGTACATGTTTCTTGGTGCAGATACTGCTCAGTTTTTCACGTCACCAACAGATATCTCAAGATCTGACCATGCTTTGCAATGAAATCCAGAGTCTGTACCCATCGATTCCAATACCTGTCTCATGTTTAGCCAGACGCAACCGTTACTGGTTACCATGAGGGTCAAGTCTCTCTGCTGAATCCTTTTCTTTGAGTCCTTCAGCGCTCTTGCTCCTGGAATCTGGTCTGTGCTCAGCTGACTACTTTATTCTGTCTAGGACTTGATTGCTTATTTTAAAGTCTTTCTACTCTGAATCCTTACCTATTCACCCCAACATTAGTTGCACCTCTCTTTGTCTCTCTCTCACCTGAGGATCCAGCATCTGACTTTGCTCAGTGAGGATGAATATTCTTGTCCTCTCTTGTCTGTGTTCATTTTGACAATGACTCTTGATGAGGTTGTATACATCCCCTTGGGAAGAAAGAATCTCCTTTACTTGTAGTTAGTCATAGTCTGTCTTTGTTTGGGTTTCCTTAAAAGCCAAGTCCAAGACAAGGACTAGAGAGCAAGCAGTTCATTTGGTAGCAGGTCACAGGAAGCACAAGTGGGAGATCGGGGGAAGCAAGGAAGTAGGGGACAGACAATACTGAGTGAGTTGCTGGCTACCTCTGTACCAAACTTTGGCTCAATCCAGTGGAGACCTCTGAGGACATGAGGCTGGGGACTACGTCTGTAGTTCCTATGCCTCGTTGATTGAGGGCTGTCCAGGGACATCACATTCCCTGCTCTGTGGAGGCTGAGTTTCCATGACTTTGGAGGAAGTCTTGAGGCAGACACATGGAGAGATGCAGTGGGTGCTTGACCTGGTGAGCCTTTAGTGGGCCTGGGGACTGTCCCTCACTCTGCTGATCACAGTAGGCCCACAGATTGAGGTGTGTGGTGTCTGCTATGTAGTTCAGACGGGATTTCCCAGTTATCTGGTGCCTTGATCTACTTTGACAAAATGTCCCAAAGAAGATCCAGTGTAGCTCTGGCCCATTGCTGTTAATCCTTCACGTCTAGGATCCTGTAATTTATGGTTGTTCTATTTTATTTCTCAGATATTCTTTTAGTATCTAAAAGCCCTGTAGAGCCTGTTTTACTTGATATAAATGATGATTAAATCGTGTAAGTTCATTTTAAATTCACAGTTTGAGGTTATTCACATAACAAGCTCTCAATAAATACTTTAAGATGCCTTTCTGTGTTCTAGAAACAGATCTTAACTGTAATAAAGCCTTCAGCAGGCAGATTGTTTCCTCAAAGTTGCAAAGTGACTGGCAGTAATATATAAAGCTAGAAACTTCAAGGAAAATGTTACCAGGGGTTACTTTTAAACTATAGGAACAATCATTTTTCATGATAAGCTACCTCCATCCCCTTCCCCACTGAAGCCTCTTGTCTCCTACGATTATTAAACTCCCATCTTTTCAGTGCAAAAAACTACACACTGGAAGGGGAAGAATTTCCATAGGAAACAGCTGCTTTCCTTGTAGCTGATCGTTGTTATATTAACTTGTCAGTCATTCCACCATATGTTTGCCTTAAAAAATATTTTTTATTACATAGGGAGAAAGGAATATTTATAATATATAGGGTTTAAATAATAAAAATAATTTATCAATTTAGATTATCCTCAGTAATTTGAAGACACCTGTGTACCCCTCCCCAATTTTATCACTTCCCCCACTATCTCCAGAGATAATCACTCTACTGAACTTTGCTTTGCTTTATCATCTTGCTACATATGTATGTATTCCTAAGTAATAAATTGTTTTGTTCTGCATGCTTTTGAACTTAATATAATTGGATTCATATTGCATCTAGTCTTGGGTGACTGCTTTTTCCAATCAGCATTATGTTGCTGAGATTCATCCACGTCAGTGAATATAGCTGTAGCTCATTCGTTTCCAAACTGTCACATTCCATCATAGGAATAAACCACAATTTATTTATACATTCTGCTGTTGATGGATGTTTGGGTTGTTTCCAGTTTTATCTCTTCTCCTATTATACTCAGTGCTCCTTGTGTACACCGAGGCGTGGGATTGCTAGGTCACAGGGTTCATGTATGTGTCCTCAGATATACTCTGTACCTCCTTTATCCTGCTCTACTGGCTACCACTGGGACATTGACACTTGCAGGCTCTGAGTGCCAGGCTTCCATGTCACCTTGCTTCTAGCTCTGCTTGGCAAACGGCGGAGGACTGGAGAGTCAGAGAAGACCCCAGGGTACTACTCTTCCTTCCTTTGTGCCTCGAGCAGTGTCTTTGACAGCGGCTGCCTATGCCTTGGGGTTCCAGCTCCAGACACATAGGCCCATAAGGGCTCCAGCTTACACTGAATGAACTCATGACCTTGTCAGGGAGGAAAACTAATTTTGTCTCTACCCTTCTAGGTTCTTGGCTGAGACTTCCCTATAATAAAACAGTGTAAAGGAAAAAAAAAATGTTTTCTTATTTTTTCCTTCTAGGCTCTTTGGCTGGGCTAATAATTAAACTGACATAAAACAGATTAACAGGAGAAAAACAAATTTAATTACATACGTACGGGACCTCATAAAAATATGATGCTCAAAGAAGTGACCAGAACAAGCAACTTTTATATTTTTTAGGCAAAGAAACAAATTTGTGAAGAATTGACAGGACAAAGGAGTTTGGGCTTGGGGTAGTAAATTAGTAAAGAAGTAACAAGGTTTCTGTGGGCTTCTGAGCCCTGAATTCCCTGTCACTGGTGATAAGGATGCCTCTCTTTCTCCTGACACAGGGAGGTTCTTTTCACATGGGAGATTTATGTCCTGCTTTCAGGGGTACAAAAGAGGATCAGAGTATTGTTGGGGAGGAAGACATTTCCCTCTACCCTTCTATGTTCTTCTGGGTGGTCTAAGAATTAAATTGGCATGAGACAGATTAACAGGAGAAATCAAACAAAAGTTTAATAAGGTGGATATATAAGAGAGACCCAGGAGAACTAAGTAAATCCACAAAATGGCTGAAGCCCTCACCGTCTTTAACTAAAGACATATTTGTCCCCCCTACACTTGATAATGTCAAATTTTAATTTTTGGCTACTATAATGGGTATAAGTTGTTTCTCACTGTGATTTTAATTTGCATTTCACTAATTAAAATGAGGTTGAACATGACTTACCTTCAATAAAATTCATTTTTAGATTTATCTCATCTTGAACTATACTCTGATTTATTATAGTACAACATTTAACTCAAGTTTTCCATTTTATTTACTCATTCATTTAATGTAACCCATCTAAGTTAAGTTCTAGTATATACTAGGCATAGTTCAATGTGTAACTATGAACTTAGAGTATGTTTTAGAAATAAAATAATTGGGGAGCACAGCCTTCGAAAATTGATTAGTGTCAGGATACACTTTATCATGTTTACTCCTTCCCTACTTCTTTCATCATCATCTATAAGATCAATTACTGTGATGTCATTAAGAACGTGTGGATTATTTATAAAATTGAGTGTCAAAGTTCACCTGTTTGTAGGCATCATACAGGACTTTCAATATCAATAGAAGATTGTTGTTATCAAAGGTTCTAAAAAATTCTGGACCACAGATATTGCAGACAATTGTAGACTGTATCATGCCTTGAAGAGTATGAGCTAAGAACAAAAATATAGAGAACTTTTAGGATGTAAAGTAATTCGTAAAATATCTTAGCTTAAAATATTGAAATGGCGAAAATGGCTTTTCCTTCACAGTCAGTTACTGAAGTGTGCGGACAGGACTAAAGATGAGTTCTGTGTGGACATGACAGTGTCGATTGCTTCGGCTGCTGGTCATGCTGGTCACTGCTAATGCTGATAATTCAGAAAACTTTAAAAACATGACTTTGTGAAGGGAGAAAAAAGCTACTTAAGAGAGGCAACATTATGTTTTATTTTGCTGGTCAATGTTCAGACTCCTAAAAAACTACAGAAGCAAAAATATATTTTGAACCTTTCTAAGAAAGCACATTCTAGCATTGTACATCTTCATGTACATGGGATCAGTCATCCACAGTCACATCTTCCCATCGTTATCCTAACCCTAAATCAGCAAGAAAACATTATATTAAATACATTGTACTTAAGAAGGCAGGAAGCTACCCTATACAAACATTTTCATTTAAACCTTTCATCCGGAAGATTAAAAGTGTTCTGTCATTCAAAGGACTAGACCTCAGCTATCTGGAAAAATTATTTGTCCAGAGTGACACTTGCCCTGGTTTGGTTTAACTTGGGTTTTAATGTGGTTCTCGTGTGTGTATGTGTGTGCATGTGTGCAATTCTATGATCTATTAAGTTGCTGTATAATTTCAAGACATGGCAGTGATTAGAACTTTTAGAAACAAATTACTTCTGTTTTTCTGATTAATGTGTATGTGTTTCTGTCTCTCTGCAAAGAAGGAGACCAAAACACGGGTTAGATGCGTGGGGATAGAACTGAATGTTGTAAACCCAAATTCCAAATGAAAGACAGAGATATCGTTGTGGCGGGGTAGGTAGTGAGAGAGGAAAGAACAAAAGACTTGCAGGAATCTATAAAATGTTCTGCTTTGTTCGTTAAAAATAGTAAAAATCTACTGGAATATTTTACATTATTTTCCAGTTCCCTACCTGTTTCTTTACTGTCCTGAAATAAATTATTTAATTTTTGAACTTCGAGTATTTGGCCAAGCTGTACTAGTTGTTGAATTTAATCTCTTACTGGGTGTGTGTAGTGCTTCTCTTGTTGCGTAAGTAGCATATATTTTGTGGTCACATCGCTACAGAAACTAGATGAATTAAGTATACTGCAGGGTAACATGAGAGAAACTTGAATAAAAGACAAAGCTGACACATGGTGGAAAATACCTGTTGTCCTACAAAAACTTGATTCTCTACTGTCATGTGGCTAAATACTCCTTATTATCCCTGTGGATATGATACCTGGATTGTGAGCTCATCCGTGTAATGAGCATATATTATTTGTTTTGTGGTTTTTCTCATACATTTTGAGTTCAAACTACGTTGTCTTTCCTGGAGCTTGACCAGAAGGTTGATTGTCCAGTAGGGTTTCTTGTAAGAAATTCTTACAGCAGTAAACAGTTCTCTATGGCAGAAAAAATCCTGTCTACATATACTGATCTTATTTTTTTATTTATACTCTGGGTGTTCCTTTTCTGTACATATAGGCAAAACTGCACAGTCCTTTTTAGAAAGGGTCAAAATCCTACTTGGAATTAAAACAGAGCAGTTAGATGGTATCAGGGTCACCTTAAATAAACTCAGCAGACTTCCAATCAAAATAAGATTTCAGATGTAATTAACCCATTAACCTAATGAGATGCACAAATTTCTGTCACCAACGATTTCCCGAGCGCTTCTTTCACTCATGTACCAGATATCAACCTGGTACTTTTTGTAGTCAATTCACATACCATGCCAGCGCATCCTAAATTTGCAGATGTGATCTAACTAGCATGGATTCACATAATTGGCATCACACAGAATTTTTAAAATATCAGCTATCTCATGAACTTTATTCATGTGAATCTTGGAAGATTCTTTGTGATGTTTGAGCTCTTACTCTCAGAGGTTCAGATGTCAAAGTATTTTTAGAATGGGTCCACAAGGCATCATTATTTTGTAATTATAATCTTGTTGATTGACAGCAAATGTGTTTGATGAAAATGTTGCCTTAGTGAAGTGATCCTGGTTAGTGCTGGAGACAGACTGCTTAGATGTAAACTCTCACGAGGGGAAAGAAAGAACTTGAAGTGATTTTAAATTCACGTACGTGAAGATATAAGCTCTCTCATAAAATGCTAAAAGGTTGTTTTTGCTCTCAGACTTTTATATTTCCATTGTACATTCCAAACTTTTAGAAATTTGATTATTAAAACCTTTTGTGCAAAACGTACTTTAAAAAATTATCTCAGTGTTGTTCACTAAGATTACAGATATTTTGTTTTAAAAAGGAGAAAGAAATTGGTTGATACTTCTCACTGGAAGGAAAGTGTGCAGCTATGCTCTGCTGCAGGAGATTAAAATGCAGGGAGCTGTAATAGTGTTTTTGATGATAATATTATGTCATTAAATAAAATAAAGGATGTAATATGTTATAACTTAACAGAAAGCTTTGTTATTGTTTAAAATCTACATTTTAAATTATTGGCATGTTTAGTCTTGCAGAGGATCATGGGTGATTCATAACTATAGGACTGTTTTTCTTTCTCAGAAATTTAACAGTAAGATAATATTGAATTGTATGAGATAGAGAGGACCTTGGGCCAAAGCGAGGCAGGAAAGATGTGAAGAGATGTATAATATATAGACAGGTGAGCAATGAATGAGTCTCTCTCAGTGGGTGTCTGAGTTTATGCCTAACAGTATTTATGACCAAGATGAGTGAATGAGGCATTTGTCAGTTCTTTAGTTTCAATGCTTTTATGAAACCTAGGTTTATTTCTCTAAAGTCAGTAGAAAATTCAAATTAAGCTACATAGTGTTGCAAACTTCAGATCTCTGAGGGGTGTGCATTAATAAGTATTCAAAAATATTTTGTCATTTAATATTATTATGTTAATTTTTGCATAATTGGATTCTTATTTACTGTTTGAAAACTTTCTTTACTAGGCTAAACATTCCCTCAGTGATCATGTTAAACAGTTTCCTTATGTTCAGTTATCAGTGTCTGAATTGTCACCAGTGTGTGCAGTCCAAATATTTTTTTTAAAAAAGCTTGATCAGAATGATGATGATTTTGAAGGAGGAATGTTACAGCAAATTTGGATTAATTCTCCCTCATTAATGATTAAGTCAAGTAAACACCTGGATATCTCATTTCTTCGCAGAGCTGTATGTACATAAAGAATAGGTACAATATTTAGTACAATTTATAGTGGGCAGTGGAGGGAAGCAGATTATGAGAGAAGGAGAAAACTTGATTGTAAAAATGCTTGTTAGTCATGATTTGACACAAAAACAAAATGAAAAGTTTCCAGAAAATCAAACAACAAATTTCATATGAAACCTTACACTGGCACAGCAGCTCTATAAATATCACTACAGTTTTTCAAATTAAAATCTAAAAGAAGCATTTTGAAGTGGTTTTGCAAATAAGAATTTACTCAAGATGTTTCAAAAAATGAATAGACTATCACAGTGAAGAAATTATTCCAGTGATGGTGAAGTTAAGTGAAATTTTCACTATAAGGTCCGATAATAGTAGAGTACTTGCTCATGAATTTAAAATAAAATGTTTTTATTCTGAAGTTTAGAGGACATCACAGTCAATCAAGAAATGCATAGAGTAAGTGATTTTTTAAATCTTTCATAAAATCAGTGTCTTAGCTTCATTTACCTATATGTAAAATAACCATACATATATCCTACATAACAGATGCCATTCCGATAAATTTTTCCTGGTCATAATATTTATATAGAATCCATTTTGCTTGGCAGATTGATTTGCTCTAACCTACAGATTAGTATGGTCCCTCTCAACCTCTACACTTTTGTGTGCCACCATCATCTTCCTGGAGTAACAAAATAGCATCCAAACCGGTCTCCTTCATCCACTCTTGCCTCACTTCTATCATCCTAACTGTAGCACTCAGAGCAACCTTTTGAAACGGTCAATTAAATCATCTCACCTCTTCATTAAAACTCTTCTCATTCTACCAAGAGTAAATTCCAAATCTTTTACCTTGACCTATGTAACTGAAACTTGCCTCCCTCGCCAATTTCAGCTCAGCTTTAGACAAGCTATCCCCTTCTTAGCTCTTGAATGTAATAAACTTTTGACCGCCTTGGTGTCTACTTATGTACATTCATTGGCTAGAATGCTCTTTTCCCCTACTTCTGTTTTCTGAGCAATCAGACATTTATTTATTTACTCACTTATTCATTTGTTCATTCATTTACTCAGTAATTCAGTGTTTCTCAACTGGGGGCAATTTTGCCCCCCATGGGACATATGGCAATGTCTGGAGACATTTGTAGTTGTCACAACTGAAGAGGGGGGCAGTGCTGCTGGTATCTAATGGGTAGAGGTCAGGAATGCTGCTAAACATGCTACAACATGTAGGAGAGCCCATCATAACAAAGAAGTAACTCACCAAAAATGTCAGTAGTGTCAAGATTGAGAATCCCTGCAAATGATTCATGCCCTCTGCTAGGTGGCAGGAATATGGTGGTGAACCAAATGAATATGGCTGAACCTTTCATAAGCTAATACATTAAGGGTAAGACAGCGAATAAGCTGGTTGACAAACAACTAAATATATACTTTTAAATCATGTTGAGCGCTCTCAAGGAAAAGGGCAGTAGAGAATGACCATTGAAATTTACTTTAGAGCGGGTGGTATCTGAGGAGGTGGTGTTTACGCTAAGATCAGAAAAATGAGACAGACACAGCCACAGCTTATAGTAAATATTTATTAAACATCAACAGTAAAATGTTGCATTTTTCTTAACCATGTCCTTTTATTGTAACTGAGGATGCTTCACATTATTTTTAGAACTTTTCATCACAAATTCTTTGCCAAGGGGACCCGTCTAGCATTTGTCTCTTGTGAGCAATTAAATCCTCACAAAATTGGTGAATCCCCAACTTTATGTGCCTCCTGCTCATTTCTATGAAATTATCTGAAAAAAAAAATGTATCCAGGGTTCCTAATTTGGTTGGAAAGCAAAGTGTTGCTGTATTTGTCAGTAACAAAATTTGTCATTCTATAGCAAGATAACATAGGATACTATAATAATTTTACATATTTACTTGAAACAGTTTCAAATCTGATTGTTTATCTGTGGAAAGGCCCATGGTTCCAGTAAGGACTGTTTTCAGAAATACATAAGTACATTAAATAACAAGAGATATATGACATGATTTTAAACGTGGCCAAAGAGTGGGATCTCTTCCTTTCCTTTCTCTTTCTTACTTTGAACTGTGTCACCAACAACATACAGTGCCTAATCATTTTAATTATACATCTTTAAAAAATTACAAAAAGGACTGTTTTTAATGTCAGTTACTAGTTAAATGCTAAAATCTGTCAACTTGGTGTCTATAGCCTTACCCTGTATTCTGCTCGAAACCTTCTGGACATTTCCATTTGAATATCCCACAGGCCCCTGACCCCAGTTGTCCAAAACTAAACCTATCATCATCTCTATTGCACCTCTTCTTAGAGTATTTCTGTTGGTGAAGGGTGTTTCGAAATATTGATACTCAGTGAGCCAAATAAAAAATCTAGGAGTGATGTCTTGAAGAGAGCATGAGGTCCTGACAATGTTTACTTCTTGACCTGAATGCTGGTTAAATAGATGCATTAAGTCAGTGAAAATTCATTGAACTGTGCACTTATGACTTGTACAATTTTCTCTACATATGTCTTATTTCAGTAAAAAGATTACATAGAAATGCTAAAAGCCAAGCCTCACCTTTTCCTCTCACTCATCCCGCACATCTAGTGTGACAGCAGATTTCTAATAACGGCTGTTAGTTGTTGAGGGCTTGCTGTGTCTTTGATATTGTAATCAGCTATTTACCTGATCTGCCACTCAAGAATTTCTGTGGTGCAGGTATTATTATGATTGTTTGCATTTTACATGTGTAGAAAAAGAGACTTACAGAAGCTACATTACTTGTCACACAGCAACAAAATGGCAGAAGTAGAATTTGAACCTGAACCAGTGTTTGTAATCACCATGGCATCTTACCTCTCCTGTGTTCCATCTCCATAAAAACGGAATGTTCTGTTTCTTTTTTGTTTTGGTTTGGTTTTGTTTTTGCGTTACGTGGGCGTCTCACCGTTGTGGCCTCTCCCGTTGCGGAGCACAGGCTCCGGACGCGCAGGCTCAGCGGCCATGGCTCACGGGCCCAGCCGCTCCGCGGCATGTGGGATCTTCCCAGACCGGGGCACGAACCCGTGTCCCCTGCATCGGCAGGCGGACTCTCAAGCACTGCGCCACCAGGGAAGCCCCGGAATATTCTATTTCTTATCCATCCTTCCTACTGAAACGGAGCAGGACCCTGCAGTCCTTGCCCCTCTCCCCATGTCCTCAGTCTGCCTTTTGTCTGTGGAAAACCTTTAGCCGAAGAATAAGTTTAATCAGAGAAGTGAGAAAATGCAGAAACAAAGGAAAACAGTCAAAGAAGACTAAATAATAGTAGTTTAGGCAGTAAGCATAGTCAGGGACATTTTGTTCCTCCTTAAGGGCTACAGATAATACTCTGAGCTGTATCCTGTGAGCTGACACCCCCACCAGGTGGAATAAGTTAACTACATGATGACCAAGCTGTAGATGCTGGTCAGACCACCGATGACCAATATCAAGAGGACTGTCAGAGCTGATTGTGCTGTTTCTGCATGTAGCCCCCTCCCTCCTCCTATAAAAGCTCTTGCCCACTGATTGTTGGGGGGTGGGGGAGTCGGCCTTTGGACAGGCATCTGCCCTCCCCCATGGTTGTCAGCATCCAAAATAAAGCAAACTTTCCTTTCCACCAACGTGGCCTCTTTATTGGCTTTTGAGTGGCGAGCAGCTGGAGCCCACTTTTGGTTACACTACCTGTCATTAGTTAAGGTCTTTAGATCTTCACTCTTGTGATGATAATATCTTAAAAAATCTTGTACACTTTAGTGTACCCCAAGTTCAGTCTAATCACTGCCAGGGTTAGCAGTCTTTCTACAATGGAAAACTCTACATGTACTTTATTTAAAATCTGTTAATGCAGTGGTTTGCAACCTTGGCTACATATTAGAATCACAAGGCCCCACCCAAGATCAATTAAAACAGAATTTCTGAAGATGGGGACCTGGGAGTGAGCATTTTAAAGAAGTTCCTAGGGGACTGTCACGTGCAGCCACCATTGGAAACCACTGCTTTAATGTCTTTGTCCAGCTTTCATGCTAAAAATAATCTCATCAGTGCACAAAAGACCCTTCATAATCTAGTCCCTGCCTCCCTCTCTCTTGCTTCCTCTGTATACCTCCCTTCTTTTCCAACTTAATCCCCTACCCCCAGCAATATATACTTCATTCTAATTATCCAAAATCTGGGTTTTCCAGCAGGGATCATTTCTTTTTTATATACCATGCCTTTATATAGGCCAGTCTTCCTCCCTGAATGATCTTCTCTTGGTTCTCAATTTAATAGAACTCTTGTGCATCTTTCAAACAGCCGATCTGGCATCACCTTCTCTGAGGACATTCCTCTAAGTTGTATTTGTTTAGCTGTTTAGCTATTCGTTATTGATTTATTTCTTATTTTATGAGTTAATGCATGCACATGGTACAGAATTTATAAAGTAAAAATAGATATATATATATGTCTCACTGATACTCTGGGTTCCTCAATTCAGTCTTCCAGAGACGATCAATGTTTCTAGATTTTAAATGTATCATTCCAGAAATATACTGTGCTTATCCAAATATATATGTGTTCATGGACATGTGTGTATATACTTTCCTACACATGGTGACACATTGTATACATTCTTCTGCTCCTTGCCTTTTTTACTTAACAATATAGTTTATCATTTCTTATCTCAACATATGGAACTTTGTCAGTCTAATATTTGCATAGTATTCTGTGATATGAATATACAGCCATTTATTCAACTAAATGCCAACCTATGGCATTTAAGTTGTTTCCTGTATTTGTTATTACAAAGGATACTGTAGTGTAAAGAATATTGCAATATGGATAACTTATATTTCTTTGTGTTAGTAACTCAATTCTAGAAGTAGAAGAGCTATGTCAGAGACTATGTACATTTAAAAATTAGATGTATTGTTCTCAAAACCATCCTGACCATTAATTTGTTTTAGGAACACTACCCCTTTATTCACACCGTTCTCTGTGCATACCACTATAGTAGAATTATCATTTTAAACTGCAGACATTTCATTCATTCATTCATTCATTCACTCATTTATCAGGTCTCTTATCGATTTCAAAACTATTAAGAATTTTCTGTGGGCTTCCCTGGTGGCACAGTGGTTGAGAGTCCACCTGCCAATGCCGGGGACACGGGTTCGTGCCCTGGTCCGGGAAGATCCCACATGCCATGGAGCACCTAAACCCATGTGCCACAACTACTGCTCTAGAGCCCGCGTGCCACAACTACTGAGCCTGCGAACCACAGCTACTGCAGCCCGCGTGCCTAGAGCCTGTGCTCCACAACAAGGGAGGCCACCGTAATGAGAAATGAGAAGCCCGCACACCTCAACAAAGAGTAGCCACTGCTCACTGCAACTAGAGAAGGCCCGTGTGCAGTGGCAGGGACCCAACGCAGCCAAAAGTAAATAAATAAAATAAATAAATTTATTTAAAAAAAATAATTTTCTATATGATAAGTACTGTACCCTTGGCCCTAGAAATGGAATTATTAAATAACGTAAAGTGCTCCTAACACTCAAAGAACATGTTATCTAGTGAGGGATAGAGAAAGTAAACAGAAAATTACAGTACTAAAGAAGGTGGTAGGCGGGGGACATGTAATCCTATCAGGGAGTATTGGGATGGTACTTATAAGAAGTGCTTTCTAAGCTCATGAGAGTTAGTCAAGGCAATATGTTCTACACCTACAAAGCTCCATGATAAGAGAGGACATTATGCCATTTGAAAACTGAGAGTGCTCAGTATGGTTATAAAGTGGGTGATTTAATGGAAAGTTGGATGAAGGATGCTCATGTGGGAATAGAAAGATAAACAGGCCAGCAACGTCTTCTAAGTCAGGTTAAAGAGTTGGAATTTTATAATGTGGTCATTGGGGTGGGGGCCACGTTGTGGCTCTAATCAGTGTGTTAGTACAAAAAGAAATATGTTTTACAAGATAATCCTGTGGTGGAGAGAATAGATAGGCGATTAGAAGATTTTAATACGCATTGAGAGATTCTGATAGGAGCCAGATGAAGACAAAGGGACACAACTGGAAATAGAGTTAGGAAGTAGGGTTCAGTAGAACCAGGTGAGTGATACTAAATATGGGGTAAAGAGGAAGAAAGAAATGAGATGAGGTCAGGTTTCCAGCTTGGGTAGACTGATAGATGGTAGTAATTTACATCTTCTTCCTTATTTGATTGTAAGCTCCCTGAGCAGAGCGTTGTTTTATTCTTACTTATCCTCAAGATTTCAGTAAATGAAATGAATGAATGAATGAATGAATGAATGAATAACTGAGACTATTTTGTAGGAGAGGTGGACCACATTAGAAAAGTTCCTTGTTTGGCCATAATACCATCAATGAGTAAGTATTTAGCTAGGAGTACTTTTATGTTTTTCTCCTGAAGAAATAATATCGTGCATTATTTGTTTCTCAGTTGCTGTATGTTAACCTCTTTATGTAACGCCCAGAGAAACATACACCCAAGGAGCTCAGTATCCATGCTTGTCTCTCATGTAGTTGTATCAGATAAAATTTCATTAGATAAATTCTGCTTTGGTCTAGATGTTGCTATGAATGTTCTTATTTTAAAAAGTTAATCTGCTCTCAGTTACATTTTTTTTTTTGCACTTAACCCTTTTAATTGCTCCTAGTTAATGGGATTTCTTTAGTTATATTTTCTTGCCTTGTTTTTTTTTTTTTTATAGATTTTCTTTTTTTTTTTTTAATAGTGTTTATTTATTTTTACTTTTTGACAGTTTGCTTTTTTTATTTATTTATGGCTGTGTTGGGTCTTCGTTTCCATGCGAGGGCTTTCTCTAGTTGTGGCAAGTGGGGGCCACTCATCATCGCGGTGCACGGGCCTCTCACTATCGCGGCCTCTCTTGTTGCGGAGCACAGGCTCCTGACGCGCAGGCTCAGTAATTGTGGCTCATGGGCCCAGTTGCTCCACGGCATGTGGGATCTTCCCAGACCAGGGCTCGAACCCGTGTCCCCTGCATTGGCAGGCAGATTCTCAACCACTGCGCCACCAGGGAAGCCCTTGCCTTGTTTTTAATTTTGGATATTTCCCTGGTTTATAGATACTATACAATTTATAATTTAAAGTTGTTTTCTTACATCAGTCATGTTTTACCTTTTTTCACTTTCTCCAGTATATGCTGCTTCTTGAAATGTATCCCTTGGGACTGACAAGTGTCTTTTTCTTTTTTTCTTCAAAAATCTTATCTTTCTGCCATTCCAGTGTTTTTCCCCCCAAGAAATGAAAGCTTTTATTTCCCTCTCTTGTGCATATTAAGGATGGCATATTATTTTGTCTGTAGGGCCATTTAATGAGTTACTTTGAGCTGCATGCTTCATAGCAGTTCAAACTAATACTTTGGGATACTCCTAAGACAGGGATAGAGTAATATGTCTGGCCATTTATATACAGAGAAATGTGTGTTGCCCACTTCTGGTTTAGAAAATACTTACGTTTAATTATCAGCGCTTAAGACATTGTTTGTATGTGGTAAACATTAACTGAGTTAAACTGAATTAGCACTCACTATATTAAAATTTGGTCTCTTTCTAAAAATCTCATGGTTATTTTTCCTCTAATGCACCTTACTTTCTGCCAGAACTATATAAACACTTTTGTAAATTTTTCATTTGTGTCTATTTGAGCATTAGCAAGATATATTATGTGAAAATTGAGTGTATGTCAGCAAAGAAAATATCTGTGTGTGTGTGTGTGTGTGCGTGCGTGTGTGTGTATGAAGCTTGCTAAGAAGGAATTTCTTTTACTCATTTTTTTTGCTAGTGTATTTTTATAATTTGTATGGTATATATTATTCTCTTGTAAAGTCTTACTTAATATATCATTACAGAAATCGGTATAAAGATTGGTCAGAATACAACATGTGTGTCTATAAACAAAATGTTCATACATTGTCATTTAATACTGAAGAGCTTACTTATACTTTTTATGAGGTCAAAAATTAAGTTGAATAACTGCGTATAATTTACAATTAAAATATAAAATAGATAAAAGTAGATGAAAGGATATGATAAATAACTTAATCATCCTCTGTACCTAACCCCTTTACTATATTCATGTTCAGACCATCTATACTAATCTCTAAGCTTATTTTTCTATATGATTGTGACTTTAGCATTTCCTATAATATCATCAGTGGTGGTACCAGTAGGGGTTAAACATTTATGGAAAAAAAATTAAATGGCACAGGGTACATAAGAAACCAGCTTTTGAAATAGCTACTCATAATGCTGATATTTAACTCATGACTATGTGGAATATGGATTTTTTATGAATATTGTCTCAAAATTAGGCAATTTGTCATTAGGTAGTTTCAAAAGTAAGGTTAAAATTAGTATTTCAAAACAGTGGCTACACTTGCAAATTGTAGTCTTTTGAGAGTTCTTAGCAGTCTGGCAGAGCTTGTAGTTTAAGAAATGATACATTAGAAGATAATATTTTTCAAAATTTGATGTAGATCATTTAAAAGTTTCAAGATTTTTAAGGAGGACAAATAACCTCTTCAAACTGTACACTGGTTTGCCTTCAAAATTATTTTTCCTTTCAAAAAATATTGTAGCAGTGAGAGAGATTATCTTTGGATATTGATATAAATGTTTAGCAGTATAAATGCTGTTTATTACATTTTTGGAATGTGTATTGTTCTATGAGTTTAAAAACTTAAGTGTTAACAGTATTTGATTCTGACTTAATTATATTAAATTATAAGTAAGAATTTATTGTTTCATAAAATTAAAAACTAGAGCTTGATTTTTTCATAATATACCATTGCTTTATACTTTAGTTTTTTTATATATAACAAACATATTTTCATCTTTTAGTCTTATTGGAAGAGCAGCTGCTGACTACCTTACATTTTAGATATTTTTATACAGCAGGCATTTTCACTTTTTGGGCTTATTGGAAGAACTGATAGTAAATAAATATTTTAAATTAAAATGTTATTTATGATTTAAACACCACCTGACAATTGTAATAAAATACCTTTACTTTGGGCTGTTTTTACTTTCTTTGTATGAGACGTTTTGCCTAGAAATGTGGGCTTAAATCAAAGGAACTATAGATGTAAAGTTCCTTTTCTTCACTCATAATATATGTACATACACAATTTATATCTAGAACACTAATGCCTTGAACTGTTCCTTGTGTTCACTTTGCTTAAGAAACAAAATATTGCCAATACTCAGAGACCCTCCCTATGAGACCCTTTCCAAATACACTACCGTTTCTTGCTCCAAATATTCATTCTGTGTTTACTATTTCCATTCTTGCCTATATAATTTTGCCAGATGTCTACTAGTTTCTGTGAATATTTTTAGTTTATTATGCAGTTAATTGAATACTGTGGAAGAGCAGTCTATAAGACCTATTCCAACTTAAGGAATTTTAAGCAACTTGAGGGACTATGACATTTATACATTAAAAGTTAAATAAGAAAACAAAATTTGCATTTGTATAATGTTAAATCATATAGGCTTAAGATTGTAAGGGATCATAGAGATCATATACCCCAATGGTTTCCAAACTTTTTTTTTTCTTTAGCGATAAACTCTCTTTAAACAAAATCTAACTTAAGGAAGACCCGAACATGAGACCAAAATTAAAGCTGCTCAAATGAAGCACGGGATTTCTAAGAATTCAGTTTCAGATTCACCAAGTTAAAACTCTTATTTTATTTACAATGTAACTGGGTCACACAGAGTTTAAGTGACTTGTTCAAATTTACTCAACTTATTTATGCCAAAGCCAATTTAAGAATCTAGAACATTCTGCTTTAGAATTGAATATAAACCTTTTATATGATATTATACTGGATTAAAAATAAGAACCTAAAATGAAATGAAATAAATAAGATAAAATAAAATAATGCAGGGGTTATATCAAGAGTCCAAAACTAAAATGCATACATGAACCT
Organism: Neophocaena asiaeorientalis asiaeorientalis; assembly: GCF_003031525.2. Lineage (NCBI taxonomy): Eukaryota > Metazoa > Chordata > Mammalia > Artiodactyla > Phocoenidae > Neophocaena > Neophocaena asiaeorientalis. The sequence continues at coordinate 158,149 of NW_020173035.1, read as the reverse complement.
GAGAGGTAATGGAAATGAGTAAAACATGTGGATCTAAATGCATTTGGATGTTGTGTGAATTAGACAGAACTGGCAAATGGAATGCCCATGGCTAGTCTAAAATGGGTGACTGCTGTTCAGTTCAATCCAGTGGTGGCCATGGAAGAGTTTAGAGGTATTTTGGCCAGCTGTTCCACTTTTTGAGTCTGGATTTTTAACTGGCATCTCCTAGTGTACTACCTCATAAGGTGGGATTTTTTTTTTTTTTCATTTTATCTATTGATGAATCCCAAGCCCCTGGAACAGTGCCTTGGCACACAGTAGGTGATCACCCCTTATTTGATGACTAATTTGAAAAGATTTCCTCCAGTTAAAAATTCTGTACAAGTCCCGCAAAATGTATTTTGGGATCTGAATTAGCTCAGTGACTTCCAGTTCAAGTCTTTTGTTTCTGATATTGGAGAAACAGGAATTGACTTTTTTACTGGGTGACATGATGGGCGCAGCCCCAGAACTTCCTCAAATAGGCCAGAAACACAGTGTGACTTCTCAAACTCCAGTGCCTTACCTTTCTTTACTCTTGTGGATGGCAGTAAGGGAACAGAGCATATCTCTGTAGCAAAACAAACATCTTGTGAAAACATGGTTCTTAATGCAAATTAATTTTTTTTTAAGCCCACTTGGAAGCTTACATTTAGAGCAAAGTGTAAATACACAACAATTATTTGTCAAAGCAATTTCATTCCTGGCTTATGAAAAAAAAATCTCTTAAAAATAAAATGACAGCTCCACATATGGGACTTGTGATTATATTTAACATGGATATGCTTTATTGCATGACAGCTCCTTTAATTTGAAAGAAGAATACTGTGAGGGGCTCACTGCATTTTCATTTACTGCTTAAAGTGGAGAAAAATTCAGAGCGGAGGACTAATTAAGAAAAAATGCTTGCCTACTATTTCATTGAACTAAACCTGCTAACAAACACAGTCCTGCTCTCCTTAATATTACAGACACATATTTTATATTGATTGCAGAGAAGAAAGAAAAAATGACTTGTTTTGAACTTTAAAATAGGAAAAATGAAGACAAAACCCAGATAAGCCTTTGGGTATATCCACCTCTTTCACTTGAATTATACAACAGCAGTTGGCAAGTGATTTAAAGTTGCCAGAGGATATTAACTGGTAGTTATGACATGAAAGCTGGTAAATCAGATGGAACATTAAAAGGATAATTGTGATTGTCCAAATAGTAAAGATTCCCGAAATTAGAGCCCTCCAACCTAAAACTGTGTTTTCTTATGAAAGACTTCGTAATGTCATTGACTTTTTCTACCTATGCTTCAGTTTATCTGATAATAATGAAAATCACTGTTTTTCTCTTCACCTCTTGCTTCCCCTCACCTCCCATGATCTCCCCTGACCTTCTCCCTTCTCCTTCCTGTATTTTTTTTGATCCCCTATTTTATGGTTATATCTGAGATGTTTTTCTAAAAAGAATAAAATTGTAGTCACCATTAATACTTTTTACACTGAGTTAAGAAATTTCCTCAGAAACTAGAGTTTAATGAAAACCCTGTTGTGAACTTCTAACAAGTGAACTGAAGTACAAGAACTATTTTAAGGACATATTTAATATGCAAAATAAAAACACATAAAATGCCCAGTCGTTAGAGTAAAAGCAATTTGCTTTTGTAACTTTTGTAGGTGCTTGAAGGCTCGTTTTAAAGTATCATTGGAGAAGATGAAAAACAGACTTCCTCAATGCAAAAGCCCTCAAAAGTAAAGGCTATAAACATTTTATCCTGAATATTGGCTGTTGTAGTCGCTCACATTTTAACTTTTCATCATACAACAATTTAAATTCTGTACACGACAATGTTCTCGAATCTAAAAAATATTTTCACTTACAGCTGTTTAAAATCTACCTTCTGCTAATGCATTTAGTATGGCAAAGACAGTTAAATGCAGTGAAAACTAAGGGTTATCTCCCATTGGAAAATGGAGGATGTTCAGTTGCTCGAAACTTTAACTTGAATAACCTTGAAAAATAGCTCTCCATTTCACACCCTGTGTTTCATTAGTCTTGCAGTCAAGTGAATTATCTTAGTTACTGGAATGTTATGTGAGGTGACACCATTGTTCTGTTATCACTGCTTTAAAAATAGCTCTATCCCTAAACCCCTTCAATAGGGTTTCTTTTAGGGCCCTAATTTTTTCTAATCTATAGCTCAGCCCTCAAAGCATTGTGACCTCTTCCTGTTTCCTTCTCATTATCCCTGCGATTTCAATCATATATGCGACTCTTGGCTTTATTTTAAAACAGTTGTGCGTTGCTGATGAGCCCTGAAGTCACCAGGGATGGCAGGTGTCAATAGTGAGTCTATGCCAAGCTATTTTTATCCATAAAGCAGTTTACTTCCTGTATGATGAAAGGTGCCAAGGTGAAACCTGCCTCCTATTATACCCTAGGGGTGTCATCAAGAGGGGTATGATCGCAGCATACCAATTAAACGGGCTACAGCAGGTTGCTCAGGGTTATATGAAGGAGTAGGGTATTCTCCACATATTTTTGAACTCTTCAGAGGAAAAGCATCAGGGCACAGCACATCGAATTCTTTTGATAGCACAACTGTGTACATAAACCCTGTATCATGATTTCTTCTTGGAGGCTGTGCTCTTAGATTTAATTTTCTTATAAGTCATTATAGTCATTATCATTCTTTTCAACCTTGGCAAGAAAAGTGTTACTAGTTCCCAGTGTACTAGATGATCCCTTCCTTTAGACTGTACTTTATCTCATGGATAATTTTAAGAGTTATAAGAAAAGAAGAGTAGGAATATTGCTTATTTATACCATATAGTTAGATAGATAGATAGATACACACATATCTCATATATTTATACCATATACATACACACACACACACACACACACACACGCGCGCGCGCACATATCCCAAGCCATCTCAGCACCCTTAATAGCTCCATAAGAATCTTTCCAGTTCTGATTTTAAACATCCACTTGGAATCTTCTTGCTGTGGCCTGGAACCCTCATTGTTTATTTTATTGCCTTATACTGGCCTGGATTCTGCCTCTTGACTGTTGGATACTGTGTCCCATTGGAGCGGGAGCATCTGAATGGCTGTTGCCCCCAGAATGCTCTCAAAAATCTATCTTCCACAAGCCAAAGTCATGACCTGATCAACCATGAAGCTCCCAACTGCAGGGGGATTAGCACAGCACCCCACATTCCACTCATATGTGAGGGAAGGTTGGATTTTTTTTAGAACTACAACTTTCCTTTTATAATCCTAGAGAACTCAGTTCTGATGAATTGAAGCAGGACTGTAAAGTGTTCGCTCTGGTTCAGTCCTTAATCTTTGTTGTGGTATTATATAACTAAACAAATTGCATCACCAATTTCATGTCACTCATCAAACAAAATGTTACTGAATGAAATAAATGTTGTAGTCCTTTATTTATTGTTGTGGACTGAATGTTAAAAGCCTAGCCCTCAACGTATTTGGAGATGAGGTTATAAGGATGGGGTCCTGGTCTGGTGGGATCAGTGCCCTTATAAGAAGAGAAACCAGAGAGCTTGTTTTCTTCCTCTCTGTCATGTGAGAACACAGCAAGAAGGTGGCTCTCTATAAGCCAGGAAGAGAGCTCCCACCAGAAGCTGATAGTACTGGCACCCTGATCTCAGACTTCCACCCTCCATAACTGTGAGAAAATCTCCATTGTTCAAGCCACCCAGTCTATGATATTTTGTTACGGTACCCAGAGATGACTCAGACACTAGTATTGTACCTAGAGTTGATATTTGACTTTGTTGAAACACACACAGAGAAACAACAATGACAAAGCTAGTGAGGCATATAATCATGGTACCAAAAAATAGGTTTATCTGGGTAAAGGTATTAGTCAGCTCTTACCACAATACTGTTGTGTAAGAACCCTTCCCCGAACTTAGCAGCTTCCAACAAGCAGTGATTCTCATGGTCAGGTGGGACTGGTTGACCTAAGATCGTCAGCTTGGTGGCTCTGCTTCAGGTTGCAGGTCTGTGGGCATGCCTTCAAACTCCAGGTTGAGTTTAGATTTGTTCAATGTGTTGCAAACTGAAGCCCAAGCTGAAGTGGTGCTGGCTACTCCGTACATGTTGTTTCTCATGGGCATTACTTTTCTAACTGGGTTACAAGGTAGCAAGCCCAGATGTCAAGGCTCTGCTTGTGTCATGTTTGTTAACATCCCTTTGACCAAAGGAGATCATTTGTCCCACCATAGACCAGATACATAATTTTATTATCTCAGAGTGAAAAATGGGACCAGTAAATCAATATACTGCAGTAGAAAAAGTAGGGGATTATTTATTAGCACAAAGAATTTAGTTTCCGTAGATATGATGCTCTTTTTGTGGATATGGAAAAAAAAATCTAAAATATGTTTCATTTTTCCAACTTAATTGTGATAATGGCTCAAGAAAAAAATTTGGGTGTCCACAACTGACTACTTTGCTTAATAACCCCACTGTTTGCCACAATAAATTTAATCATCTCTAAATACTTTTTTAAGGCCTTCAATAGTGATAAAGATGACTGGGGAGGAAGATGATCACTATAATGTCCGAAAGGGTGTCTACCATACAAGATAATTTACATACATCACACACATCATGTAAATATATGTTCACAGCCACAGATATAGGGCATAGGTGATATTATTCTCTAAATTCTGTAGAGGAGGAAATGGAGGACAAGAACTAATGGTAACAAACATATCCAAGAGGACACAGCTCGGAATTGTGGTATAATGGGGCTCTAAATATAGTCTCTATGTTACATGGAACAGAGACAAAATCAGCTTGTTTAAAGGATGCATGGGGATAGAAGGAAGGTCAGGAAACTGTCTCAACAGCTGAATAACCAAACATCAAGGAGACTGCAATGTCACTTCGGAGAACTGTAGTCACAGAATCTAGATTCATGAAAAACTGGACCCTTGAAGTAGACAGTGCAGCAGTTGGTCTACCATTTTAGGTGGTGTTGCACCATTCTTAAGAATTAACTGCTTTCAGTCTCTGCTTCTACAGTTACCCCTACTCCCTGGGGATAGATGATTTTCACTCTAATATAAACTTCCCAAGAGAAAGTGTTCGTTAAAGGCAGCCAGTCACCATCATGTATGGGAGAATTAAGTTCCTAAGTCTTCCCATGCCTTTTAGGTGGATTTTAGTCTTCGATGCTCATGCTTAAACACTCATTGTGTCCAGGGGGATGGGATGTACCGATCGTCTAGGCCCAATCTGGAAGCAACACCAGTAAACACACAGAGTACAGCAGAAGAGGGTTTTCCCTAATTATGTTTTGTATAATGTTACCGAAGGAAGGGGGCATAGAAACTGGACTGCTAAACACAGAACATGCTCACAGCAAGCAATGATCTAATCTAGTCCTTTTTAACCTTGGTTGCAATTAGCATCACCTGCTGGACTTTGGAAAAACACCTTGTTCTACGTCACATCCCAGACCAATTGAATCAGGTCTTCTGTGTATTTGGCTTCCATTGGTATGTTTTTAAAAGCTCCTCAGGAATTCGCTGGTGGTCTAGTGGTTAGGACTCTGCGCTCTCACTGCCGAGGGCCTAGGTTCAATACCTGGTTGGGGAACTAAGATCCCACAAGCCACAAAGTGCGGTCCAAAAAGAAATAAAAATTAAAAGCTCCTCAAGTGATGTTAACGTGCAGTACTGTTGTCAGTACTACAGGGAAGTATTTGAGTGGCATAAGAGTTTGCTGAGTTCTAGAGATTGATGGAAGACTAGAAACTGGATCAGAGTGTGAGGGGTTGAGTGGTAGCCAGAGGCCAGGTCAGGTGCAAACTGTAGATAAAGTTTACAGCTGTGTGTTCTGCGAGGGCCCCACTGGAGAATCTCCCTGCTGTTCAGGAAATTGCTTGAAATCTCATGCTTAATGTTTTCCAAGTTGTAAACTAGCAAATTTAATACCTGGAGAATCAGGGTTCTGTGGCTCGTGTTTCTGTGTCACATGGCTGTACTAACCATGGGCACATGTAGCCAGTATCCCCCAAACTAGGATCTGATTCAAGGGATGGCCTGGTGAGTCCAGTAGGTTTAGTTCCAATTTTACTGATAAGAAAACAGAAGTGCAGGGAGACTGAAAGTTATGACTGTAAGTGCTGGTTCCCATGAAAACTAGTAAAGAGAAAAAAAAAACATGGATGAACAAGGAAATTAAATTAAATTTCGATCAATTTTTAAATTTACTTTGAATCTTGTGCTTTTCTCAGAAGATGTAGGTTTAAATACTCATGATTCTAATGTTGTTACTGTATCTTAATTTATATGACCCACTTATTTCTCTTTCTCTCTTTTCTAAACCCTCCTTCTCTCGTTTTTACTTGATAGATATTTGAGGGGTTTGATGAGAAGAAAGTGTCTGGTTTTCATTATTTATGTGCTAGATACACATACCAGTGTGTATGTAGCAGGAATGAATGTTGGTGTCAAAACTCAGATGTGGAAGAAATGTAAGTCTGGTTTCTTGCTATGTTTTGGAGCTGTACTCCCGATCAGCACCGTCTGATAGAAATGTGACATGAGCTACATTTGTAATTGCAAGTTTTCTAGTAGTCACTTTAAAAAGAAGTAAAAAGGAACAAGAAAAATTAATTTAATAATTAATTCATCTCAGTATATCTAAACTATTATTATTTGTGTGCAATCAATAACAAAATACTAGTGAGACATTCTACATTCTTAATAAGAATGTACTAAGCCTTCAAATTCCGGTGGGTGTTTACACTCACGGCACATCTGAATTCAGGTGCTCAGTTTTCATGGGTTAAATTGAACTGCTGTCCTATGAAATGAATGAAGTTACGTTTAATGGGAAAATAGTTGACACTGCTTCAGTTTTAAATTAAAACGAAAATGAAGCAAAATTAAGCAGATTTAAAATTTTACTTCCTCCGTCGCGCCAGCCACATCTCAAACGCTCACTAACCACTCAATAGCCACAGTTGGCTACTGTGTTGGATAACACAGCTCCAGATGATGAGAAACATTCTCTTCGTGGATTTCCCAAAGCATCTGAGACTGTTCAACCTTCTTAGTATCAAAGCCAAAGGAAGGTATTGGCATTTTTTTTTTTTTTTTTCAGCTGTTGCCTTTGAAAAGTTTTTCTCTTGGAATTGGGTTGAAAATACCTAGAAAATTCCTCCAAGACACAGTTTCTCACTCATGCCCCAGGAACCACATTCAGAACAGATTAAGGGTGTACTCTTCCCCCATAGTGGGTTCTCTTGCCTATGTATCTGCACCTGGTGCCGATTGACTTCCTGCTCTAGGAAAAGTTTTGTCTCATTTATGTATGTATGTATGTATGTGCTTTTACTCATTAATATTTACATAAGTATTAAATAATTATTTTGTTATAATTTTAAGATGCTAATTGACTATACTGTATAAGACAAAATTAACAATGTAGATATGTTTATAACATATCTAGAAAAGTTTCAGTCCTTTTAGAAACTCAGAGTCTGATGTTAAGTTCGCCTCCAAAATCTTACAAGGAGTTCACTATTTTCTTCTTCTGCCAGAACCTATGAAAATACCCAGGACGTTTAAAGCAGTCCATAGAACTTTCCAACAGTCTCATCCCAGTAGATCATTATTTCAGAAATTCACTGTGACTTCTGAGTGTCCCCTTCATGTCTCCTCGTTGTTTCTCTCTCAGGGTCACAGACTTTTGTCTCAAGATCAATTGGCTCTAATTCTTGTATGTGCTTTGTTACCAGTTTGTGTTGTGGTTCAGATGCTGTATGGTTCTTAGAAATCCCCAGATAAGCCCCTACATGCAGTGGCAGTGAATCTCAGTAATTGCATTTTTCTGTATCTGAATTTACTTTATATATTAAGCCTCCTTTCTGTCAGATTCCACACATTTAATCAGCCAATTAAGGACTGATATGCTCCACTTTTCTCTGGGGTTTCGTCTTAAATTTTTGGAGGCAGACTGATACAGTGCCAAGATTTGCCGGTGGGCATGGGTTAGCAGATTCTATGCACGTTGGTCCCATAGGGACCTTGTTCGTTGTTTCCAAGCCCTACACTTTTTCATATATCTGTACAGACAAGAAACGTGTGACTGTTACCTTATTCTGGGTCCTCCAGAAACCTATTGAGCACAGCATTCTCTGGAGGCATATGGGAAACGATTCTACTGCACCCTCTGCACTGCTGAAGTTCGTGGGTACTAGGTGGCCATCTCATGCCCATCTGTTCAAATACATTGCACATACCTCTATCCTGGGTTTGGGATAACTTTGGAGCCCTGTCACATTCCTGGTGAGCTGCACTAGAGAGTGAGACCCAGTTACTTCTGCACTTGGATTCCCCTAAATGTATCTGGTGGTGATGGCGGTGATGAGGGGGAGGGTGGTGATGTTTCTTCCACTATTTCTTTCAGGAACATACTCTTGTCTAACATTCTTGCTTCTCCTTCACCTTGCCTCCTCCATCCAGTCGAGGAAAAATATTATCTAGACTAAGAGATGGAGAAAATGGCCTAGACATTTTACTTTATTTTACAAATATATTTTCAATGCCTGGATTTAGATTTTGAAAAATCAAAAATCAGGATGTTGACTATTTCTATAAGGTTATAAGCATGGGACACCCTCCCTGTTGTCTGATTAAGGAAAGTGGGGCAGAGTTTCAGTGTAACAAAAAATATTTTAGGGAAAAACACTGGTTAGTATCTCAAAATATGTCCCACCATGCAGAAATTAAGAATTGAATTATTTTCAAGAGCCCAAGGGACCCATTTGAAAACACTTTGTGTTCAGATTGAAATTGAAATGCTGGTTGGTTAATGTCTAGCTTGACTACATCGTTAAGCTCTCTTCTGTTAAGAAAAATGAAAAATGCTCTGTTTTTTCACATGTTATTCACTGTAAAAGTAGATGAAACATCAAGGCTGCGGGGAGAGGGAAGAGGGGCAATTGAGAGAGAATTTTGGTGTCTCCTTAGAAATGATGATTTTCACCAAAAAAATTCTCCCAAGTGATTGGAAGTTAAAATTATTTTACTTCATTTAGCATTTTTATTTCCACAGTTAGCCAAATGGGAACAAACAGAAAAGATTCTGGGGTAACATGAACAAGATTAAAATTTTTAAAAGTAACTTGAAATTTAGATGGTAATTGGATATTAGTGTGTAGAATGTATTTTTCCCTGATCTTAGAAATTGTTGGGAAAGTGTAGGCACTAGATTAAGCAACATATCAAATGAAAACACTTCTGAAATTCCAAAAAAAACATATTCAAAGTAAACAGAAAATACACAAGACTTTTCTCATTTTGTTTTTCTTGGGTTATTGTCCAACACTGAGATTTTACAGCAAGAGTGTGACAATGAGTGAGGTTTTTGATGTAAAATTTCAAAAGATTTTTGGAAAGTGATTTGTAGCTATATAGCTTGTTAGCTTGTTAGCTTGTAGCTATATAGTTTATATAGCTGGCCATTTATTTTGGTCTAGGTAAGTTATCAAAAAAGGTCAATGTAAACAGATACATGCAATGCTAGCATATCTGTGTTTTCAGAAAGGGATAGTTCCCTTTATTTTGTTATTTGAGTTTTTCATTTAAATTTGACACCTAGCTAAGGTTTTATTTTAAGTCCTTGTAAGGTGCCACAAAACAGAGTAATTTTGTAATTACATTCGATATTATGATACTTAATATATTTTAAATACACTATTCTTTGTAAGCACCTGCATGCTATAATTGATTTAGTAATACTGATTTTTAAGCTAGATATAAAACTTTCATTTGGTGATAATTTGAGGAATGTGTTCCTGCATTTTTAGCTGAAATGGTTATATGGAGATGGACAAAGCACTCAAATTTGTGGATTCAGTGAGAAGTTGGAAAAGTAGGCTAATAACCACATGTGAAAAATAACAGTCTGTGACACTGATCATTTTCCTCAACATCCAATCACGTTTACATGGATTTCAGGAAAAATGCAAAAGCTCAATATTTAAAATTATTGAAGTGCTATATATTACTTGTTGTAAAGGTGAAATTATTAATTTCTCCAGTAATGTTTTGATTTCTTACCCATTCAGCTGTTTTCATTTGGTGATTTCTCAGTGCCCATTGGATGAGAAAATGTAACCAACGTTCTAGGAATATGTAGGAGCAGGGCTGTTGACCTGTAGAAGTTAAATGGATGCAAGAAAAAGCAATAAACAACCGGGATTCTTACACTTCATAATATGTAGTTTTTGGGTAATTTTGTGGTTTATTTTTGATAAACTTTTAAGTAATAGAAGTAAGACATTTTTATTATTCAAAATTGGGTTGGAGGAAGTACAAGAATATAAAACAAACAAAAAATATCAACCTATTTTCACTTCCTAAGGCAAGCTGTCATTGCTATTTTGGCATATTTGGTCAGGTATATTTCTATCTGAGATTAGGTTTTTTGCTCTTTATTTTCATATTTGTTTATTTAGCTAGATACTGCTATACTTGTAACTTCTTATCCCTTTTATTTACTGTCATGCATGTACTTTTATGTTATTATAGGCTCACTCTAAATGGTTCCATAATATCCCATTATGTGGACTTAGGTTATTTTTATTTCTTTACCATCCTAAATAACTCAGCTGACCATTTTTTGTGTGTTTCTTTTGGACAGCTTCCAGGCCTTGAAATTATTAGATCAAATGATACTAACTTTTTTAAAAGGCTCTTCATATGTATCATGTAAATACTCAGGAAAATTGTTTTACCAATTTACACTCCCCCCAGCATAATTTGGCACATAAAACTGAGTGTGGATAAATACCCCTGTCTTATAAACTACTTTGTGTAACCAAAATTTTGCTTTAGAGATATTAGAATTTGATAACAAGCTTAGCATGTTTTAAAAATAATGCTGATATCACAAGCTAACTCACATAATGATAAGCAAATGTTTTTATATTCCAGAAAATCTGCTGTCTGGGTTAAATTCATAGTTTATGGGGGTTACATATAAATATATAATACATATTTTATATATACATATGCAATGCAATATCTATCTATCTATAATATAGATCTATATATAATATATCGATATACATTCATTTGTGTATTTTTACTGTATTAATTTTTTACATTCAGTTTCTACTGAATTACATTCAGTTTGATTGCAAACTAACACATATACAATAAGAATTTGAGTTCTATTGCAAATAATATATTCTTGGAGTCTAGATTCTGAGAGAGAGAGAGAGAGAGAGGGAGAGAGAGATTATATACTACCTGGAATGAAATTTGTTTTCCTCAAGTGAAACAATTATGGATAATGCATAGATATTTACATTTTCCCTGGAAATATTAGAATATTTTATTCTAAACCCTCAACTTTTATTTCCACACTCTGTGTGATGCATCAGAAAGACAGTATTATGTTTTTGTTTTACAAGTCCTCAATAGAAGAATCTCAACACATTTCCATTTCTTTTGTAGGTTCCTTTCATTTAACAACAAATTAATTAATAATTTTGACTTTTAAATAATTTTTTAAAAGCAGTCTAATTGTTTTATCTTAATATTGCTTGCATGAGTTTTGGTAATAACAGGGTTAGCTATACCAGTAGTTTATCTACTGAATCATATGAAAGAGTCATTTGTATATATTCTTTATATTTATACACAATTGGGGAGTTTAATTTTTATGGAAATAATAATCATTGACTGTTGGTTTTTCTAGTTTCTCTTAAAAACCTGAGGCTTTGCAGTTGTCAGCCGTACAGTTCCACGATGCAAAGTCATAAACTTACCTTCCATCCTCTTTAGGAATCTGAATATTTTGCATCCAGCCGTGGGAAGCAGTCTGAAACCTCTAATCGAAATCAAAGGTTACACCACAGGGGTGCAATTTCTCTAATTTGTCTTGGAATGATGCAGTAGCTTCCCTTGACTGCTGTGATTAAATTCATTCTAGTTGTTCAGTTAATGAGAATAGCACATCTTAACCCATAGAAGATATTCCCTTTTTATGGCCCCATGACTCCGAGCAGATTAGCATCATTATCAAGAAATAATATTTAGTAAAGGAATGATATGAGTGGCACTAGGCTAGGATCCCTACAAATCTAGTCACAAGAGCATATTCCTTAACCTTCAGCTTATGACTTTCCAAAACACAGCAGCTGCTCAAGCATGTGTGTAGGTACAGTTAAATATGTACTGCAAAACTAAAGGACAACCTGAAATTTAGGGACAACATAAAGAATTCATTCTTGCCACTCGGTTGGAGATAAAGTTATTCAACATCCTGAAAAGATGCAAAGCTGATAGTGATAGATACATTACCCCTGTTTGGTGAGTTTAGTGATCATTTTCGTACTTTTCTGGACTTGCAATTTTGAGGTGGTGGGTCACTTAAAAGAATGGTGTCTTATTGCAGTTTTAAAGCTAGTGTATTCCATAGTGGTAGACTGAGGAGAAAAAGTATATAAAATATGGGTTTTAAGGTATTTTGGTGGAGTTTAGAGTTGTTAGAGTGGAATCTAGCTCAGGAGATATTTGACTAAGCTATGGTACCACATGAATGAGGTTCAAATTCTGGCAACATCACCTAAAGTCAGTTTTAGGACTTAGAGCAAATTACTCAAATTTTCCTTTAGATTGCTTATCTTTAAAATGAATGTTGATGAATATCATCGTCTTCATGAATTTTTTTGGTGAATTTTAAATGAGATAATGTATGTAAAGTGTCTGGCATATAGTAAGAACTCAATAGAGGTAGCTGCTGATGTAGCTTTAATTATTCAATTTATTTATTATTAGTTGTTAAACTGATTGATTAATTAATTATATATTTTCCTGCCACTCAGCTGTCCCTTGACATCTCCCTCTTGTTTTCTGTCTACCTGATTGGAAATCATCAAATTGAATACGTCTAGAATTGTCATTGGGTCTGCTACATTCTCTGGACTCTCATATCTTGTCCTAGGCCTGTCTCTCTTTCTGTGCATGAATCACCAAGAATGCAGTGCTGTCTTAAATTCCTAACTGCCAGGTTTCACATAAGAGAATTGGAATAGTCAGGGTGCATATGAAAAAGAGATGGTCAGCACCCAGAGGATACAAATGCAGATTGGGGGATTCCAAGAGAAGGAAGAAATCTAGGCAGATGAGCAGTTGCTGAAGCAGACACTCAGAAGGAGGTAAGTACAGCCTCTAGCAAGTGAGGAAATACAAAATCATGGGTGAAATAAGGAGCAAATTGGTCAGAGTAAAGTACTCTATGCCAGGGTTTCCAGTAGCAGGTAATGGGAGAACCAGCTATGCGCATTGAATTCAGGATTTTATTCTAGACTTTGAAAGGCATTTATGAAGCAACAAAGCGCTTTGGAACAGATGCAGTGGTTACATTTAAGGTATCAAGCTGAGTTTCATTCATCCTTCCAGTCATTCAAACAACCTCTGTTGATCATATTAACCAAAATTTCAGAAACAGAGACCTGATTGAAATAAAAAGGTGTTTATTTGGGGTTTGTTAGGACTGTAACCTAGGAGACACAGATTCAAAAAGCATTTGAATTGTGTTCCACTGGACTACAAAATGGGGGAGGCTTATAAAAGCGAAAATGTCAAGGTTACAGTTAGTTACATGAGTTGTTTATCAAGAATTATAATTGGAGCTGGCAAGAAGTAGGGTGCTTGTTAAGTAAGAATTGGTTTGAAAGAGTTTGAAATGGTTGCATAGTTACAAGGGGAGACCTTGAGACCACAAGGTAGCAGCTGGCAGGTGTTGTTCTGACTACGGCCGGTAGTGTCCTTGGGTCTGGTATAGTTCAAGGAAAGTTCAGGTTCTCAGTGGTGCAGAGATGTGTCTGAGACTAGATCTTCAATGGCTTCCCAATTCCGTTTCTGTATGCTTGAACTGTGATTATTCCATTATAATTGCACTTTGTCATCAGTCACCTCCACAGAGGTGGCCAGGCACTGAAGAACCACAGAGTACTGGCATTAAAGCAGTGAAGCGTCTCTGCCTTCTTGGTGGAATTTAATTCTGAAGACTTTGGTCAAGGTTCTCAGTCTCAGAAGTGCAAGTACAGGAAGAGAAGCTGGATCATAAAGATGAGAGCAAAAGTCTAGTTTAAGCAATGGGCTGCTGGACCAATAGGAATTTAGGCCTTGACCTTAACTTATAAATGTAAAGGAGTAGAGAACTTTAAATTCCTTCAGTCTAGGACCAAGGCTGGTCCTGGAGTAGAGGATAGTGGAGATAGTGGAGGTAGCATGTTTAAGTAACTTTGTATGTAATGGTCAAGGAAAAACAAAGACAAGAAGTAGCGTAAACCACATCCAAAAAACTATTTACTTCTCTTTTATTTCCTTCTTTATTAGATATGCTGAATTTCTCTCAAGTCCCTCTATACAACATCTACAGAAAAGTACAATGAGAAATATTATGAAAAGGGATAACTTTTTAGGAGTATCAATTTAAGATACAACAGAGGCCATTTTCTAGTAACAAATTTAATTTGTGAAAAGCTGGTAGAATATTAACTCTAGAATGGTGATTTTTAAAAGGAAATTTCCATAGTTAAAGTAAAAATTATTGGAACAGTGTCAGCTAATATCAGGTATTATGCTTTAGAAATGCACAAGAAAGAAGCAATTACCGGTTTCCAAATAAGAAATGATAGTAATAGAGAATTCAGATTTCAGTGTATTGTAAATTTAATAAATAAGCTATAAAATTGCCATTCACTGACTAAAATTGATTTTTGGCATCAAGTTTCAAGCACGGTATATGTAATGTAATGACAACTTTCTAAGCAGAATTATCCTCTTGGATTTGCTCAGATCCCTTCAGTTTTTTAATTTGTATGACTGAGACAGTGTGGATAGGTTCATATTGCAGGACACTCAGTTAATTTATGTGCTAACTTTAAGGTTCCACCGTCCTGTCTATTCTTTACAACAAGTATGTTTATTAAAAGTATTATGATAGGGTATGTTTAATTTTAAGACATAATGCAGAAAACCCAGCAGGTAAGCAAAACACTTTTTAGGTTTCCTTAGAATCAGGAAGCTTTGCATGTTAAGAAAGCTGCATACACTTGCTTTATGTTCTTTGAGTTTAGCTCAGTGATTCCTAAAGTTTGGTGTGTGAGAGATGACTGTACAGGATTTAAAATCTAACCATGTATATAATATGGATGATATAGGGATTTTCCAGGCTCATTTTTATCATATTTTATTTTTACTATTCATGCTGACTTTGAAAAGTAGCTATAGAGCAAGATTCCATTCAACTGTCTGTGGTTGAATTGCAATGTTTGATTCTAACACAACTAAGTCTTATCTACAGAGAGTATACATTTATACATATGGCTGTCCAGATGCTTAAATACCTCAGTGCTAATAATAGAATCATTAATTTATTTATATTATGAAAGTAGTAGAAAATGATACTGAAAAGTAATATAAAATTAGGTGGCATTTGAAGGAATATGAGAAATTCTTCTTACTCAGTGCTCAACCAAGCAAAACTTATGTTCTGTTTCCATTGTGATATTCACGAGTTTGGGTCTGGAATAGTGTGTCATTCAGCATCCAATTAACAGACAGAAACCACTTCAGTTATTTTAACAGAAGAGAATTTAATATAAAGAATTGTGATTTAAATATTGGAAAACTGAAAGAGGAAGAAGAGAATAGAGGTGGCAACTGCCAAAGTACAATAGCCATCACTCCTGACAATGAGAAATCAAAGAGAAAGGATCAATCAGAATTTCTAAAACTTAGAAGCTTGGGGAATTGGGAGAGTGGGATTGACATATATACACTAATATATATAGAATAGATAACTAATAAGAACCTTCTGTATAAAAATGAAATAAAATAAAATTCAAAATAAAAGCAAAAAAAAAGAAGCTTGGGGGACCTGGACATTACTGAGCTGGATCTTAGACCTCCAAGGAGTGGGTACCGACTGGCTGGTGCTGGTATCTCTGAGACAGCAGAAGGGGCCCGATAAGACTGAGTCCCAGACCTCTGCCAGGCAGTTGGTGCTGGTATTATTTCTACAGCAGGGGTGCAATGAAGCTGATTCTGTAAGTGTTGGGGGGGAAAAGAAGCAAGCTGGATTCAACAGCTGTTACTAAAAACAAGTGCTACTGTAGGCATGAAAAAGCAAGTCTGGGGACACTGCTAATAGGAGCAGTAAGTCCGCAGGAAGCAGATAGGAATGAGTAAGTCCTTTCTCTGGCTTCTAGTCCTGCAGTCTCCCTGCAGTGCTCCCTATTGCCAGGTCCTAACAAGGAATGAGCCAGCAAGATGGAAATGTGGCTTACAGAATCTGAGCCTCAGCATCACAAAGCAGAGTATGAAATGGTGAGTGCATGTGAATATAAGAAAAACAAAATAACTAACCGGCACAGATGGCAGTATTTCCAAGAAATTTGGAAAAGAAAGTAATTAAGGTATTAATAAATTAGTAATTGTTAAATAATTAACTAAAATATTTTGTTAACTAAAATATTTTCATGGAATTTTAAGGATTAAAAAATGAACAAGCACAATGTTTAAGATAAGGCAATATGTGAACATCTCATATTTACATCTTGTAACTCCACCACCTTTGCAAAATTACCTTGCCCTCTGGAGAAAGTATTTTTCAAAGACATGAATTATGACCTAACAAATAATAATTTCTGCCTACTATGAACATTTGGACATTGTAGAAATGACAGTGTACAATGTTTAACATTTCTAACTAGAAGTGCTAAAGATGTCCTCTCTAGTGATGATAAAGGATATTTATTTATTATATTCACAAGAGCAGTTATGTAAATATTGAATATTAAATTCTTTTAAAGGCAGTATTGTCCTAACATTAAGTATTTAACATTCAGATATGGACTCAGAAATAGTGGCTGTGTTCTCTCTACAAAAATAAAACCATCAAAAAAATTTTAAAAATTAAAAAATAAAACCATCAAAAACAAAAACCCGGTTCAGAATGCTTTAAGAAATATTTGGAATGTTAACTTCAAAATATTCTAGAGCCAAGGTAAAGGCAGTGAGCTGAAGTTTCATTTGCTTCAACTCTATTATTTAGAACTAGCTTCAAAGAAGAGTTTTAGTAAATGCTCAGTGTCTAATTGGCTTTTTTAGCTCATACAGTTCAAAGAAGTAGACTGACAGTGGCATCTACCATTCCTAACTGTACTTATTGTAATACTTTTTGCCAATTTCCTTCATGATTTCAGCTTTATACCAGTTTGTATTCATAAGTAATTCACTGTAAGATCTTTAGCTTTTTTTAAAAAAATAATTACTTAGAACCATCAGATTTCAGAGTTGAAAGGAATCTTACTCTTTTTAACTCAACCAAATTTGACTGGGATTCTACCATGTACCTAGCATTCTTGAGTTAGAAGGAGATGACATTTGAATGGGAAAAATAGTTATGGAAAAAATAATTACAAGACTATGTAATATGTACTATCCCAGGGGTCTGTACAATGTGCTATGGAGACAGAAAGAGGCAGAGACCACCTTTACTTGACTGGGGATGAGCTGGAGTTGGAATTGATATTGACTTTGGCCTTGAAAATAAAAAGATTTTGCATGCCAGCATGGGTTCGACAGAGTGTTCAAGTCCAACTCTCTCCAAACATGTATTAGACACCTGCTCTATGCAGACAGTCTGTTAGATGCTGAAAATACTCAGCTGAAAAAGATATGTTTTTGCCTGTTGGAGCTTTCAGCCTTTTAGCCAATAAGGAAAATGTTGGGTAGTGTAAAGTCATGAACCAGTTGTGGTCAGGAACCAGTGGGTAGTTTGGTATGATGGTAGGGTAGATTTGGGGAGCGGAGGTTGGCAAGCAGTTGAAGAGGAAGTAGGAAAGATGGACTAGGGATAGAATGTGGATGGAAAATATGCTGCTCAATTGAGATGAATGTGTTTTTAAAAAAGTAGAATGATATTTTCAGATTTATTTTTTGCATCTTGGGAAGGTATATGTAGTGGCAGTATGTGGAGTAGAATGTGCATGGGGAGAATACAGGTGGGGAGGTTACCTAGGAAGCTAGTATCTGTTCATAAGAGAGAAGAGGAATTCCTAAACAAAGGTCATGACTGTTAGGATACATTCAAGAACATCTTGACATTCTTTCTGTCTTTCTGTGGAAATGAAGCCGTCTGCGAATTAAATGACAAGATGTCATGGCTATTTGATAGAGTAAATGAAAGTAGGAACTAAAGGTCTTGACTTCTAGCTAAGCATTCTTTTTATGGTACCATACCTCTTGTCTAGCCAGTTGAACTGGAAAGGATCATTTATATCAGGAATTAACCTACCAAAAAGTAAAGCAAAAAAGAAAACACTGAACTTTATCAAATCATAATTTTCTTTCAAATATGGAAAACATCAATTTATAGCAAATTAAAATATGTTAGAGGTTCTTGAAATTAACTGCTATTCATTCATTCATTCAATCAATATTTGTTGAATGAATCCCTATCAGTTGTTACTAGCTGGCATCAACAAAGGAAATTATTAATGGTGGTATTATACAGGAGTTTCAAATATGAAGAAGCAAAGAAGGAGAAAATAATTTGGAGGGGAGGCAGCAGAAGTCTCACTTTTTAGGGAGCTCAGAGTTAAACTAGTGAATTATAAATACAAACTAAGTTGAAGGTCATGTGCCCATATGTAAATGGCAACCCTTTCTCCTGCAATATTCTTCCTTTATTACCATAGTTTCCCCAGGCCCAAGATGAGTTTGCCACAGTCACTGGCATTAATGTATATTATTTCTACCTGAATGCCCCTTTGCCTTTAAAATTTTTCCCGTGAGGAAGGTAGCAAACTTTCAGTTATCCCTTTGGCTGCAAGAGGTTTAGAGAGAATAGCTGTGAGATATGTAGGCATTAAGAGACTCGATATATGTGGATAACATAACATAAGGAATAGATTCAAGAGCTTATATAAAATACAAATATTGTAGAGGTACCCTGCCTCTGTCCCACCACTTTTCCTTCATTATTAGAGGTGAAAATTAACTGTTTGTATTAAATTATTTAAAAATCAATAAGATTCTATCATCTAATCGAACCACCGGTGTGGTAACTCACAACTTTATTAGAGATTTCCTGCAGTGCTCGATACAGTTACTCATGTTTGTTTTGTGATCCAGCTCCAGGAAAGCCATAATATGCTGTAATACTATTCTAGTAATTTGTCGTCTGAATGGATTATAATACTAATAAAAATCTCCGTAGAGCTACAGTTGTGTACCCTAACATTTTGTTGAAGTTAAAGATTCACTTAATCTTTTAACATGGCATCATTAAATACATAATGCAATAAATCTAATAATTAAATCCCATTATAAAAATTATTTATTTCTCGATCATTTTTCATACAGTAGTACTAAATGTACTATTAAGTTCAAATGTCTAATTAAATTGAACCCAAGCTTATTTTATCTCACACTCATTAAGTATCTTATTTAAATTATGGGCAGGTGATGATTTTTTTTAAACACAATTTCACCAGTCATATAAAATAAACTCTGTACTTTTCACATGGGAAAATGTCATTTTGGAAGCTTTTAGTCCTCTTGTCAAATGTTCTTTCTGTATCACAATGGCCCCTATCTCTGATCATCATAGATGAAAGCAAGGTCAGAGACGGAAGTAGGTGAGTTGAAAAGTAACTTCAAATCATGGATAATAGGTAGAACATTATTGCTTATTTACTGGTTCCCAAAGGTGGTTGGGAGCTGGGGGATACCATCTCCTTGGTGGCATTTGGAAATATGTGTAGTCATATTTTTTTGGTTGTCACAATGATTGGTTGTGAGGAAATCCTATGTATGTCTAGTGGGGAAAGTGAGGCATGTTAAATATCCTACCATGTAAAGTACAAGCCTGCACAAGAATATCCCATTCAGAATACTAATAGTAACCCACAGAGAGATGCTGAGCCCATTTAGGGAGGAAACAGAAGCAATGTGATTTAGAGTTCAGGTGTTTGTCCCCAGTAGATATTCTTTTTCACTTTCCTCAGGTAATACACAGAAGGTATTAACCAAGATAAAGAATAGTAAATGACAGTGGAGAATTGAATTCAAAGAGGAGGCGAGGAGGAGAAGGTAGTACATGTGGGAGCAGAGCAGTGGAAAGTGGATGACAGGCTCCTTACAGGAATGTAATGTTTGTAAGTGTGAAAGAAGAGGGGGGAAGCTGGTTGCCTTAGTAAATTCCCATCCTCACTGGTGTGTTTTACCCCATTATCTAGTATCTTCAAATAGAAATATGATGCCCTTACTACTAGAATTGGGAGAATGCCTGTTTCAGGTTGGGTTTTCCTGAAGCCCGTCTGGAGATGAGGATTTACGTGCAAGTGATTTATTAAGGAAATGTTTCCAGGGATGACAAATAAGGGAGCAAGGGAAGTCAAGCAGGAATAGGGAAGGAGTTATACAAGGGGCAATTGCAGGCAAAGTCCCAGCCTCAGGCTAATCCTACAGGAATACTCTGGGTCTAAATCACCCTTCAGAGTGTGTTCCAGCTTAAAGCGCAGGAGCTGTTCTTTTGTATTCCTATACTGCTCAATCATTGGCTTAAGACTACCCTGAGGTAACACAGACACCAAGGTACTGCCAGTTCTCTGGTCTTCTGGGCAAAGCAGCTTTTAAAGCTTGAGGATAGTCATCCAAAGAGATGCAGGTACAGATTTTGGAAAAGCAAAGCCCACAAAAGCCAGGGGATAGGCACACACAGATGTTAATGGAATCTTAGTGGACGTGGGTGGAGCACCTACAGTTTTTTTTTCTATAACTTTCAAACTGTTAACTTTCACAAGATTACATCCACCCAAACAGAGCTGAGGCCATTCTCTGAATATTTTATTTTATTTTTTTAATTTTTTATAAATTTATTTATTTTTATTTTCCTTTTTTTGGCTGCATTGGGTCTTCGTTGCTGCGCGTGGGCTTTCTCTAGTTGTGGTGAACAGGGCTACTCTTTGTTGCGGTGTGCGGGCTTCTCATTGCGGTGGCTTCTCTTGCTGTGGAGCATGGGCTCTAGGCGTGCGGGCTTCAGTAGTTATGGCTCACGGGATCTAGAGCACAAGCTCAGTAGTTGTGGTGCACGGGATCTAGAGCACAAGCTCAGTAGTTGTGGCGCACGGGCTCTAGAGCACAGGCTCAGTAGTTGTGGTGCACGGGCTTAGTTGCTCCAAGGCATGTGGGATCTTCCGAGACCAGGGCTCGAACCCGTGTCCCCTGCATCGGCAGGAGGATTCTTAACCACTGCGCCACCAGGGAAGCCCTGAATAATTAATTTTAAAATATCTTCAATTGTACTACAGCTACAGTTAAAAGAGTACAAAAAAATCTCAATACAAACAGAACAGATTCAGAATTACAATGTTATTAAAGATGATATTTGTTCAAATGTTAGTGTATTTCTTAATTTTACCTTTTTATATGACAAAATCGTTTTCTAAAGGCGATATTTCATCACATGTGCTGATGAGTTTTAAATGGTAACTACAGTGCTCTCAGGGAAGTGCTCTTTTAAATCTTGAGTTCCTCTCAGTCATATTAATCCATTTGAATTTCACAAACCAGGCATGTCGGAAGTGTAGTTCAGATGATATTTCTCTGCTTATATCTGGCTGCAAGACTCTCCTAAGACTGATTCTGCAGCGGAACACTTGCTAGAGGGGAAAGGGAAGCTGTGATCACCAAATATCGCCATTATCCACTGGCATCCTCTTGTAATTCTCTTAGTTGAAGCTTCGTGGTATTTGTGTATATCTTAATTATTGGATTTTAATTGGCAATGTTATTGATTATAAATCATTTTGATGAAAACTACCTTTTATCTTAAAGTTTAAATGTACCTAGAGGCTATTCACAGACGCCGGTGTTCAATGAAAACATTAAAGTAATAGTGTAAGTAGTTGAAATGTGTCCAATTTGGTACAAATTAGTTTTCCTCACGGTACAACTCAGTCAAGAAAATAAATGTAGCTGAAAATTGACGAACTGTTCATCAGCTTCAAATTCAACAAATGTGTACTGAGCTTTCACTAAGTGCAATATACAGTGGTAGCTGTAGTAGAGGATAAAAAATTAAAATAAAAACCAATTTCTGCCAGCTATGAGTTCATTATACAGTGGGGACACACACACACACACACACACACACACACACACACACTTTAATATTAGTCATTTAATGATCATTGCTAAGTCAAGACATAAACAAATGACTGAGGGAAAACAAGAGCAAGATTTTTTCTGGAGTTGATGGTAAAGGAAGGATAAGGCAAGTGGGCATCAAGAAATAATTAATTGAAACAGAGCCTTGAAAAAGGATGTTGGAGGAGAAGAAGGAGACTAAAGACAGAGCACGAAAATGGAATCTGCAGGGTAAGAAAGAGTATGAACCAGTAGGCAAATGTGCTTAGAGTAATTACAAGCATGATTTAGGAATATGACTCTGGTTGTACTGTATAGACTGAATTGGGTAGTAGTCAGGGTTTGAGAATTATAGGTTGGAAGACCGTGTTAGAGTTTATTATAGTTGACATTTTGAATCTAGAGTCAATAAGGCTTAGGATTGATGCAATTCAGGGATGTGAGAGAATAAGTCAAAAATAACATTTTTCTTAACTGAAAAAAGAGGATGGTGGTGTCATTAGATAAGATAGGAAATATGGATGAGGAGAAGGCTTATAAAGGAGAGCTGATGAGCTGTATTTGGGATATACTGGATTTGATTTGTTGATGGGATGTCCAAGTACAGATTTCCAACAATCTCCTCAAACACGGGTCTAGGTCTGAGGAGGGAGATCATTGTGTGAATTTGATAGATGTGGCATTGAGAGGGTAACACAGGCAAGATGCCAGAATTAAAGATAATGAATTTGGAGTCATCCATATGGAGTTTAAGCCATTTGGCCTGATGAGATGGCAAAATCATATGGCACACGGTTAAAAGCAAAAGGGATCTAAAGCTAAATCTTCAGAAGAGTTTATGTTTAAATTATGGGCAGATGACGCAAGAGGGAGGGGTATGGGGATATATGTATACATATAGCTGATTCACTTTGTTATACAGCAGAAACTAACACACCATTGTAAAGCAATTATTCTCCAATAAAGATGTTAAAAAAAAAATTATGGGCAGATAAAGAGAAGCCCACAAAGGAGTATTCAGGAAAGGATCAGAAAATTTTAAAGAGTATGTGGTCTCTAAAACAGCAAAAAGATCATGGTTTTCAAGAAGTTGGTGACTCCATTCACCAAAAGAAGTCATTAATAGAAATTAATTAAGGGCTGAGAAAAGATCATTGGGTTTTCTGATTGTGTTCAGTAGTTGTAAAAGAATTTCAGTGGAGTGATAAACCATAATCTATAAATCCAGTCATTCTTTGGTATGTACACCTACACCTGACACTGAATTAAAATGAGATTAGAAGTAGGTAAACTGGCAGAGATAACCAAAAACTTCTCTCCCATAAAAAGAAGAGAAGAGAGCCCAGAAACATGCCATGAAAGCAGAGAGTTTCTTATAGGCAGGTTGAAATATTTCAGCAGTATAGACTGGAGGAAAGGGAGGAAAAACAGACTAGGCAAGATAAGACCTGGGGAAATTCAAGCATGGCTAAGAGGAGACTGAGTGCTGGGAGACAGGGTAATCCAATAAGCCAAACATAGGCAACAGTCAGCTGGGGAACCAGGAGAAGAATCCATAAAAAAGAGGCAAATATCAGGGTCTCAATCAAGAGGACTCAGGGCAATGTCTTCACTCCAGAGGGATCCTAGAGTACTTTTCTGGTTTTCCATTGCTCTGTAACAAAATACTTCAAATTTAGTGGCTTAGAATAACAATTATTTTGTCTCAAGATTCTGTGGATCAGAAATTTAGGGAGGGAGACGCAAGAGGGAAGATATGGGGATATATGTATATGTATAACTGATTCACTTTGTTATAAAGCAGAAACTAACACACCATTGTAAAGCAATTATACTCCAATAAAAGTGTTAGAAAAAAAAAAAAAGAAAAAGAAATTTGGCAGAGTTTGGCCCATTGATTCTTCTACTCTGTGTGCTGTCAGTTGACATCAGTTGGTTGTATTCAGCTAGTGGACAGCTGGTCTGGAGGGTCCAAGACAGCTTCACTCACATGTACATATAGTGCCTTTGTGAGGATAGCTGAAAGCTGAATTCAACAGGGACTGACAACCAGAGCCCTAACACATGGCTTTTCTAGCATGATGGTTTCAGAGATCACTTTTCATTGCATGGCAGCTTAGACCACCCAGAGAGAGTATTCCAAGAAACCCAGAAAGAAGCTAAAGGACTGTATTAATGACTTAACCTTGGAAGACCCATGACATCGCACTTTCTGCATTCTACTAGTCAGGCCAGCTGCTAACACCAGCCAAGTTTCAAGGGGAGGAGGGTAGGATGCTACCTCTTTTTTTTTTTTTTTTAATTGAAGTATAGTTGATTTACAATGTTGTGCCCATCTCTGCTGCACAGCAAAGTGGCTCAGTTATACACGTATATGCATTCTTTTTTTAATTTTCTTTTCCATTATGTTTATCACAGGATATTGAGTATAGTTCCCTGTGCTATACATTAGGACCTTGTTGTTTGTCCATTGTATATATAACATTTTGCATCTACTAACCCCAAACTACCAGTCCATTCCTCTCCTTCCCACCCCCCGCCCCCTTGGCAACCACCAGTCTGTTCTCTATGTCTATGAGTCTGTCTCTGTTTTGTAGATAGGTTCATTTGTGCCATACTTTAGATTCTGCATATAAGTGATATCATATGGTATTGTCTTTCTCTTTCTGACTCACTTCATTTAATGTGATAATCTCTAGTTGCATCCATGTTGCTGCAAATGGCATTATTTCATTCTTTTTTATGACTGAGTAGTATTCCATTGTGTGTGTGTGTGTGTGTGTGTGTGTGTGTGTGTGTGTATCTCACATCTTCTTTATCCATTCATCTGTCGATGGACATTTAGGTTGTTTCCATGTTTTGGCTATTGTGGAAAGTGCTGCTATGAACATAGGGGTGCACGGTAGATGCTATCTCTTGATGGAAGATGTGTCAGAGAGCTTTGTGGCCATTTCTAGTCCATCACAGCTGCTGTGCATAATTTCCTCCTCTGATTAAAGTTCTGTCAGCATTAAGAAACCAGAATCTTGCAGGAGGACAAAGTATCAGTGACTCTAGCTGTGAGGAACAGAAGAAGGAAGGATCTGACACAAATAAGCCTGGAGAGATGGAAGATTTGCAGTTTCAGGAAGGAAAGAAATACAACTTGGGAGGATACACTTGATGGTAGAGAGTTCAAGGCTCACGCTGACCATTTATTCCTCTCTGTTTCCTAAGTCTAATATTTGTATCAAGAGAAAACATCTGAAAACAGCTTACTTGGTGTATCTTAGTTTAGCTCCCTGTAAAAATGAACTCTTCTATAATGTTCTGCCCAGAGCAATGGGTGAAGGATGATTTAAGAAGACACATGAAGAGCTTACCTGCTCTTTTGTGAAACAGTGTCTCAAGATACTTTCTATTAAGTTTTCTTTGTTATTAATTTGAAAATTGGATATGAAAGCTGTTATAAGTGGAGAATAGACTAAGACCTTGCAACACCACCTGTGGTCTTCAGTCCAGCAGCATCAGCAGTACGTGAAATTCTGTTAAAAATGAAGCATATCAGACCCCACTCCAGAGCTAGACTCCCTCAGATTCTGTATTTCAATAACATTCTCAGATGTTTCCTATGCAAACTTATGTTGAGAAAGCAACTCTATTCTTTTTTTTTTTTTTTTTTTTTTTTTTTTTGGGTGTGGGGGCTCTTCATTT
>NW_020173035.1:96053-131528 GCF_003031525.2 Neophocaena asiaeorientalis asiaeorientalis | reverse complement strand
CAGGCGGACTCTCAACCACTGCGCCACCAGGGAAGCCCTATTCTATTTTTTTTAACATCTTTATTGGAGTATAGATGCTTTACATTGGTGTGTTAGTTTCTGCTGTATAACAAAGTGAATCAGCTATATGTATACATAGATCCCCATATCCCCTCCCTCTTGCATCTCTCTCCCACCCTCCCTATCCCACCCCTCTAGGTGGTCACAAAGCACCGAACTGATCTCCCTGTGCTATGCAGCTGCTTCCCACTAGCCATCTATTATACATTTGGTAGTGTATATATGTCCATGCCACTCTCTCACTTCGCCCCAGCTTACTCTTCCCCCTCCCCGTGTCCTCAAGTCCATTCTCTACGTCTACGTCTTTATTCCTGTCCTGCCCCTAGGTTCGTCAGAACCATTTTTTTAGATTCCATATATATGTGTTAGCATACGGTATTTGTTTTTCTCTTTCTGACTTACTTCACTCTGTAGGAAAGACTCTAGGTCCATCCACCTCACTACAAATAACTCACTTTCGTTTCTTTTTATGGCTGAGTAATATTCCATTGTATATATGACCATAGCTTCTTTATCCATTTGTCTGTCAATGGGCATTTAGGTTGCTTCCATGTCCTGGCTATTATAAATAGGGCTGCAGTGAACTTTGTGGTACATGACTCTTTTTGAATTATGGTTTGCTCAGGATATATGCTCAGTAGTGGGAATGCTGGGTGATATGGTAGTTCTACTTTTAGTTTTTTAAGGAAATTCCATACTGCTCTCCATAATGGCTGTATCAATTTACATTCCCACCAACGGTGCAAGAGTGTTCCCTTTTCTCTACACCCTCTGCAGCATTTATCATTTGTAGATTTTTTGATGATGGCCATTCTGACCAGTGTGAGGTGATACCTCATTGTAGTTTTCATTTGCACTTTGCTGATAATTAGCGATGTTGAGCATCTTTTCATGTGCTTTTCACCATCTGTATGTCTTATTTGGATAAATGTCTCTGTAGATCTCTTGCTCATTTTTGGATAGGGTTGTTTGTTTTCTTGATATTGAGCTGCATGCGCTGCTTGTAAATTTTGGAGAGTAATCCTTTGTCAGCTGCTTCATTTGCAAATATTTTCTCCCATCCTGAGGATTGTCTTTTCGTCTTGTTTATGGTTTACTTTGCTGTGAAAATGCTTCTAAGTTTCATTAGGTCCCATTTGTTTATTTTTGTTTTTATTTCCATTTCTCTAGGAGGTGGGTCAAAAAAAATCTTGCTGTGATTTATGTAATAGAATGTTCTGCCTGTGTTTTCCTCTAAGCATTTTATAATGTCCGGCCTTACATTTAGGTCTTTAATCCATTTGAGTTTATTTTTGTGTATGGTATTAGGGAGTGTTCTAATTTCATTCTTTTGCATGTAGCTGTCCAGTTTTCCCAACACCACTTATTGAAGAGGCTGTCTTTTCTCCATTGCATATTCTTGCCTCCTTTATCAAAGATAAGGTGACTATATGTGTGTGGGTTTATGTTTGGGCTTTCTATCCTGTTCCATTTATCTATATATCTGTTTTTGTGCCAGTACCATACTGTCCTGATTACTGTAGCTTTGTAGTATAGTCTGAGGTCAGGGAGCCTGATTCCTCCAGCTCTGTTTTTCTTTCTCAAGATTGCTTCCGGTATCTGGGGTCTTTTGTGTTTCCATACAGACTGTGAAATTTTTCGTTGTAGTTCTGTGAAAAATGCCATTGGTAGTTTGATAGGGATTGCATTGAATCTGTAGATTGTGTTGGGTAGTAGAGTCATTTTAACAATGTTGATTCTTCCAATCCAAGAACATGGTATTTCCCTCCATCTATTTGTATCATCTTCAGTTTCTTTCATCAGTGTCTTATAGTTTTCTGCATACAGGTCTTTTGTCTCCTTAGGTACCTTTATTCCTAGGTATTTTATTCTTTTTGTTGCAGTGGTAAATGGGAGTATTTCCTTAATTTCTCTTTCAGATTTTTCATCATTAGCGAATAGGAATGCAAGAGATTTCTGTGCATTAATTTTGTATCCTGCTACTTTACCAAATTCATTGATTAGCTCTAGTAGTTTTCTGGTAGCATCTTTAGGCTTCTCTATGTATAGTATCATGCCATCTGCAAACAGTGACAGCTTTACTTCTTCTTTTCCAATTTGGATTCCTTTTATTTCTTTTTCTTCTCTGATTGCTGTGGCTAAAACTTCCAAAACTATGATGAATAATAGTGGTGAGAGTGGACAACCTTGTCTTGTTCCTGACCTGAGAGGAAATGGTTTCAGTTTTTCACCATTGAGAACGATGTTGGCTGTGGGTTTGTCATTTGTGGCCTTTATTATGTTGAGGTAGGTTCCCTCTATGCCTACTTTCTGGAGGGTTTTTATCATAAATGGGTGTTGAATTTTGTCGAAAGCTTTCTCTGCATCTATTGAGATGATCATATGGTTTTTCTCCTTCAGTTTGTTAATATGGTATATCACATTGATTGATTTGTGTATATTGAAGAATCCTTGCATTCCCGGGAGAAACCCCCTTTGATCATGGTGTATGATCCTTTTAATGCGCTGTTGGATTCTGTTTGCTAGTATTTTGTTGAGGATTTTTGCATCTGTGTTCATCAGTGATATTGGCCTGTAGTTTTCTTTCTTTGTGACATCTTTGTCTGGTTTTGGTATCAGGGTGATGGTGGCCTCGTAGAATGAGTTTGGGAGTGTTCCTCCCTCTGCTATGCTTTGGAAGAGTTTGAGAAGGATAGGTGTAAGCTCTTCTCTAAATGTTTGATAGAATTCTCCTGTGAGGCCATCTGGTCCTGGGTGTTTGTTTGTTGGAAGATTTTAATCGCAGTCTCAATTTCAGTGCTTTTGATTGGTCTGATAATATTTTCTGTTTCTTCCTTGTTCAGTCTTGGAGGGTTGTGCATTTCTAAGAATTTGTCCATTTCTTCCAGGTTGTCCATTTTATTGGCATATAGTTGTTTGTAGTAATCTCTCATGATCCTTTGTATTTCTGCAGTGTCAGTTGTTACGTCTCCTTTTTCATATCTAATTCTATTGATTTGAGTCTTCTCCCTTTTTTTCTTGATGAGTCTGGCTAATGGATCAACAATTTTGTTTATCTTCTCAAAGAACCACCTTTTAGTTTTATTGATCTTTGCTATTATTTCCTTCATTTCTTTTTCATTTATTTCTGATCTGATCTTCATGATTTCTTTCCTTCTGCTCACTTTGGGGTTTTTTTGTTCCTCTGTCTCTAATTGCTTTAGGTGTAAGGTTAGGTTGTTTATTTGAGATGTTTCTTGTTTCTTGAGGTTGGATTTTATTGCTATAAGCTTCCATCTTAGCACTGCTTTTGCTGCATCCCATAGGTTTTGGGTCGTCGTGTTTTCATTGTCATTTGTCTCCAGGTATTTTTTGTTTTCATCTTTGATGTCTTCAGTGATCTCTTGGTTATTAAGTAGTGTATTGTTTAGCCTCCATGTGTTTTTATTTTTTACAGTTTTTTTTCCTGTAATTGATATGTAGTCTTATAGCATTGTGGTCGGCAAAGATACTTGATACAATTTTAATTTTCTTAAACTTACCAAGGCTTGATTTGTGACCCAAGATATGATCTATCCTGCAGAATGTTCCATGAACACTTGAGAAGAAAGTGTATTCTGTTGTTTTTGGATAGAATGTCCTGTAAATATCACTTAAGTCCTCCTTGTTTAACGTATCATTTAAAGCTTGTATTTCCTTATTTATTTTCACTTTGGATGATCTATCCATTGGTGAAAGTGGGGTGTTAATGTCCCCTACTATGATTGTGTCACTGTTGATTTCCCCTTTTATGGCTGTTAGCATTTACCTTATGTATTGAGGTGCTCCTACGTTGGGTGCATAAATATTTATGATTGTTATATCTTCTTCTTGGATCAATCCCTTGATCATTATGTAGTGTCATTCTTTGTCTCTTGTAATAGTCTTTATTTTAAAGTCCATTTTGTCTGATATGAGAATTGCTACTCCAGCTTTGTCTTTTTGTTTGTTTGGTTTTTTTGCTGTACACTGGCCTCTCACTGTTGTGGCCTCTCCCATTGTGGAGCACAGGCTCCAGATGCACAGGCTCAGTGGCTGTGGCTCACAGGTCCAGCCGCTCCACGGCATGTGGGATCTTCTCACACCGGGGCACGAACCTGTGTCCCCTGCATCGGCAGGTGGACTCTCAACCACTGTGCCAGCAGGGCAGCCCCCAGCTTTCTTTTGATTTCCATTTGTATGGAATATCTTTTTCCAGCGCCTCACTTTCAGTCTGTATGTGTCCCTAGGTCTGAAGTGGGTCTCTTTTAGACAGCATATATACGGGTCTTGTTTTTGTGTCCATTCAGCCAGTCTATGTCTTTTGGTGGGAGCATTTAATCCATTTACATTTAAGGTAATTGTTGATATGTATGTTCCTATTACCATTTTCTTAATTGTTTTGGGTTTGTTATTGTAGGTCTTTTCCTTCTCTTGTGTTTCCTGCCTAGAGAAGTTCCTTTAGCGTTTGTTGTAAAGCTAGTTTCGTGGTGCTGAATTCTCTTAGCTTTTGCTTGTCTGCCAAGTTTTTAATTTCTCCGTCGAATCTGAATGAGATCCTTGCTGGTAGAGTAATCTTGGTTTTAGGTTTTCCCTTTCATCACTTTAAATGTGTCTTGTCACTCCCTTCTGGCTTGCAGAGTTTCTGCTGAAAGATCAGTTGTTAACTTTATGGCCATTCACTTGTATGTTATTTGTTGTTTTTCCCGTGCTGCTTTTAATAGTTTTTGTTTGTATTTAATTTTTGGTAGTTTGATTAATATGTGTCTTGGTGTGTTTCTCCTTGGATTTATCCTGTATGGAGCTCTCTGCACTTTCTGGTCTTGATTGACTATTTCTTTTCCCATATCAGGGAAGTTTTCAACTATAATCTCTTCCAATCTTTTCTCAGTGCCTTTCTTTTTCTCTTCTTCTGGGACCCCTATAATTCGAATTTTGGTTCATTTACTGTTGTCCCAGAGGTCTCTAAGACTCTCCTCAATTCTTTTCATTCCATTTTCTTTATTGAGCTCTGCAGTAGTTATTTCCACTATTTTATCTTCCACGTCACTTATCCATTCTTCTGTCTCATGTATTCTGCTATTGATTGCTTCTTGAGAATTTTTCATTTCATTTTCTGTGTTGTTCATCATTGTTTGTTTGCTCTTTAGTTCTTCTAGGTCCTTGTTCAACTTTTCTTGTATTTTTTCCATTCTATTTCCAAGATTTTGGATCATCTTTACTATCATTACTTTGAATTCTTTTTCAGGTAGACTGCCTCTTTCCTCTTCATTTGTTTGGTTTGGTGGGTTTTTACCTTGCTCTTTCATATGCTGGGTGTTTCTCTGTCTTCTCCTTTTTCTTAACTTACTGTTTTGGGGGGTCTCCTTTTTGCAGGCTGCAGGTTCGTAGTTCCCGTTGTTTTTGGTGTCTGCTCCCAGTGGCTAAGGTTGGTTTAGTGGGTTGTGTAGGCTTCCTAGTGGAGGGGACTGATGCCTGTGTTCTGGTGCATGAGGCTGGATCTTGTCTTTCTGGTGGACAGGACCGCTTCTGGTGGTGTGTTTTGGGGAGTCTGTGATCCTATTGTGATTTTAGGCAGCCTCTTTGCTAATGGGTGGGGTTGTGTTCCTGTGTTGCTAGTTGTTTGGCATAGGGTGTCCCTCACTGCAGCTTGCTGGTTGTTGAGTGGAGCTGGGTCTTGGCATTAAGATGGAGATCTCTGGGAGAGTTTTTGCCATTTGATATTACATGGAGCTGAGAGTTCTCTGATGGACCAATGTCCTGAACTTGGCTCTCCCACCTCAGAGGCACAGGCCTGACACCTGGCCAGAGCACGAAGACTTTTTGCTCTGTTCAGTGGCCAAGGGATATTTGATTATTCAGATAATCACAGTGGACTCAGGCTATTTTCCTCTGGATTTATTTGGCATATTGCACTTTAGATATTTTTGTCTTTATTATAAAAACTGCCATAGGTAATATCATGTATATTAATTAATTGTCTTTTGGCAAGTACCTCAATGATACCTTTATTTCATAGGTAAGACTAGTAAAAAAAGTTTGATATTTTCTCTTACTAATAATAATTATGTTTCTACCAATAATATTTCCTAAGTCATGTTGAAAATATTAAATCCCTGAGATATTAATAGGTACTATATAAAAAAGGATTTCATGGTCACATCTGTTTGGAAATACCGTTGTTTTGGCTTTACTAGTTAAAAGTCTTTATACCAGGGATTCTCAAAGAAAGCCTAGAATTTGCAGCACGTCTTATTCCATTTGGCCTGCTGTAAGGGAATACTCTGTACAGTTAGCACTCGTTATACAGTATCACTAAAAGAAGACTCTAGAAAAAGATTATTTTTTTACCTTATTAAAGTTCTTCTTGTGCTTTCAAGTTTTGATTCCAGTACCTGGTATGTATATACATACCAAATTTTAAAGCAATCACTTTTTTTTTAAACATCTTTATTGGAGTATAATTTCTTTACAAAGGTATGTTAGTTTCTGCTGTATAACAAAGTGAATCAGTTATGCATATACATATGTTCCCATATCTCTTCCCTTTTGCATCTCCCTCCCTCCCACCCTCCCTATCCCACCCCTCTAGGAGGTCACAAAGCACAGAGCTAGTCTCCCTGTGCTATGCAGCTGCTTCTCCCTAGCTATCTATTTTACATTTGGTAGTGTATATATGTCCATGCCACTCTCTCACTTTGTCCCAGCTTACCCTTCCTCCTCCCCGTGTCCTCAAGTCCATTCTCTACTTCTGCGTCTTTATTCCTGTCCTTCCCGTAGTTTCTTCAGAACCCTTTTTTTTTTTTTATTTTTAGATTCCATATATATATGTTAGCATGCAGTATTTGTTTTTCTTTTTCTGACTTACTTCACTCTGCATGACAGACTCTAGGTCCATCTACCTCTCTACAAATAACTCAATTTCATTTCTTTTTACGGTGGAGTAATATTCCATTGTATATATGTGCCACATCTTCTTTATCCATTCATCTGTCGATGGAGACATAGGTTGTTTCCATCTTCGGGCTATTGTAAATAGGGCTGCAGTGAACATTGTGGTACATGACTCTTTTTGAATTATGGTTTGCTCAGGGTATATGCCCAGTAGTGGGATTGCTGGGTCATATGATAGTTCTATTTGTGGTTTTTTTAAGGAACCTCTATACTGTTCTCCATAATAACTGTATCAATTTACATTCCCACCAACAGAAAGCAATCCCTTTTAAGGCTTTGAATAACACTTGTTCTCGATTTACAAACTAACATACTACCTTAAGTATTTTGTATGGCATGTTAAGCAATGTTAAGAAGTTGAAAAAAATTACATGGAACAGAGTTATCCTATAAAATCCTTATTAGCATGCTTAATACAAAGCCTGTTAGTTCTCCATCACTTAAAAACTTGAAAATTCACAAAGATGGGTAGAATCTGAGGTGATTTCTAAGTCCTTCTTGTGTCATGGATCCCTTAAGCAGTCTAATGAATGCTATGGGCCCCTTCTTAGTATAGTCTTTGTAAATATGTAATAAAATGTACATGAAGTTGCAAAGAAAACCAATTGTATTGAAATACAATTATCAAAATATTAAATAAATTTGTGGCATACTAATAGGTATGACTCTTTTTTAATGCACTAATTAACAAGATGTAGAAGAGGGTTTAATGGTCATTGTCATTTCCAAATAGTGATGAGTATAAGCCCAGGTATGGAGGTATTTGCAGCAGGTATCATGTGATGTAAAACTCTGATTGTTATTTATGACAAAATCTCAAGTACTGCTAATAATGTTTAATTGCCTAAAATCATAAAGAAAGAAAATGACAGATTTATTTTAGATATTACAGAAAATAAAGATGTAATTTTTTTCCTGTCTAACTTCAGGGACCCCATGAAATCATGAACCTCCTTCCCTTGTCCCTGTGGGGATCAGGCTGAGAGCCTCCCTGAGTTTAGTCCTTTCCTCTTATTTCATAGCAGCTATATAACCTATTATGATTCCATTTCTATTTCTACTTTTGGGAAGCCCAAGGATAAGTTTTTGCTAATTGGTAGTAGCTATTCTTAGCTTATACAGTTTTATTATATTTCCATCTTTTCTCCTAGCCTTCTTTAGACTCTAGACAAAGAATAGGAGAATATGAGTGCTGAGAATGTCCTGAGAGAATAACCAGTTTAACCCACTTCATTTTCATAGGAAGAATGAATGCTCAGACAGGTGCCTTGATGTACTCAAGGTTACACAATCAGTGAAAGAGCTGCACCTAGAACAGTTGTCCAAAATGTAATCCATGTTACACTTGCATCAGAATCACCTGGAAATCTGCATTTTTAACAGACTCATCTAGGTGATTCTGATATATACTAAAGTCTGAGAAACAGAGGCCTGAGTTAAGAATGCCTGGTTTTGGAAGTTGGTTCTTTGCAACTAAAGCATGCTGCCTGCTTGATATGTATAAATGAGGAGGAGAGAAGATGAATCAAAATCACACAAAAACTGGTAGCCAGTAATCTCAGGTGCCCACATTTAGGGATCAGTTTTTAAGAGAAGAGGTACTCATTCCCGTGCAACTGGAAGGAAGGAGGAAGGATTGCATAATGGAATGTCATGTGTCCTGAGGACCCAGAGGGCAGGGTTATATGAGCACTTCAGCAGTTACACAGGACTTGAAAAGGAAACTAAAAGAATGGAAGACTGGGGCTTCCCTGGTGGCGCAGTGGTTGCGAGTCCGCCTGCCGATGCAGGGGACACGGTTTCGTGCCCCGGTCTGGGAAGATCCCACATGCCGCGGAGCGGCTGGGCCCGTGAGCCATGGCCGCTGAGCCTGTGCGTCCGGAGCCTGTGCTCCGCAACGGGAGAGGCCACAACAGTGAGAGGCCCGCGTACCGCAAAAAAAAGAAAGAATGGAAGACTGGATGAAATCAAGACTGATAATTGATAAGGCAAGTATGATGGACAGTTGAGGGAAGGAAGGAGAGAGATTGGACTGATGCTGAGGTCATAGTTACCACTAAGACAAGTTGAGTTAAAGAGGTATGGATTTAGGCACTGGGGTCTCCCCAATGCCTGTCTTACCCTCCTTCACATCTTCTCACAACTACCAGAGAGATCTTTATAAAATGCAAATTAGATCATATCCCTCCTCTCCCCATCAAAGCCTTTCCATTACATTTATCTATTTTTATTTACTTTTTAATTGAAGTATAGTTGATGCACAATATTATATGTTACAGGTGTACAATGTAGTGATTCACAGTTTTTAAAGTTTATACTCCATTTATAGTTGTTATAACATATTGGCTCTATTCCCTCTGTCATACAATATATCCTTGTAGATTATTTTATACTTAGTAGTTTGTACCTCTCAATTCCCTACCCCTAAATTACCCTTTCCCCCTTTCCTCTCCCCACTGATAACCACTAGTTTGTTCTCGATATATATCCGTGAGTCTGTTTCTTTTTTGTTATGTTCACCAGTTCTTTTTTAGATTCCACATATAAGTGATATCCCTTGCATTTTGAATAACATCTGTACCACAGCTGACCCCTTATCCCTCTTTGGCTACTAACTTCATTTAGCACCACTCTCCCTATTTCCCTTTGTGCATATTGTTCCCCCTCTATAATTCTCTTTCCACCTCCCTTCCTCAAGAGTCTGGCTCTATCTCATCTTTTAGATCTTACCTTGAATGTCACCCTCTCAGAAAGAAGTTCTTATCTATGTAGCTTGGACCTATAATTCTCTTTCTGATAACCCTATTTTTGTCTTAGCGCTTGAAATCTTATAATCTATAATCTTACATTTATTTATTTACTTACTTATATACTCATTTCTTATTCCTCTCCCTGGGGAGACAGTAAGCTCCAGAAATGTAGAAACTAGATCATTGTCCACC
Organism: Neophocaena asiaeorientalis asiaeorientalis; assembly: GCF_003031525.2. Lineage (NCBI taxonomy): Eukaryota > Metazoa > Chordata > Mammalia > Artiodactyla > Phocoenidae > Neophocaena > Neophocaena asiaeorientalis. The sequence goes on along the minus strand of NW_020173035.1, from coordinate 121,575 downwards.
CAAACCTCATGTGATATCATACTGTAGATACTCCATAAATATTTGTTGAATTTTAAAGCGAGAAGAGAAGGTTCAAGAATAATAGATTGTGATTAACGGGAGTTGTTTGTGATCCATGAGGTAGAATAATTCAAGGTGGATGAGGAGGCATGAATTGGCCATGTGTTTGGATGCAAAGTGATGATCAAAGCATTGGAACTTAGCAGGTCAAAGAGTTATGAGGTAAAGCCATTAAATATTATTATGGTCAACAGCATGTTGGTCATGATAGCATGTCAATCTCTAAGTTTCAAGGGGCTTATATCGTATCCAGTTATCAGAGGTCATGGAGTCTTCTGCTGATACAATTAGTTTATGCTGTCTGTTCTTGCCTGTTAGCCTCTATGCCCAGATCACCACCAGAGATGATTGAAGTCCTGTCAAGCCCTCAGCTATCATGTCCTTTTCTTTGTCCCCTTCTTACCAATTTAGGCATGCCTCAAGTGTCCCAGGGCATCCCTTCAGCCTTACCTGCTTTGACACTTGACTCATCGTTGCTGTTGCCTTTTCTACTGCACTGGTGCTATAGAGATGGGGGGTGGAGGGAGGACTCTCTGCTCTCCCAGTGCATATGCTAACAAGCCAGGCACAGGTCTTCTCAGGTCTGAGATTGTCCCCAACATATGTAGGTTTTCTGGGACTTGAACTCAGAGCAGGAGAGGGATAATGGAGTCCTTCTCAGAAACTCACAATAAAGGCTATCTGTCTTATTCACCATAATCCATTTCAATCCTGTCCTTTTTCCAGCTGTTAAACTTTATCTCCTTTGGGATGAGGCACACTTGCTTCTATATACAGTTTTCCCAACTCTTTTATTTATGGGATAGATAATATGTCATTGTACTCAACATTCTGAGGATTTTGCAATGCACAGCTCTGATTTTTGCCATAGATTTCAGATGTTATGTAGAAACATAATATTTAAGCCTTTGTGTCTTTTTCTTTTCATGGTAACAAACTTATACTTGGGGAAGTACACATGTATAGATTCCAAGAGTTGGGGCAAAGCACCAGTTAATATGTCAAAATATCAACCTGCCACATGATCTTAAATATGAGGTATGTCTTGGTCTCTCCAAGCTGCTATAAAAAAATACTAGAGACTGGGTGGCTTATGAACAACAGAAAAATTTTTCTGATAGTTCTGGAGAGTTCTGGAAGTCCAAGATCAGGGTGCCAGCATGATTAGCTTCTGGTGAAGGTCTTCTTGTTGTGTCCTCACATGGTGAAAGGGGCTAGGGAGCTCTGTGGGGCCTCCTTCATAAGGGCACTAATCTCATTTATGAAGGCTCCAGCCTCATGACTTTTAAAGCACCTCCCAAAGGCCCTACCTCCTAATACCATCACACTGGGTATTAGTATTTCAACATATGAATTTGGATGGCACACAAAAATTTAAATCATAGCAAGGGGAAAATGGAGGTAAGCCTTTAACCTGTTATGATTGCAGGTAAATTAAAATGAAGATTAAATTCTAAGTAAGAAGAGCTTGTGGTGGGATAACTGAGACTGAGGGCATAAAGGCAACTCTTCAAAATACTTTAGGGTTTCAGAAGACACTGAGGAAAGAGTTAGAAGGTAGACTGATGGTGAGGGTGAGAGGAAAAATGGACCAAGATAGAAAGGAATAAATATATGGAGAAAAGTATGAAAAAAAGATTGCAGATTGGAGGAGGGTCGTTCTGTCCAGAGTTGGAATTGAAGTTTATAACAAGGAACCAAGGAAAAGGCATTTTCAAAATGATAGGATATGGTATGAAGAATCTTCAAAACATTGACCAAGCAAGCAAGCAAAAAAACAATGGGGCTGGGCTCCATTATTGATTAGATTCTGGTTACAACTGGCAATTTTGTTCAGTGGGATTCTGGGTGTTGTTATGACGGTTTCATCCCAGGTGTGCATGTTAGCCGTTGACAAGCTGTACCATTTATTACTGCCTTTAGGTTTTGTAAAAGTGTGGATATTATGTTTCTGCACCATTTTGTTTTGTTTCTCATTTTGATTATTATTGACATATGTTGTCTATTATGTATCTCTTGAGCAAGTGTTTATCCTTAAAACCTTAGAATTGCTATTATTCTTCTTCAGTTCATAATGGATCATGCATAAAAATACAAGAAGATTGCAGCACTTTACCATGGCTGTTTTTCCCATATTAAGCCCAGTTGGTTTTTAAAGACTAATTTGTGGTCAAATTGATTTTAGCCACTACAGATTACATTAAAGAAGGCAAAGTTCATTTGGCCTCTCCTGTTGCGGAGCACAGGCTCCGGATGCGCAGGCTCAGAGGCCATGGCTCACGGGCCTAGCTGCTCTGAGGCATGTGGGATCTTCCCGGACTGGGGCACGAACCCATGTCTCCTGCATCGGCAGGCGGACTCTCAACCACTGCGCCACCAGAGAAGCCCGATCATGTATACTTTTAAGTGCCTCAAAGGAGCTCTTAAGATTGGCTTACGAGTAATTGAAGTGTTATAAAAGATAATGCCTGTTTTGTGAACTAAAACAGATAACAATATTTAGTATTCTGTATTATTTTTTCCACACATTCATTAATGAATCAATTCCTGTTTTATTTCCTCATGGATTGCCCACACAATTATATTAGGGATAAAATAAGAAATGGGAAGAATTATCAAAAGTTGATGAACATAAATATCAAAGAATAGGCTTTTGATAAATTAGCTTCTAAATCCTTCTGTAAGCAATCATACCATGCTCAGTATATTCCATAAAATGAGGAAGTCAGGATAATTCCCAGTGCTACACGATGATAAATACCTAGAGGGTCGACTATGATTTGCAAACTCCCAAATTGCTAGATTTGAAGAGTCATCGCTTCATCTTAGACACAGGCACATTTTAGTTTCTGGTCCTTATAATACAGTCTAAGATAAACATGACTGTGAGCCCTTAATGGAACCATAGTTGGAAGGATGCCAGTACAAGAATCTCTTTTTAATAGAATATGCATGCAGGCTTCACCATGATGCCTTCTTTTTTTTCAAAATTTTTTTTTTAGATTTTGTTATGCAGGGAAATGTTTATCATATGAGGTTTAAAAAAATCAACAAACAAAAAACAAGAAAGTGGGGTAGGGATGAAGATATAGCCTTCAGAGTTAGAGGAAATAGATTTGAATCTGAGTTTAAACACCTTGGTGAATTTACTTAAGACTACTGAATCTTAATATCCTCATGTCTAAAAAGGTAGAAACAATACCTTTCTCACTAATTTCTTCTAATATCAAACAGAATAAGTTTGACACTGATCATAAAATTCTTAGAACAACTTGGTTTAATTAAGAAACACTCAAAAATGGCACCTTGGTTGATGAAGGAGAACAGGGAATGAAGGAGGAAGATGAGAAGAAGAAGAGGAAGACAAGAAGAGAAAGACTAGAAATATAAGATAATTCAAGTTTGAAAAAAATGTGCTTATATATGAATAGAAAAATAACTGTGCAAAAATACAGTTGACACTGGTTGAGTGGTGAGATTATACCTTTTATTTCTTTGTAATATTTTTCTGTATATCATTTTTTTATAAAGTACATTCACTGGTTTTAAAATCAGAAGGAGCCATTTTTAAAACCAATTAAAATTATTTTTTTCTATTTTAAATTTATGTTTAAACCTCCATCTCGAATCTTACAGTACAAGTTCAATAATAGATTGCTAATGCATTCCCAGTAGTATTTAAATCTAAGAGACTGAGAAAGTTCATTCAACCAGGTGACATATGTTGATAAGTTTTGGTATTCTTTTTTTTTAAAAAATAGATCTTTATTGGAGAATAATTGCTTCACAATACTGTGTTACTTTCTGTTGTACACCAAAGTGAATCAGCCATATGCATACATATGTCCCCATATCCCCTCCCTCTTGAGCCTCCCTACCATCCTCCCTATCCCATCCCTGTAGATCATCGCAAAGCACCGAGCTGATCTCCCTGTGCTATGCTGCTGCTTCCTACTAGCTAATTATTTTACATTCGGTAGTGTATATATGTCTATGCTACTTTCACTTTGCCGCAGCTTCCCCCTCCCACCCCGTGTCCTCAAGTCCATTCTCTATGTCTACATCTTTATTCCTGCCCTCCAGCTAGGTTCATCAGTACCATTTTTTTCCTTTTTTTTTAGATTCCATATATGTGCATTAGCATACGGTATTTGTTTTTCTCTTTCTGACTTACTTCACTCTGTGTGACAGACTCTAGGTCCATCCACCACACTACAAATAACTCAATTTCGTTGTTATTTTTTGATGGCTGAGTAATATTCCATTGTATATATGTGCCACATCTTCTTTATCCATTCATCTGTCGATGGACACTTAGGTTGCTTCCATGTCGTGGATATTGTAAATAGTTCTGCAATGGACATTGTGGTACATGTCCCTTTTTGAATTATGGTTTTCTCAGGGTATATGCCCAGTAGTGGGATTGCTGGGTCATATGGTAGTTCTATATTTAGTTTTCTAAGGAACCTCCATACTGTTCTCCATAGTGGTTGTATCGATTTACATTCCCACCAACAGTGCAGGAGGGTTCCCTATTCACCACACCCTTTCCAGCATTTATTGTTTCTAGATTTTTTGATAATGGCCATTCTGTCCGGCGTGAGGTGATACCACATTGTAGTGTGGATTTGCATTTCTCAAATAATTAGTGATGTTGAGCATCTTTTTATGTGCCTCTTGGGTATTCTTTATTTTTAAAATCTGGTAATTCTTATATTTTTAAGCCAAGATAGTTTGTTTCCTTTTTGCTCAATAGTATTTTTGGACAGTTGCTGTGTTCATAAAATAAAACGTTTTGCACAGCAGTATTTTATAATGAGGAAATGTTTGGTATTGATAAAAATGAATTACTAAATTAGGCACCTTTTACAGTGAAGTCATGTATTAGTAGAAAAGTCCTGGTATAAAACTTCTATTTAAAGAGCTATTAAACTGTTTTTTCGATTTTTGAAATAAACAGGTGCCTATTAAGATTTTCTAGTTAATGTACAAGACAATTTAAATTTTTTCTCATGAGCTTTGGGAGGAACAAGTGCCAAACCTAACTACTTGCCTTGGCTGTTATTCAGCTTAACTTATTTAAAAGTGTATTATTCTAGAGACACTAACCAATGGTGACAGTTTAATTCAGAGAGAATTCTTTTGGAGTCACTATTTTTATTTTGAAAACATCTGAATGATAAACTGATACAAATTAGAACTTATAATGAAGAAAATTAGATAAATAGGAATTTTTATCTAAAGTGACAGCAGAGTAAAAAATCTATCAAACAGGAGAACGAAACAGTCTTCCTTTTCTTAACTTCTCATAAGATTCAAGTGAACTTCAAATGAGCATGTTGAGCAAGAAACACAATCTTTATTTTTTTTACAACATATAGCTACCACAAAAGAGTTTTAAAAAAACCTACATTTTATTAAAGGTAGTATTGTAAATCTTAAGATTGACACTTTTTTTTTTAATTGCTCCATGAAGCTGAGAATTTTTAAAAATAGGGCTTTGTTGAACGTTTTATTTTTTTTGCAAGATGGAATTGAAGGAGCTCTCTAGAGTATATTGACTGTTCTCTTTTCCAGATCGTTCATTGAGTCAAATCTCTACAGATAATGGCTTTTTGCCCATTTTCAACTTCAGCAGTGAAATGTTTTCTAGCTTGGAGTTCTTCTGCACAAAGGGCTCCTTTAAAAATATTCCATAAATAATGTATCAGTCTTTATAATACAGTTTAATTTTTCAGACTTCTTCTCCTGTATAGAAACAAACATTCATATATGAACATGTATCAATTCACTATTGCTATGTAACAAGCTACCTTGAAACTCAGTAGGTTAAAACAACAAGTATTTATTATTCTTTCAGCTCTTCGATCAGCCAGGAAGTTCTTCAGCTCTCTGCTGGGATTATTCATGTGTCTCTAGCTAGCTGTGGTTCGACCAGGTGGCTGTGCTGATCTTGGCTAAGCTCTCCCACATGTCTGGTTGTCAGCCAGTCTGGGGTGACCTTATCTGGGACTACTGGTGTAACTTGGTTCTGCTTCACATGTCTCACCTTCCAGTTATCTGGCTAAGGCATGTTCTTATGATGAAGGGGGAGGCATGACCAAGAGAGCAAAAGTGTTCAAGCCTTTGTGAGGCCTACATTTGGAAGTAGAACAACATAACTTCCACTGCACTCTATTGGCCAGACCAAGGCAATGGCCAGTCCAGATTCCAGAGGTAGAGAAATAGAAACCACCTCCTCATGAGAGGAGCAGCAAAGTCCTGCTGCAAAGGGCATGGATTCAGGAAGGGATGAAATAGTTGGCCCAGTTTTGTGTTTAATCTACCACAGATTGTGACCTTTGCTTCTGCAAAAAGAAGTTCCAGTGGAAAGGTAGATAACTGCTTAGAGTTTTAAGGAGCTCATATTTATAATTTAGAGCAGTTGCTCCTGAACTAAATGACTCCCTTGTCAAGTAATATTTCCACACAATAATAGTTCTCTTGAGTTATTAGGACTCCAAAATTCACCTCTGAACAATGTCTATATTGGCCTTTCCTAAATAAGGTTAACTACCTTAAGACATCACTCTAAATATTAATGTGAAAAATACGGTAAACACTTCAAAATTACATACCTTGTTCAAAAGAATGAAAACAAATGACCATTAAATATTTGCTCAAGCTCCTTTAGGTTGGCAGACCAAGTCCACTTTGTTGTGGTGTCTCATACATCTCAAGTCTCATCATCTCCCATCCCTCCATATACCCTGTGTTCTAAGACCTGATTTTTCATGGTTTAATGCAATTTAATTTATCCAAGTCTTAGCATCTGAACTGTCCCTCTGCTTGGCATTCTTCTCCTCTTTTCACATCTCCTTGTTAATTGCCTATTCAATGTTGTAAATTCAGTTCTAGGATTTCCTGCTTCTCTTATCTTCTCGAGTGAAGACAACATCTCTTATTTGTGTTGGCACGATGCTTACAACACCACTATTGATAGGGTTATAATACAGTGCTATACATATCTTTGCTTAACTGCATACATCCTTCATAGATTGTGACTAAAGCTGAAAAAACAATGGCAATATCTTTTTTATCTTTTATCTTCCCAGTTATTCCCAGTACTGGGCACAATAAAAAGTAGTTGAATAATAGCTGTTACATTTAATTGAATAACGTACTCTCCCTCCTTTGACACACGAGGAAAACAAACAAATTACTAAATCATTTATACAAATTCACACAGTTGGGAAAAGTTAGAATTGCAATTAAATGAAGGCCTATTTGACCCCAAGTGCTATATTCTTTAACATGTAACTGCATGAATCTCACATGGAAGGCTTTCAATAAGTACTTGGCATGTATGAGTGGATCTCTCAAGAAATAACTGCACTAAAAACATGAGTAAAGCTTTTCCTTCTATTTACTATTATTCAATCCTATTCAGTTTTAAGAATTATATTTATTATATGTTGATTTATAGCCTCCTAGGTTTTTAGTGTGGGGGGCAATTGCTTTTGTGTTTTAATTTAATTACATTAAAAAGCCAGATTTTCCATATAACTTTGAGTGAGTTCTGCATGTTAAAAATTTGTTTTAGTCTCTAGAACAATATTTACTGGATTCATCGAGGCATCCCCCTAAAGAGTGATATAACAATAGAAATTTAAGACATTGAAGAATTTTTCTAATGTACATATGTAGAATTATCACTGTTATCACCCTTCAGTTACTAATTCAACCTAAAATTAGAAGCAATTTTGTTTGTAGGTTATATAACTGTATCTGACCTTCAGAAACCTCAGGGGAAAGAAAAGAATAAATTAGTTAAATTATCCTTATTTTATTGAAAGCCATTATGAAAATACACAAATAAAACTTATCTAATACTGACCCTGAAAGGCATTGTCATCAAAGAATGCCAGCTCAAACAGCAGTTACAAAGTAGAGAATGGTTAATAAATCTGGAAATATACCACCTATGTTTGGATTCATATCTACCACTTATTTGCTGTTACTTAGTTCTCTATATCTCAAGTTGTGTCATCTGTAAAATGGGATTGAGTTTAATTGATTGTTATAAGAATTAATTAAAATAGTCCATGTACAGTGCACAGAAATGTGGCTGACTTAAACTAAACACTGAATGTTTATTACGCATGTCATTACAAAATATATGAGGTTGAATCATGTGAAATTGCTAGTTTTCAATCATATTTGACTGCAGAATTTAAAATTTCATATGTTTCAACCTATCAGAAGGGAATAAAGGTATAATGGGGACAGAAGTTCTTATTTAAATATTCCAGCCTATGTGACTTTTTTCCTTTCTGTGTGTTTCCTGTTCCCTTGATTTCACACTGTTTATTGGCAGGCCCACCTCATAAGCATGGGAGAAGAGAGAATGAATAGCCCAAGGCTGACTTTCTAGTAGGTAGGGGCAAGGAACGATTAGGAAGAGGCTGTCTTGTCACATAATTGTCCACACGCAATTGCACTGCAATGTATTTGAGAAATTTTAAGAATATTAATTTTATAAATAAAATTTACATTTATTAACTAAAGGCATCTACAGATGTCTTTTGACCATAAAATCTCATTCCATAGGATCTGAACAAGTCTGAATAGTTCTTTCTCCCTCTGCATTTTGCGGGAAGCTAAGTGCTAATGGTTGGCATTTCTCTAGTGAGTGTGCCCATTGTGTCACAATATTTTCTTTCTTTCTGAAGAATCAGAGTGTTACTTAGATGCTTTGAAATGAAGTGCTTTATCTTGCAAACCTTATACTGTACTTCTTCTGTTGCAGAAGCCTTTACTGGGATAGAATATAACCAATCTCCATTTCCCTCCCTGGCTATCTCAAGCTTAAATCTTATACCTTTGTGATTCAATAAAAACTGAATTTAACTTTCATAATTTTAAATTTATAGGGGGTATTTAAAGGTGATATAACAGAATTAGCTACAATCATGGTTTATAAGGTTTCTACATGTTTTAAAATAGCTATTTGTGAATTATGTTAACATTATAACTAGAAATACAAGATTAAAATTACATATAAGTTTACTAATTTTTGTTTCAGGATAACTGGTAATTGAATTAGTACTGATCTATCTAATTTACAGATGAGAAAACACGCCTGGGTTAAGAATTCAGTTTTATTACAAACCATATTAAATGTAGACCTGATCAGACAACAAACCATGCTGACTCTTGGCTAAGCACACATTACTTGGGGTTTTATAATAGACCATTTACAGATAATGACTTGATTTACACTAACCATTGTTGTGGCTGCTGTTGAAAGTTCTAATGTGCAATCTGGTTGAATCTCTTCTTGTATACGTAATAGTGTAACATACACATTGGGTCCTAGTGACTATGTTTTATAAAGAGTTACTGCCAAATAACACTTCATATCTGGAGAGACTGTAAAACTATTATATTATCTAACTTAGCTCTTGAGCACTTCTTAGCTCCAAGGAATAACTTGGATTTTTTTAAAACATTATCTTTGCAGCCCAGATTTTAGTGCTATTTCTGGTACATAGAAGTTTTAAAATATTTGATGCTCAGGAACAATGAATAATATATGTTAATTTTCATCTGTTAAAGCCTGCTAAACATTCCAGTACTTTGATACCCCTATTATAGGAGAGAAAGTGTCCCAGTGATATATTTGGGTCTTTAAAACAACATTACCAGAGATAAAAATAATATAGGCAGTTTGGGGAGAAGCACTGGGGCCTTCATTTATTTTCTGACATGGGCATCCCTGACATTGATCCTGTGGATCAAGGGAATTGTTTTCCCTGTCTAGGGTGTTGAATGTCTTTGGTTTATCCCTCTGGGACCACTCTCGGCCCTTCTCTTCCCTGGGAGGCTGACCTCTGTGGATGATATCAGCGGACTCCCTTGCTCTCTGGCTTCCAGTTGGTTTTGGCTCTTGGGAGCATTTACAGGAGATCGGAGGAAGGGAGGAAAGAAATATCAGGGCAGTTATTTACCACAAGATAGCTGCATTCATCACCAAAATATCAAAGCTCATGTCAGGTGACTCTCTTGACTCTCCCTTTGTTCATGGACCAATAACCACTCTCTTTCTCTTTTTTCCTATGTGTCTAGGAGTGATAATTGCAGTTCTCTATTACCAGTTTTGGTGGTTTCTTTATACCCTGCCCTCACCTTTTTGAATTGTTCCCTATTAACTCTCCTCAAGTTAGCCAAGTCCTGCTAGGATCCTGGCACCCTCAAAGGAGAGTCCTACTCTCTATTTCCAGGTGATGACATTTAACGAAAGGGGGAAATGGGAAATGTGATTAGGGTTTATGGAGCATTTCCTATGCCAGGAAACATGCTGGACACCTTATATTTATTAACTCATTTAATCCCCATACCAATACTTTGAAGTTGACCCCTTCTGTTACTTTGAGCCAAAAATTCCAAGGAAATTTTGGAAAATATGGATTATTCGGGTTAAACGTTTGGAATAAATTCATGATGGCTAACATTTATTGAGTATATCTTAGAGCAAAGTACTATTCCAAATGCATTTAAATCTTCACAGCATCACCACAAGTTAGGTAATACTACATCCTTGTTTTACAGTTGATAAAAGGTAAGACCCAGAGAGATTAAGTTACTTGCTCATATCACACACATGAAATATGGCAGAGCTGGGATTTGAACCAAGGAATTCTGGGGCAGAGAGAATATTCTTACTCATTGTATTGCAGTACTTCCCTGTGCTTTGTAAAACATATTTCATCACTGCAACTTTTTTTTTTTCTTTCCAAATTCTCTCTTCCTAAACCATATGTCTTTCAATTATTAGTTTCCTAAAATGAGATACTAAACCAGCCTTATTCTTCTGTTTTTAAGAGATTCCTTTCAAGGCAAAACTAATCTATGGTGTTAAAAGTCAGTAGAGTAGTCATCCTTGAAAGGGCTAGTACACAGAAGGGGGTGTGAGGAAGCTCTGAGGATGCTGATCATATTCTTTTTCACCATGGGGGTGATGATAATATGAATGTCTTCAGTCTGTGAACATTCACTGAGTTAACCTCAATAAAATTATCTTATGAAATACTTTTTATAACCCATGCTTAAGAAAACAATCATCTATGAAAACTGCCTATTTATATTACAGTGGGTTGCATTATTTTTATGGGAGCTGGTCAGCAGGATTTACCAATAAGTTTGGAATCAAATTTGCTCTCCTCTTTGGTGTTTTTCTTGCTCTTGGTGTTTCTAATAGCTAAAGATTCAGAATCACAGAGAAGTATCTTGATTTTCTCAGCAACACGGATGTCCAGAGGCTGACTTTTCTACCACCAGAAGGCCATGTTAAATTATTCCTGTGCTCTTCAAGTTTCTTTTAGTGCAACATGGTATTGATCTCTGTGTATTTACAGGTTAAAAGATTGACAGAACTCTGAAGAGTCAGAAACTATTTAAATATTTTTCAATTCATTTCTGTCCCTTTCTCAATTTTTTTACTTTGATTTTTTCACTTTGTTTATGCCAGTTACCAATCAACCTGTCTGAGTTTCTTTTTGAACACTGTCTGTAAAAAAAAGTAAAGAAATTGATATAAATGTAGAATTTCTTTATATCATCCTGACAATGATCTGGAAGGATTGCTGTCTCATTTTATGGTCCTTTCATCTTGATATTTAGGTTAGCAAGGAAGAATTCAATATGTAAGTGAATGTAAGAAACTGCTAAGTAATACCAAAAGTTCACTTTTTAAAGAAAATATTAGTCATGAAAGGGATTGAAGATAGAGAGCCACAGAGTCATATGACCCAAGGCACATTTAATGTTTTATGTGTCTTATAAAATAATTTTCATACAATTGAAAAGAAAGCCATTAAAGATGGGGAATTTTTAAAGAAATAATACTGTTTTCATGAAGTAAGTGTCACTTGCAGCAAAAAGGCATAGTAGATGTCGTTCATAGGAGATAAAAAGAGAGGAAAACGGAAGAAGATTTAATGAAAAGTAAGCAAAAGAACAACAAAAAGATAAAGAGCTTGAAGGCTCCGAGTGTTTCCCCTTTGCCATCCACATGTACTAGTATTAGTAATTGAATATGGAAGGACACTTTCCCTCCTTGACTTTCACTCTTACAGGGGTACCAAACTAAGAGAAAACAGAACACATTGTATCTGAGCTCTGTATTTTCTGGTAGATTCAATAATTAAGCATAATTGTACTTATGTCTAGTATTTGGCCAAAGAAAAAGAAGCCAAGGAATAGTAGAATAAAACAGAAAAAAGCTTTCTATATTTATTGAGTACCTACTATTTGCCAAGTCTGTACAGCATACCTACACTGTTTCAGAGGCTTAAGACTGATGTGCTATTATTTCAGTCCCCATTCTGTTGATACTAATGAATAAATTGTCCCTCAGAAAGACTAAGTCACTTGCCGGAGACAATGCAGCTAGTGAATAGAAGACTCGGGTTCGAAAAATCAGCTATTTCTTCCTCAGAAACATGTGCTACTTTTGCTACGTCATACCTATAGTGCTATGGAATGAGGAGTTGAATCTAGGAAAGAAATGAAAACCATTCCAGAGAAAAGAGAGGTTTTGCTTTCTCTAGGATATTCATAGTCCAGGAGGTATAAGACTAAACACCTGAACATCCATGAAGTTACAGGCTAAATATTGTACATTTCATTGAGCATCAATTTAATTAGACCATAGGAGGGGAATTTTCAGTCAAAGTGCTTGAAATTACTTTTAAGTTAAACATGCATTAAGAGAGGAAGACAAAATCTCCATGAATTCTTAACATAAAGCATATGCTTTCATAGAAATTTTGAACCTGCAGTCACTATGTACTTTACACTGCCAGGCTCCGGGGTAAATAAATTCAGTCTCGTCTGTTGAAAGTTGCTTTACTGGAACATTTTGAGAAGCACCCTGTTAGAGATTGTGGTGGATATAACAAATATAAGTTGGATTTCAGTTGTGATACTTTAATATATCATTGATTGCATGAGTTTGCAAGTTATATATGATACCGAAAACCGTCTTTTTCTCTATCACCTCACTGCTTTCTAGGTGCCCCAACTAGATGTGCGCTCTGATTAGTCTGCAGTCCTTCCCTCCCTCTCTATTTTGTTTGATTCCAGTTTAAAAGGGAGAATTATAAAATATCAATACCTCGTCTGTGTGTATAAGTTTGTATCAAAGCAAGATCCTGTTTGCCTTCTTGACCTTTGTTTAAGCTCCTTGCCCCAAAGCATAAGCTTTCTAGTCCTCATATCTTGGATGCTAGATGATCCTTATGGCCTTGGGGTTCATGCTTTATTCTTTGCCTCTAGACTTACTCCTTTCCAAGTCCCAGCACTTCTCCTTGAATGAACATTTTACCGCCCACATCCCTCCTGGTTTGCCAGACTTTATTATCTGTCTATCTATCTGCCTATCTAGATATATATTTTTAATAACAGCAAGTATTTCTGTCAACTAACTATATTTTATTTTCTTCAAAACCTGACACATTTCAGTGGGCAATATTGTTTTTGTCCGTAAGTTTAGAAGCTACTCAATTCTCAAATGCGTCTGTAAAATTTTGCTCCTGGAAAACAAAACAAAACAAAACAAAATAGCATTTTCAAGGCATTGTTGACCTTCAACCAATTTGAAAATGAAATCTTAATATTATCCCCCAAAGGCCAAGTTATTCCGGGTTATATATGAGGTTCTTGACAGAATTATTATAAAGCCCACATTCATTTTCTTTACTTATTAATAGAAAGCTTTCCTTATTTCATAAGAATGGCACTGTTGTTTTAAGATCTACCTGTACATTATGTATACTAAAAGTGCTTTTTAAAAGTTCTAGTATCTTAGTGTTTTGTCATTTCTTTTCCCCTGAAATTTTTAATTAGAACTATTCAAGTAGAATTTCAAAAGAATAACTTACAGTTATCTTTGTCAAAGCACATATGTGGTTTGATTTCCAAAGCCTGGCATGGAGGGACTGGTGGACTTCTTGCAGGGGTCAGTGTTATCGTTAATTGAAGCACCTAGGCTCTATCCGGACTTGTCTTGAACATGGCTACCTGGCTGTAGGGAGAGCCTGAATCCTCTGTCTTCAATCTTAGAAGCTTCAGAGATGTCTTTTGCCTGGAAACGAGGGCTCTTCTTGAGCTGTGTGAAATATAAAGTTGGTGTGTGATCAAAGGAGTAGATGAGAGGAGCCCAATCACCCAAGGCTAATGTTAGACCCATCACCCGACATTTTGAGGGAAGTATTTCCTGATCCCCAGACTATGGGAATTCCCATGGCTATGTGCTCCTGGGTTCCTTTTACTGCCTCTCTGTAGCATTACCTTTTAGGAATATTTGTGTTCCCTGCTCGACTCGAAGTTCCCCAAGGGCTGGGGTCATATCCATCTCATTTACTAGTGCATGCTCTAGCATCTAGCCCAGGTTTATTGGTGCTCAATAAGCATCTGTCATTGATAAAGTAGGGCTTTCTTGATAACTTGGGTGATGAAAGAGTTGTGAATGATTTCATACGAAGGGATTGTAGGCTTTGAACCAGAAAAAGAAGATATTTGGGGGTATGACAGAAGAAATAAAATATTTGAAAGATAATCAAATGGAAGGAGGAAAAGGCCAAGGAAGCAGCTTGATAAAATAGAAAGAACAAGAGCCCCAGGAGTTAGACAGATCTGGGCCAAAATCTTGGTTTTATTGTCTTCTTGTTTTGTCTCTTTGTCTCTGTTTCATCTGTAGGATGAGTATACTAATGCTAACGTCACAAAAATTACAAGATCAATTCATTCAGTGGAGTGTTTCTCATGAATAGTCACTCCAAAAATGTTAGATGTTATTAGTGGCTATTGTTTTCCCTCAGTATAATTCTCAAGTAAAGAAGTGAGAAAAATAGATGAAGAGCTTTCACTGACATATTTCAACTTAACTTAAATCATACCTTTCTAAAATTTGAACCATCCAATATGAGACTGGATCATTCTGAGGCAGCATGTAAAATGTATATGTGCAGAAAGCATGTTTTATGAGTGAAGGATGGTGAACCCTCTATGATTATTCATTCTATTTCCAAGTACACAAAATGGTTAAATCTTATGTACCCACCCAGGGCAAATTGTTTGTGGTCTTTGTTTCTTTGTGTGTTTACTTCTTCCCAAACAGTGCCCAACTGCCTGATAATTTAAACAATTTTTCTCTCCTTTATAGGATCAGCATTCAAAAAGTTGAGTTAATTAGATCCATTAGACTATAGATCTCCAACTCTTGTTATTGAGAAAAATATTTAAATAGATTTGGCCGAATGATGATTTACTGGTTTTTGTTTTTTACTTGGAGGTTCTCTTTTCATCCATCACCCTTGGCAGATTAAGAATTAAATACATTAAATATTCTTAAACATAGCTTTAAATTTTAAAAGGCGTATTCGTAGAAATGGATCACTGGAAGCATGCTTTCTTTAATCGGGTATGTTTCTTATTTCAGTTTGGGAAGCAGCACATAGAAAACCTCTTCAGTGACCTGCAGGATGGGAGATGCCTCCTAGACCTTCTTGAAGGCCTGACAGGGCAAAGACTGGTATGTGACTTACAGTATTTATAAGGAACTTCACATTAACCTCAGAAGAATTCCAGACCAGAAACAAACTCAGCATAGTTTTATGAGATCCAGTAAAATTAATTAATTTACTAATTACTGACTTAAGTAGCAGTACAGGACCTATTCCTGAAAAAAACAGCCTTGCAATATTATTTTTGTTTTGGCATCTTCTATCATATGCAGAACAAGAAGGTGAAATTTTCAGTAATATAATTTATATTATTTAATAGATATTATTCTCTATTATTATTTGGTATCTTTGTTAGTGGCTGTCTTTATAAGGCTTTTATACATAATGACCTTTTAAGTTTAACTTTTAACTTTATTTAGTCTTTTGTCTTTTTTTCTTCCAGTTTTATTGAGATATAATTGACATACAGCACTGTACAAGTTTAAGGTGTACACCATAATGATGTGACTTATAAACATCATGAAATGATTATCACAATAAGTTTAGTGAACACCCATCATCTCATATAACATTAAAGAAATAGAAAAAATCTATTTTTTCTTGTGATGAGAACTCTTAGGATTTAAGAACACTTAATATGAGATATGGAAAATGGGGAGTTGCTGTTCAACAGGTATAAAGTTTCAGTCCTGCAAGATGAATAAACTCCAGAGGCCTGCTGTACAATATTGTGCCTATACTTAACAGCATTGTATTGTGTAGTTAAAATTGTTTTAGGAGGGTAGATCTCATTTTAGGAGTAAATACTTCAGGCATCATAATGGTAGACTTTCTAAAACTCCACAACTGAATGAGTTAATCCATATATTGTAATACACTATGCAAATGTTAGTTTAAACATTACAGGACAAGATAAGACTTTGGGGATTGAAGGTGAGGGTTAGAGAACCAAAGATGATTGAGGTTTTGAGCTTCAGTGACTAAGACAATTAAGGTAATACTGCCAGAAATAGTTTCCGTTAAGCCTATTTGGCATTATAGAATTTTGCTAGGCTCAAATCTCTTTTAAACTTTCCTAAAAGGTGTGGGAATTGACTCACTTATCTATCTTACTAGCAAATGTCCTTATGCATGCTGATGTTTCTCTTCGTGGTCATGCAACTGAGGTGTAGAATGAAGGAGAGCTGGTAACCAAACTCTTTTGTGAAGAAAAAAAAATGCTATCAGTTTTCTTGAGGAGTGGCTGATTCATGCTATAAGGAGTTTCTTCATGCTATAAGAAACTGATTCATGCTATAAGGAGTTTCTCCATGCTATAAGAAACTCCTATGACAAGGATAATTAACCTGAAGCACTTAAATTCATTATATTAATGCCTCACAACCTATGATCATTTAAAAGATTCCAATTTAGAAGTGAAATATATCAATTATTCCATTTCTGGTAGATTGTCCTTCTCTCCCCTGGGCAGTCAACATTGTTTCATTTTGTTTTCAGCCAAAAGAAAAAGGATCCACAAGAGTTCATGCCCTGAACAATGTCAACAAGGCACTACAGGTCTTGCAGAAAAATAATGTAAGTGGAGCCCTGGACAGAGTCTGGATACCATGAGACAGCATGCTTAATGTTTGAGTGAGTGCTTTGGCCCTAAAAACAGAGAAAGCGTTTCAAGTTCTCTCATAAGTCAAAGCAGTTATCATTGAGAGCACATGTTCTAGTTCTTGTGCATCTGCTAATGTGATTCAGGAAGTAAATGCATGCATTCACAGTGGGGGCAGGGAAAGGTGTGAACCAGACCTGATTGGCCACTTTGTGTTGTTTTTAGATTTTACATAATGCAGTTATATTTGGTGGCCAAATTAAGTCGTGTGGTAAACCCAGCTCCTTACAGCAGTGTTCGTGAAACAAATGGCTTTTAATAGGCTGACTATTATTTTTTTTGTATAAAGTGGGTTCACACATGATGATAAAGTTTGTTTGAATTAAGCCAACATTTATTAGATAACACATCCAAGTATGAAAATTACACAGAAAACTCAGTATTTCAACTCAGCATAAGAGTTGCAAATTTGTTTTCTATTCTTATGTTTGATTAAGTTTAACTAGAAGAAAATATATGTGTGGTATTAGAAAAAGTCAACAATCGTACGTAAACAAGTGTGTAGATGAAAGGAGTTCTTGTCTCCTCAGGGTGACTTTGAGATTCCTCCCCTCTCTCATGATATTGGAGGCAGCCCTCCTTTCTTATTAACTTCCTACAATCTTTCTAATTAACCAATACATTTACTGGCTTTTTTTGTAACTTCCTAATTACATTACATCTCTCTTTCAAGGATAAATTCAAATAATTGATCATATACTATTAAAATAACCATAATTAGTGATAGATTAGTAATGATGTATACTCCCCCAAATATTGCTCAGCTCATCTAGCAGGGAGAGGACATCATTCTGGAAATGGAAGTGAAAGTTGTGTAGTAATCGGTCAGTTTTATGAAAGGTTACTATCATATTTAACCTATAAAAATTATTTTACAGAAGTGTTATATATTTTTATTATTTTCCTGCAGTGATTAACTCTATATTTGCAAGTTTTCTGCAGCAGAATAAGATAATCTATGGAATGTTTGCCTTATTAGCAGTCTTATAGAACCTTTTTATAAACTTTTTTTTGAAGTATAGTTGATTTCCAATGTCATGTTAACTTCTGCTGTACAGCAAAGTGTTTCACTTATAAATATATATATTCGTTTTCACATTCTTTTCCGTTATGGTTTATCACAGAATATTGAATATAGTTCCCTGTGCTATACAGTAGGATCTTGTTGTTTATCCATCCTGTATATACTAGTTTGCACCTGCTAATCCCAAACTCCCAATCTTTCCCTCCTCCAGCCCCATCCCCTTGGCAACAAGTCTGTTCTCTATATCTGTGAGTTTGTTTCTCTTTCGTAGATGTGTTCGTTTGTGTCGTATGTATCTTAGATTCCACATATACGTGATATCATATGGTATTTGTCTTTCTCTTTCTGACTTCGCTTAGAATGATAATCTCTATGTCCACCCATGTTGCTGCAAATGGCATTATTTCATCCTATAGAACATTTTGAAAGATCAGTAGCATATAAATTAAGAAAACATTTTAACAATATTAGGAACTTAGACAAAGAAAATGTCTTTTTAAATATCAATTCCTCGTATTCCATTACAAAATATAAGAGCAAGGAAAACAGCAGAAAACTCAAAGAATTATTAGATTTAATCTAGTTGAAGAAATTGATCTCTTCCAAGCAAGAAAATGTCAAAACATAGGCTGTTGGATCTCCTCTAAAGTAGTGGATTAATGAAACTGTAGATTTTTTTTTTTGATAAGAGTTTTGTTTTTTCACATACTGATTATAGATTATGAATTTTGGGTTTTTTTGTATATATTATAATTATTAATTTTATAATTTTCAATATAGGACCAGAAGAAATTCTGGCAATAAAAAGAAAAACCATAAAATAAAATCCCTGTGACTTTGGGAATAACCGTATATTTCTTAGATGTGAAAACAAAGGCATGATACAAAAACAGAAAAAATTAACTTGAACTTCATCAAAATTATGAGTTGTTCTTATGTTCTGGATATGAGTCCTTTGTTTATTTTATGTATTGCAAATATATTTTCCTTCTCTGTGGATTAAAATTTTAACTCACTTTATCTTTTGATAAAGAGAAGTTCTTCATTGTGATGTAGTTCATTTTTATAAACTTTCACTTTATAATTATGTGTCCTGTTTAAGAAATAGTTGCCTGCTGAAAGCCATTATGGTATTACATTTTGCTTTTATCCGTATAAGCTTTATTATTTCACCATTTGAATTTGGATCTATATGTCACCTGGAAATGATTATTGTATATGATATGAGGAATGGGTTAAGATTCAGCTTATTTTTTTCACTTGGAATCTGAACGATAACATCACTTATTAAAAAGAATGTTGCTTGCCCATTGTTCTCTAGTACTAAGTGTGTCATAAAAAATTTTCAGTACATTTGTAGTTTTATTTCTGGACTTAAATTCACTTCCATTGTTCTGTTTGTCTATACATCATGAATACCATGCCATGTGGAATACTGCCGTTTTATAATGCATCTTGTTATCTGGTGAACTTTTACCACTTTTTTCTTATTCAGTATTTTCTTGGCTATATTAGCCCTTTGCATTTCTAGGTTCATTTTACAATCATCTTTTTAATTTCCACATAAACCTTCTTTGGAATATGATCAACATTGAGTTAAATCTATAGATCAGTTTGGGAAGAATTGACATCTTTACACTATTGAGTATATTAGGTGTCTCCTATGATTTTCCTCTATACTTTATTTAATTTTAGGTTTTATAAAATGAGAAAAAGAAATCCAATGGAAAAAATGGACAATGAACTTGAACCGGAACTTCACAAAAGAGGCTGTTCAGAAGTTCAAGAATAATATGAAAGTGTGTTTAACCTCAGCAATAATTGGGGAAATTACAATTACAATGAGATACCAATACCAATTCACAAAAATGGTTGAAATTAGACTGATAATGCTAAGTGTAGATGAGGGTATGGAATAACTTGAACTCTCACAACTAACTGGTAGAAATGTAATTCAGACAGCCATTGAAAATAGTTTGGCATTATATACTAAATGTGATAAAAATGTGCATTTCTTGTGACCCAACAATTTCATTCCTTAGCATATAATAGACATACATTTTTATGTTTGCCAAAAAATTCATATATATATAATATTATTTTATATATATGAAAAAGTGTTCATAGTAGCTTCATTTGTAATAGCCAAAATTAGAATGTTTTTTTTAAGCAAATGATAGTGACACACAGTACATAAGATAGATCAATTTCCAGAAAGAGAAAAAAGTGAGACACAAAAGTATATCTACTGTAATTTCGTTTAATTAAATTTCAAGAATAGGCAGAATGCTTCCATGAGTTTAAAAGTCAGAAAAATGGTTAGATTTTAAAATGCAGGATGAAATCTTCAGAGATGTTGAAGATTTACATGTTTTGACCTGGTGGTCGTTATACAGGTTAAGAAAAACCATAAAATAAAATCCCTGTGACTTTGGGAATAACCGTATATTTCTTAGATGTGAAAACAAAGGCATGATACAAAAACAGAAAAAATTAACTTGAACTTCATCAAAATTATGAGTTGTTCTTATGTTCTGGATATGAGTCCTTTGTTTATTTTATGTATTGCAAATATATTTTCCTTCTCTGTGGATTAAAATTTTAACTCACTTTATCTTTTGATAAAGAGAAGTTCTTCATTGTGATGTAGTTCATTTTTATAAACTTTCACTTTATAATTATGTGTCCTGTTTAAGAAATAGTTGCCTGCTGAAAGCCATTATGGTATTACATTTTGCTTTTATCCGTATAAGCTTTATTATTTCACCATTTGAATTTGGATCTATATGTCACCTGGAAATGATTATTGTATATGATATGAGGAATGGGTTAAGATTCAGCTTATTTTTTTCACTTGGAATCTGAACGATAACATCACTTATTAAAAAGAATGTTGCTTGCCCATTGTTCTCTAGTACTAAGTGTGTCATAAAAAATTTTCAGTACATTTGTAGTTTTATTTCTGGACTTAAATTCACTTCCATTGTTCTGTTTGTCTATACATCATGAATACCATGCCATGTGGAATACTGCCGTTTTATAATGCATCTTGTTATCTGGTGAACTTTTACCACTTTTTTCTTATTCAGTATTTTCTTGGCTATATTAGCCCTTTGCATTTCTAGGTTCATTTTACAATCATCTTTTTAATTTCCACATAAACCTTCTTTGGAATATGATCAACATTGAGTTAAATCTATAGATCAGTTTGGGAAGAATTGACATCTTTACACTATTGAGTATATTAGGTGTCTCCTATGATTTTCCTCTATACTTTATTTAATTTTAGGTTTTATAAAATGAGAAAAAGAAATCCAATGGAAAAAATGGACAATGAACTTGAACCGGAACTTCACAAAAGAGGCTGTTCAGAAGTTCAAGAATAATATGAAAGTGTGTTTAACCTCAGCAATAATTGGGGAAATTACAATTACAATGAGATACCAATACCAATTCACAAAAATGGTTGAAATTAGACTGATAATGCTAAGTGTAGATGAGGGTATGGAATAACTTGAACTCTCACAACTAACTGGTAGAAATGTAATTCAGACAGCCATTGAAAATAGTTTGGCATTATATACTAAATGTGATAAAAATGTGCATTTCTTGTGACCCAACAATTTCATTCCTTAGCATATAATAGACATACATTTTTATGTTTGCCAAAAAATTCATATATATATAATATTATTTTATATATATGAAAGAGTGTTCATAGTAGCTTCATTTGTAATAGCCAAAATTAGAATGAAAGTAAGCAAATGATAGTGACACACAGTACATAAGATAGATCAATTTCCAGAAAGAGAAAAAAGTGAGACACAAAAGTATATCTACTGTAATTTCGTTTAATTAAATTTCAAGAATAGGCAGAATGCTTCCATGAGTTTAAAAGTCAGAAAAATGGTTAGATTTTAAAATGCAGGATGAAATCTTCAGAGATGTTGAAGATTTACATGTTTTGACCTGGTGGTCGTTATACAGGTGCATTTGCTTTGAGAAAATTTATCAAGCTGTACACTTAAGTATATTTTCTGTATGTTGGCTATCAATTTTTTTAAAAAAAGTTTAATAAGAGGAATGTAGGAAGGGAAAGTAAAACTGATCTTGCAACCTGCCAAACTCCAAATTATGGCCATATTTATCTATCTGAACATAGACCGTGTATTTTATTATGAAATTGTTTAATAAAATGTGATAAGTGAATATACAAAATTAGAATGTGATTAATGCAATATATGGATCTTTTCTCAGGAGGTCATATTTCTTACTGAAAATAGAAAATCTTGATAAAATTCCAATGTTTTAGCAGGCGAAGACTCCTGAATGAGGGTTAAATTGGACAAGGAGTCCTTCAAAAGAAAATTTCCACAAAGCTCTCATTTGAGCCAGGGCCCTAATGGGGAATGGCATATAATTGAGGTCTCTGTATTAAAGGACAGAATCTCAAGTAGAACATTCTCCAGTGTAAACCAAAACCTTGTGTGAAATAACCTTTACCTGAGCTAGCCCCAGGCCAAAAGACACAGAATACAAATGCTCAAAAGTAAATGTATTATCATTTTATACTTCCCATTATTTTGTAATAAAAGAAAGCAGAAAAGAAATGGAAAGTATTCCAAGGGACATGTTTTTTACTCTCTGATTATTAGCATAAAGAATAAACACAGAAAGAGAACGTTCAAGAGCAGAATATTTTCCTAAAAATGGCCTTGGGTATTCTACAGCAGGTGACTAAATGATCCTGGGATGGGATATAAATAAATAAGCATATTAAGTAAAATAGTAGATAGAACTATTTTCCTTTTAAAAATCACAAATTCTCAGAATGAACTAGAGGAGGCATTGATTAGAGATTTTGAGTAGTCATACCTTAAACAGAATAATGTTAGTATTTTTAGATTCAGCGCATTATTTATTGAGTGTCTACTATATGTCAGGTTGTATTCCAAATGGTAGGAACACTGCAGTCAGTGATCAAAACAAATGCAATCGTTTATGTCATGGAGTTTAGAGTCAAATACCAGAGGATGTTAAATATGTATAATGTATGTAGTGATAGCTAAGTGAATGAAGAAGAGACAAATAGACTAGGAGGTTTGGGAAGGCCTTTGGTTAGGTTGTCTCATAGGTGGAGACTGGAAGGAAGTGAAGGAGTGAACCATGGGATTATCTATAGGAAAATGGTCCAGGCAGTGGGATAAAAAGACCTAGAGGAGAAAAAGCATTTGGAAATAGGACTCAATAGGTGGAGAGGACTGAGTGTGGAAAAAAATGTAGTAGAGTAGGGGATCAGAGAGGTAGCAAGGTGGTGCTGGGAAGAGGAGAACATGGGGAGCCATGGTTAGGGTTTGAATTTAGTTCTAAGTGAGATGAAAATGACTAAACATAAAAGGGCTATTATAAATTAAATGGGTAATAAAACAAGTTCTTTTAAAAGTCAGAGATAAGAATATTAATGACGAAGAAAAACTTATAAGTATTTGAAAATATCATTTTTATCCAAGAAAGTTGAAATCAATAATTAAAACATAATACAACTTACTGCATAATAGAAATACTGCTAAAACCATAAAGAATAAATGATGGAAATATATTTTTATTCAGAGCCTTTAATTCACCATTGTCAGATTACAACACAGTTAGCAGCAAAGAAAAAAGTTGAGAATAAAATTAACATAAACTGTAGATTTAATAGTGATTTTCTACCTATCGACACTCCCAAGCATAGATGATTCTATAAAATCTGTGTGAATTATACATAAACCTTCTCTCCCATAAGGTTAGGTTTACAAGGAAAACAGTAGTTTATGATTTCATTTAAATGAACCAAATCCAAATCTGACAAACAGGCATTCAGAAAATTCTAACTTTGTCATTATTAAGACTGATTTCCCCTATCCCTAGGGAATGGCCAGACATCAGTAGACCTATGTGGTGCCTTTTATAGGCGGGGGAAAAGCCTTTCATTTTTAGTCCATTGAATTATCCACTGATATAGTCACTATCCAAGCCCAAGTCATCTCATGAAGCCATGTGTGTCATTAACAGTCCTGAAATGAATCAGAAAGCCTATGCAAAGACAAAGTTGAAAAGACTGTAATAAAAGGAATATATACAGAAATATGGGAAGGATTAAAGGAACCAACGATGAATGGTGAAGCACCAGAGACTAGCCTCAGTTAATAGGCTTTACTACCCCTAAACCTAAAGAGACAAAAGGAGAGAGCTGTTACCTTAAACCAATGAAAGCTCTAACCTTGGGAATGGGTCCACTGGATAGCAAGTGCAACCATAGGTACCTAAAGAATGCAGTTACTCTCAAATCATGGCCTGCTGGAGGAGGTGGGAGATTGATACCTTAGTCTCTCTATTCAGTCCTCTAATAGTCTGCCAGTGCTGCTCATTGGTTGAACCTAACTAGAAGCCAGAGGATAAGAGATCCTGGATGATGGAGCCATCTCATACTAGGTGGGTCATCTCAAACAAAGAAGGTGTTAAGAAGGTGGGAGGGGGAGCAATCAGAGAAAATCCAGCCCTTTAGATAGCTCTATTTTTTTTTTTTTTCTGGTCAAAAGAAGACTTGGGAATCTCTACGTTAAGAGCCCTAATGTTGGCCAGGGCCCAACCTTGCTGGGTGTAGCAGGAAGCCATTCACTTTTTTTTTTCTTTTTTTAAATATTTATTTATCTATCTATTCTGGCTGTGCTGGGTCCCAGCTGCAGCACGCGGGATCTAGTTCCCTGACCAGGGATCGACCCGGGGCCCCTCACATTGGGAGTGCGGAGTCCCAACCACTGGACCACTAGGGAAGTCTCGGAAGCCATTCACTTTTAAGGCCATACCACCTCCCCCATTTGCTGACAGGGAGTGGAGGTGGTTTCTGGCTAGTTTTGGAACCAGCTGACATTACTCTCCCATGCTTCTGGGGAACACCAGTGTAAGAAAAGGAAGATAGACTAAGAGTTATCTCTAACTTCTACCCTGCTATAAAACTTACTATAGGCGTAGGTGAAGATAAACATATAAAAAACGTCCTTGGCATATGTACAAATAAAAAATGGATAATATATTAGAATGTAGTGAAAATGTCATTAAACACATAAAAAGAACTTTTAAAGTGCATAATCTTTGATGATAATAATATAACAGTAGAAATTAATAATACTTAAAAAAATTCAATTTGATTAATTTAAAGCGTATAATAAACCAAGAGTACAAATCCATGTTTTTATAGGAAAAAGCATTCCATGAGAAAAGCAATGAGAA
>NW_020173035.1:77190-95979 GCF_003031525.2 Neophocaena asiaeorientalis asiaeorientalis | reverse complement strand
GGCCTCAGTTCTCCCCAGATGTTCAATTTTTGTCTTTGCTTTTATCTTCATTAAAAAAAAAAAAAAAGATAAAATAAATTAATTCTAGCTTTCAACCATAAATGTTACAAAAAAGAAAAAAATGCTCTAAGGAAAGTAGGAAATAAAAGATAAATGAAGAAATGAGTTAGAAAAAAGAAACACTAGATAAATTTAAGATATTAGTTCCTTGTAATAAAATCATAAAATAGACTAATCTCTTATAAATTTAATCAGAAAAAAGAGGGAAATAAATCAAATGTATGCAATTTAAACATAGAAAATATTAAAAATAAGTACAAGAGTAGAAACCCAAAATGGAATCTACACAGAACTATATGTTGATTATAAAAAAGCAATGAAATTGGATTATATTCTATTTAAAATCATAAATTACAAGAATTAACACAGTGGAATATAGAGTACCTACATCAATAACCAAAGGAACTTAAGAAATCATAAAACAAAACCAAGCAAACTTTTTACAAAGACTTCTGGGTCCAATGGTACTAGTGGTAAGTTCATTCAAAGTTTTAAGAAATTGATAATTGCTAATAGAAAATCATGAGGGGGGCTTCCAATTCTACAAATCTGTTAACAAACCTAATTTTTAAAATCACCTGGAAAAAATTGGCCCTCCCTTGTTGTTAAAGGGATTTTAGAAACTTCCTTTTGAAAAGATATTTGTGGTAGTTTCAAGATCTTCTTAGGTCAAGTTCATTTTGTCTCCTTCCTTCCTTCCTCCCCTCCTCTCCTCCTCCCCTCCCCACCCATCCTCCCCTCCTCCAATTTGGCCTCTTCCTCTGCCATAAATGACTAGTTTTAGCATATTCCCTAATTCTAAACTAGCAACTCAGTGTGAGCCTGTGCTTCAGTTTCCTTTCTTTTCTCTCCTGACTTCTCACTTACTCTCCTCACTCAAATGTCACTCACAACTTAGCTTTGTAGAGCTCAGACACCACATTTATGTTCTGATTTGCATTCTCTCTGGTGGCTGTTTTAACATGAAGTTATCCCTGCTATCAATGATTTATTTGTGAAAACCACTTATTGAGAAATAAGTACTTCTAAGTGCAGTGATGCCTTTATCACAATATTTGCTGAGAGGGAGTGGAGGTGGTTCTTGAAATAAAGTTGGCCGTGGTTTAAAAAAGCAAACAAAAGACAATACAAAATTCTGTGAAACAGGGGATGACTCTACCAAATGGTTGTGTTTGTCTACATACTAGCTCAAGATAAAATGTATCCACAGCTTCCATTTATTTGTAACTTATTGAAGGTAGATAGAGCAAATCTCAGATAATAGGGAAACATCTCTCATACTGCCATTCTATCATTCCTTTATCCTTCTCCACTCTTGTTTGTGGGTAGTCCCCTTCACCAGACATTCTGAATACAGTTCTACAGGTCTTTAACCCCATCTTCTCTCAGATGTAAAGAAATATTTAATGGGTCATTTGAACTTGTTTATTGGTAGATTTTTTCCCTTAGATATAATTAAATTCCAGTCAATGAGTTTCCTCTAATACAAATTTGCATTTTTAATCATTCTATGTAAAGTTGAATAATGATTGATTTTTTTCACTGGTAGAGGAATTTAGCCGTTAAAAAACTGGTAGGGAGATTTAACTGTCTGTGGTGTTTTAAACTGTCCTCCAGATGCATTATGATACCTGTCTTCCATTCATTGGCTGATCCCAGTTTGTTTCCTCTTCTTCCATCCCAAGATTTCCAAGTGTATACTTTATGAATCCCAGTGCCTTTTTGAAGTCATAGAATGCACTCCATCATTATTTTAAAGAAACTGACAAAAAATAGAGTGTTGCATTATACCCTGGCATATACTGAGACTTTACTGATTTAACGTGATTTAATGTTAACTGACACAGTTGTAAATCTCATAATTATGTTCACTACTCTCATCAATTGTCTATGACAGTGGCACAATTTTACCAAGTAATTTCAACTATACAAGGTGAGATAGCACGAAGAAAATAAGATTGTTGTTGTACATTATTAAACCACAAATCCAAAATGAGTACTTAAAAAGCCTAGGGTGAAAATTCAAATGTCAGCTATGTTCAAATATTCAATTAATCACATCATTGAAAATTGTCACTGAATTAGACTGAATGGTTGTCAAATGTCACTGATCTGAAAAATGATATAGTGTTCACTCTTCCTGGCATATGATCTTAGATAAAGAGGATTCTAAAGTGTTCTTTAAAAGTAGTATTTTATGTGTCCTTTAAGTATTCAGAAACTTAAATAGCCACTTAATGTATTTTGGGGTATGTCAGAACATAATATCTTTGACCAAACATAAACTGCTTCCATTTATTACTCATAAAATCCAGTGTTCAGATATAAATTCCAAATTTTTAATTTATGTTAGACAAGTATTATTTTTATATTAAAATTTCAGTCCACACAATAGGCCTGTGATACGTCTGCACCTTATATATATTGATTCCAAGGATCCAGAAGAAGTGTATCCATTTAACCCTGTCACTCACTAACTACAGGATCTTTGTCAAATAATTTCATGACTTTGGTTCCACTTTGTCATCTGTGAAATGTACTAATAGAAATAGTTGCACTTATTTCAAAATATTCTTCTATGGAACATAAAATATATACAAGCATATCTTATAATCTTTAAATTCATATTCTGATGCAATATGAAATTATTCCTCTTAAAGTGAAGCTAGTTATCGCTGAAAATAATTTCATAAGGTGAATTGTTTACCTTCCCCCAACCCCGTACATTCCTTGCATCAAGGAAAAAATATTATGTTTTTCCTTACATATTCAACTTAAAATTGAGTTAATCATTTACTTTGATTTGTACACATGGAGATCTTTTGCGATAATAATAATATGGCTACAAATTATATTATAATTGAAAATTTTTCTCATTATAATGAATGTTAGTCATGTATCTTAGAATTTTTTGCCATTGCTGTTGCCAAGTTTTTTTTTTTTTTTTTTTTTTTTCTTGAAATCAGTATACATGGCTGAAAACTGGATAGCTCTGGCTACATAGGGTTCTTTAAATTTTTCTTTAAATAGATTAATCCTTTGTCCATTGTTTCATTTGCAAATATTTTCTCCCATTCTGAGAGTTGTCTTTTTGTCTTGTTTGTAGTTTCCTTTGCTTTGCAGAAGCTTTTAAGTTTCATTAAGTCCCATTTGTTTATTTTTGTTTTTATTTCCATTACTCTAGGAGGTAGGTCAAAAAGGATCTTGCTGTGATTTATGTCACAGAGTATTCTGCCTCGGTTTTCCTCTAAGAGTTTGATAGTGTCCAGTCTTACATTTGGGTCTTTAATCCATTTTGAGTTTATTTTTGTGTATGGTGTTAGGGAATGTTCTAATTTCATTCTTTTACATGTAGCTGTCCAGTTTTCCCAGCACCACTTATTGAAGGGACTGTCTTTTCTCCATTGTATATGCTTGCTTCCTTTGTCATAGATTAGTTGACCATAGTTGCATGGGTTACATAGGGTTCTTGCTGTCGTTAAAGTGGCATTCTATATTGCCAGGTATAAGATACACGGTATTTATAAAAATGCAAGTTAAATAATATTATATTGAAAGTGTGCATGTCTTTTATCTTACTATCTTGTGAAATCATTTTTGAGGGCAGGTTTATAGAGGGAAGCAAATGAAGCCCTCTAGTATACAGTATTCCATCTAGGAAATTTTGCTTAGTTTAGTTATAAGAGCTACTTTGCCAAAAAGTTTAGTTCTGTACCTTATGTTCAATAAGACTACCTGCATTGAAATTTCTATTTTGCTATGTTTGTTTCAATATTCTTTCACCATTTTAATGTTTATATTTCCTTAACATTATGAGATTTTTTTAAATTAACTGCTTAAAATCTTTAGTGTCAAAGAGGAAATGTATAAACAAACAAAAACACAGTTCTGTTAAGAGTTACCTTGTGATGTATGATTATCATAAATGCATCCAAAATAGAGAGAAATTTTAACTCATTTCACTAGTCTTTAAGCAATTTGATAAAACAGTTCATTTTTTAGTCTTTGTCCTCAACAGTTAATATGTGGTATATGGTGGATGGTGAAAAATATTTAATGGATTATGTAGAGCTTAGTCACTAAAGTTAGGGGGTAGTATCTTTATAGTGTGTTCCCAGTACTAAGTCTTATGATGTATTCTATGTCAAAATGTGCCTTTGAAAGGTATTTTTCAATGCAAATTTCTATATTTGTTTAAAATAAAAAATAACATTTTGAATGTACAGATATGAGAGGGAAGAGAAAAAACCTGCCAGTAGAGACCCAAGGCCACAATGGCCAATGCAGCCCACCCTTGATGTTGTATATATTGAACTATTCATCATTTAATAATAAAAGATTCAATACATGCATCTTTCAATGGCAAAAGTGGGTATGATTTATGCCCATAAGTCTTAAAATTTTATATGAACCTTAAACGTATAAAAGCACATGCTGCAGGGCAGTGAAACTCCTTTGCTTTTTCTAAATTTTTGATCTTTTAAATGCATTACGTTTGGAAGGATTATATAAATACTTGAGGAATTTCTCTTGAACATGGAGAAGTCTGTTTAGCTTGACTACATGATGACAGATGTTTTATAAAAGGCACTCAGCACATTTAAAAAGCAAATCCTATTTGTCTTGAGTGTTGGAAAGAGATTCTCTATTATAAACAGTTTATGAGAAAAAAATGTATGGATCTGAAAGAACCAAATATATAGAAGGTAGAAGTATCTGCAGAAGGTCTATCAGGAGGGCTGTTTATTTGATAAATCCCAATGCATGGTTTTTCCCTAAATGTTAGTTATTGTTTAAGATACTGGTTAAGGAAATCCACTCAAACTTTTAAAGATGGTATTTCATGGTTCCTTTTATAATCTTACATTCTATGTGAAGTTATTTTATAAGATTTAATCAGCAGCATTTTTCGGTTATTTAAACGCACATACCAAGACTGATAAGTACAAAGACTGCTTACCCTTAAAGGCCCTTACCCCATGCCTAATGAAAATAAAATCTCAGATTGTATTCTGCATATTAAGGAACAAAAGTGACTCCTCCTTAGGATAAATGTTGAAATCTGAAGTGATCTGGAAGAACCACATCCTTTGAAACATATGAGGAACCTCCTAGCCCTAACCTAATATCAACTGGCTGAATGATACAAGATGTGTTTTCATTAGTCCCTGTAGTTATAAAATGTCCTTCTCAGTGGTTGTCTAAAAAGGCAAGAATGTCATTTATTGGAAAGATGATGGTTCCTTTATTGAATGAGACATAACTTTCTGTAACATCCATGTTAGGAATGCATATGCTTAAATTATTTACAAACTAAAACTGGAAAAGTTTATCCATCTCCCTGCCACCACCAAAAATTTCAAAAGCATGGAAATATTTGTAAGAGATTTATTCCTTAGAACCTTGTCAGATATATCACAGGAATATCACTCCCTTGCATTTATTTACCTTTTTTCTTTTACCTTCTGTTTTACCCTGAGAAGTTCCATTTTCATTATTTGACCTGGTTATTGCAAGTTTTTAAATGTCAAATGTTCCTCATTCCAAAGTCACTTTGTGCAGTTTATATCTGATTAACTCATTCTGCTATTCTTCTTCCTGTAAAACTAATCAAAAATAATATAAACTTTTCTAGGTCAGTAATCTCCTTTCACTAAACCATTACATTTCAGGTTCGTTTTAAATCTTAT
Organism: Neophocaena asiaeorientalis asiaeorientalis; assembly: GCF_003031525.2. Classification (NCBI taxonomy): domain Eukaryota; kingdom Metazoa; phylum Chordata; class Mammalia; order Artiodactyla; family Phocoenidae; genus Neophocaena; species Neophocaena asiaeorientalis. Next base: position 90,229 of record NW_020173035.1, on the reverse strand, counting down.
GGTTTTCCTAAGTATTCTTAAATCTTACATATATCAGTATTATATGTATAAATCCTTTCAATATAACCACCGTGGGCTATCTAAATTTAGCTTGTAGAAAATATTACTGACAATGCTAGATTGCATCCAAGCCTTGAAGGAACTGGGGATAAAACAAAACCTCGGATAAAACAAACATTGTTCTCTTGAATGAGCAATGGAAAAGAATTGTTCCTCATGCCCAGTGGTTAGTAAACTCATTTAGTAGGTAGAACACCAGGAAGGAGCAGTGCTCTCTGGAATACTTATATATTAATTGTAGAATTACTAAATATAAATTTTTGTACAAAATCAGATATTTTAGTCTAGCTACTAATGTGGGGACAGAATAGGAAGTCCCTTCAATTCGTGTTCTCACACCTATAAAATGGATAACAATAGACTACTGTATTCCAAAAGCCAATTCCTTAAGTTTCCTAGGTGCATTTTTTTACAGCCAGCTCATCCTAACCCAAGGGATTTTTTCCTATGAGTTCACATTTAAATATTCTGCTGGAGCCACAGTAAGTTTCCATTAATGGTGAGGGAATTCCGTGGTGGTCCAGTGGTTAGGACTGCACACGCTTCCACTGCAGGGGGCCCGGGATCGATCCCTGGTCCGGGAACTAAGATCCTGTGTGCTGTGGTGCGGCCAAAAAAAAAAAGCAAATGGTGAGAATTTTCTATATATTCCAGAATTATGTTTGAGTAAAGCATCTTCCACAGATAACACTGCAAAACTCTGAGCCAGAATCTAATGTTACTTTCTGAGTAGAGTCTTAGGCCTGTTTGCAGGAACTCCTAAAGCCAATCTTCATGTGGAGGTGAACTTTTTCTGCAAAAATTCAATGCATGCTATTTAATTTTCACACATAATATCAATTTTCACACCTATTCATTTGGTGTCAGATGCTTTCATTCTGCAAAACAGGGAAACATAACTTTCGGCCTCCTCAGTGACCTCAAGATTGAATATCCTGTTATTTTGTGCTTGTTACACTCCCCCCCCAACACACACACAGAATCCATTTATTAGCATATATGTCATATAAATGGTTTTTGTTTTGCTTACTAGACAGACACATAATTATTCATTTAACATAGATATTAACATATTTTAATTTTCCCTTTTCATAGTTATTTGGAAATTAGATTGATAATCCTTGGAAGTTGTAATTCCAGAGCATATATTAGGAAAAAACTACGTAAAAGAAAGCAGAGAAGCAATTGTGCGGCATGGTGATGATTATTTGAGAAGAGCTAGTAATGATTTAAAAAAATCAATATAATTCATAGCTACATGGTGAGATATGGGGCATTATTAACAACAGCAAGCATACGAAAATTGAGAGTCAAATGGATTAGCCGTGAAAATGAACAAATAAAAGGGATTATTGTTTGGTAAAAGCACTATTCAATAGAACCTGAATAATATGCCATCTGTAGACTATAAAACCTCACAAATTTGTGTTTATAAGATATCACACATGCACACTCACACATACACTGATCATATGAATAGGGAGTTTTTTAGGTCAGATTAGGAAAGAAGTCGGGAAGAAAGTGGGGCAAGCAAAATGGAAAAGAAAACTTGTCTCAAGAAAAATAGGAGAGGCATGTATAAGATCTCATTCATGCATTTGTATAAAATAATATTTGTGTGGTCTTATATATAAAGAAATACAATATTTCTAAAAAGAACAAAAATGAAATGATATATACACACATACATATGTACATATACACAGACATAGAAAACAGTACAAAGATTAACATATAGTTTACCACTCAAAAAATGGGGATAGTTGTGTTTCTTACAACCCAACTACAGGATGACAAAATACCTACCTATGACAACACGACTTGATCAAATATGGACCTTTAGAAAGGAATGATGATTGGTAATAATTGCAGTGTGATAAGATTACCCTCTAAGGCACACACAGTTGAGAATATATGAGAGTGAAATACCACTTAAAAGCCATGCTACTCACTCACTGCACCCTATGGCAAGCACCACCAACAAAACTGGCCTACTGGGTAGGATAGTATAGTGAGTAACATTGGCAAAAAAAAAAGTGAACTAACAAAATATAATTGCAAATCAACAGAAAGTTACATAAATTGGATTACATTATTGTAACTGTCTACAGAATATCCCTGTAAAACTAAGATTTAATACTATGCTCTTATTGTTTATTGAAGGTTGACAAAAGAAATGGTCAAATGGTTATCACTGCATCACTTGTAAAGTTGTAATTAAAGATGCAGTATATTACTATAAAATGCACATTTCTTAGAGTTGAGAATTGTGAAAAGGTTTGTTGTCCCTGACAAAAATGTAAGCGTCCTTGTACTGGTTAGAGACATTTATAATGAATCTCAGGTAGTTTTTTCTCAGTGCCCATAAGAATTAGCCAAGATCTGTTCAACTATTCTGGTATTATTATTTTTCTACCTCATAGTAGCCTAACTTGTTCCTTGCATTCCTTGAGATTTTTTAAGACTCTTCATAATCCTGCCCCAGATTGTTTAACAACTTCACACATGCCACCTTGTCCCTGAGTACAACACTTCTAATTCCCAACCATGTAATATCTTTTACGCTTGCCCCCCATATCCTTAGTCACATGTATCTTCTTGGCATGCCTTCCACACACACACCCTTTATTTGTTCCAGTTTTATACTCCTTCTTTACAGATTCGGTCAACACTGAATATTTCCTCTTTCTTTTGCTTACACTGTCACAAAAATTTCTTTTTCTCTACTGGGCGTCCATGAGACACAGTTGCCTACCTAAGTTTTTCCAGTGGTTATAAATAAGTTTTATTGGAACACAACTATGCACATTCCTTTAGATATTGTCTAAGGTGTGTGTATGTGCCAGTGACTTCTTTTTATTATTTATTTTTATTGTGGTAAAATGTACATGTCATGTACATTACCAGTTTAAACATTTTTAAAAATTGGTGTACCATTTTTAAGTGTACAATTGAGTGGCATTAGTATTATACATTCCCCTACGTATGCAACCATCACCACTATCCATCTCCAGAACGTCTTCACCATCCCAAACTGAACCTCTTACCTGTTTAAAAAAACTCTGTAATCACCTCTCTCTTAGCCCCCGGTAACCTCTATTCTACGTTCTTTCTCTATAAATTTGACTATTCTAGGTATCTCACATAAGTAGAATCATATAATATTTTTTATTTTATGGCTGGATAATTTCACTTAGCATAATGTTTTCAAGGTTCACTGATGTTGTAGCATGTATCAGAATTTCCTTTCTTTTTAATATTGAAGAATACTCCGTTGTATATATACACCATGTCCTCTTTATCTATTCATCTGTCAATGGATATTTGGATCATTTCCACCTTTAGGCTATTGTGAATAGCTGTGAACATTGATGTATAAATATCTGTTTGAGTCTCTGCTTTCAATTCTTTTGGATATATACCTAGAAGTGAAATTTTTGGATCCTACCTAATTTTAATTAACTTTTATTTTGTGACCTGCTATTAGCCCGTGAGCTTTTTGACATTAGGGGTTCTACCTTAGTCTTCTTTATCAGGCCTAAGCACAGTCCCTGATATAATATAGATTGGATTTTAAAAGGGGATAAATAAGTGGAGGAATCATCTCCCTACTCACACAGAGAACAAGCTTATGAGAGTGGATAGGGGCAGCTGGTATCTAAGTGCCTGCTGCTTGCTCTTAGTCTCCCCAGGATGATCCCTATGGCAAGTCTAAACTTAACTACCAGCAGTGGTTCCCCAAGTATATCTATTTTCTAGAAATCACATGTTCTTTATTTAAATAATTGAATCTTCAAAAATATATGGTGTGATTCTCACTGTCACTATAATTAAGTTCTAGAAAGCAGGAGTATTTTTCCCTTTTGTGTTCTAAGTATATCAGTGCCTGACATATGAATTTGTTGAATGAATTAATCAGTAAACCAATTCTTAAAGTTATAGCATCTTTTCCACATGGAGAATCCCTCCCCTCTACTGCCACATGAGGAATCCCCAGATGAAATGTAGATGATGGTGCTTTCTTGTTCAGGAGTTATTCATCTCCCCTGGGATCTAAATTCTAGAAACTTGTTGTATCTACTTTGTATAATTAAAATGAAGGTATCATGGCAAATTATTGTTTGCATGTATAGGAAAAAAAATCTATATGAATGCCCAGTAATTTGAAATTCTGATATTTACTTCAGCACTGAATTAGGAAAAATTTGCATGGGGTACTACTAAAATTCAGCTGTCCAACGAGAAGCATCTGCATTGTAGAAATAAGCAGACGTGTAATGTGTTACAATGGCAGTATCACCTTGACTTTCCTATACCCAAGAAAATCAAGGTCTTTCACCTTAACCAGCTTTCAGGACTTCTGCTCATCCACTCTTCAATACAGCCTTACTTAAATGTCCATTTATATGCTGTCCATTTACTTCAGGCTGACTTCTCTGTAATGTCCATGTGGTACCATCCTCACATGTAATCTATTGCATAGCTTAGTAATGAATGCCCTCTACTATAAATTATGTGTGGAATTAAACTATGGACTTGTATCTAGATCTTTTATCCTTATTTCAATGATTCTACATTTTTCTGTATCAATTACTTGTTTTAATCCAATCCACCAATAATTTGTATATAGTTGGGATATAAAAAGAAATTTAAGTATTAGATTATCCATTGAACCTACAAATAAGTTTACGTGGGGAGTAATTGGGAGTGATTTGGCAAAGAAACTGAAGAGTAGCCTTTTTATTCTTTTCATCTGGATTTCCCACATAGCTTCATAGTTTTAAAAGTTATAATTAATAGGATTTAGAAAATTAAGATGAATGATAAAGAATATATTTTAACATTGAGTGAGAAAATGGTAAACCCATCTTATTGGAGGAAGAGACAAGAGGGAAAGACAGATCCAAGTGAGACTTAATTCAGTAAAGGTTTAGAGCCTGAGAGAATGAAAGGTTTAACCAAAATGAATCTCGGCTATTTAGTGAAGCTCCCTAGACCAGGATAAATGGGAAACTCTCTCAGATCAATACCCTCAGGACAAGACAAAATGGCAGAGTCCTGGAGACAGCCAAAAGAAGAGGCAACCAAAGGTATCAGTGAGCCTAGGGATAGTAAGTAGGGAGAGAAATCTGAATTCTCAGCCCTCAACCCTTGCTCTGACAGTTTCACCCCCATTGTATAGACCTTAATCTGAAGTTGCATATTTGCTTTATTGTGATATTCTCTCTTTTTAAAGCATCCCTGGATACTCATTTTTAAAGTTAACCTTTTTCTTTGAGATAATTGTAAATTCACATGTAGTTATAAGCAATAATACAGAAAGATCATGTGTACCCTTAACGCAGCTCTACCCCAATGGTAACATACATTAAAATTATAGTATAATATTACCATGGACATCAACATTGATACAATCCACCAGTAGTATTTATGTTTCCCAGGTTTTACTTGTACTTGTGTGTGTGTGTGGCCACGTGTTTTTAGTTCTTTACAACATTATCACATGTGTACATTTGTGTATCCACCATCAGAGTCAAGTGCAGAACAGATCCATCATCACAAGTATCCCTTGTGCTACCCTTTTATAAACACATCCACCTGCCCCTCCCACCCCACCTCAGTTGCTAACCTCTGGCAACTGCGACTCTGTTCTCCATTTCTGTAATTTTGTCTTTTCAAAGCTGTTAAATAAATAGAATCATACTGTATGTAACCCTCTGTGATTGGCTTTTTTTTCCACTCAGCATAATGCCCATGAGATTCACGCAAGTTGCTGCATGTATCAATAGATGTTCCTTGTCATTGCAGAGTGGTAGTCCACGGTATGGATGTACCAATATGTTTAACCATTCACCCTTGTATGGCATCTGGGTTGTTCCCATTTCTTGGCTGTTACAAATAAAGCTAGTATGAACACTTAAGTATAGGATTTTGTATAAACAGAAGTTTTTATTGCTTTAGAATAAATGCCTGAGAGCCCAATTGCTGGATTGTATGGTAAGCACATGTTCAATTTTGTAAGAAACTGCTGGAAATGTTTTCCAGGGTTGCTGTACTATTTACATTTCCACCAGCAAAGCATGAGTGACCCAATTTCTCTATAGCCTTATCAGCATTTGATATTGTCACTATATTTTTTAAACTTTTTCCATTATGATAAGTGTGTAGTGTTAACTCTTTATGTTTATAATTTGCATTGCCCTAATGGCTTGTAATGTTGAATATCTTTTCATGTGCTCATTTGCCTGATGTGTATGTGTAACCTGACTCCACCTAAAAACGTTAGGAGCAAGAAGGACAGGAGATGGGATTTGTCTTGAAAAAATAAAACTCTGCCAAATTTTAATTCCCAAACCCAGTCCTAGATAGAGAAAAGAGAGCTGGCCATTAGCTCCATTGTTTAGTAGAGTTCTAACATGTATTTCTAAGGCAAGGACATTTTAGTCAGATGCAGTCACCCCTAATTACAATAGCACTCCTCTGAGCTAGATAAAAGTATTGATGAAATTTCTATTTTTGAGTTTCAATTATGTCCTAGGAAGCACTTTTTAATTTTAGGCATCCTTTATGAGTTATCATTATTATATATTTTATTTGGAGATACTTTTTTTGCGGTTCGCGGGCCCCTCACTGTTGTGGCTACTCCCGTTGCGGAGCACAGGCTCCGGACTTGCAGGCTCAGCGGCCATGGCTCACGGTCCCAGCCGCTCAGCGGCATGCGGGATCTTCCCGGACTGGGGCACGAACCCGTGTCCCCTGCATCGGCAGGCGGACTCTCAACCACTGCGCCACCAGGGAAGCCCTGGAGATACTCTTATTGGACTCTTTAATCTGCAGTAATTTATTTATACACTAAAAGTACACTCATTTCCTATCTCTTTGTAAATGTGTTTGGGGACACTTGTTTGTTACAGAAAGTTCAGTTGCAAATGCAGTTTGTTTCATTTTTAGATTATTTTTAAAAAGCTATAATGCTGCTTAGGCTCTGGAAATAGATAAATGCAATTACCTTTGCATTTTGTTTTCTTTTCAAACAGACATTTTGTCTCCTTCCTTCAAATGTTTCCCCTTTATCTTTAACAGGTTGATTTAGTGAACATTGGAAGCACTGACATAGTAGACGGAAATCATAAACTGACTCTTGGTTTGATTTGGAATATAATCCTCCACTGGCAGGTAAGAATCTTGATGATTTTTTTTTTGGTGGGGGAAGGTAACGTTGCTGATCCTTCCTTTCATTTTTACCATTGATTTGCAAAACCTGTATATCCCTAACAATACACAGCACATCTCCATAGTGCTACCTTTTAAACTGGGATGATTGTCATCTGCAATGTGAAGTATCAGCAGATTATAAAACAGGTTCTAGCACATTCGCAGGAATATTTTTCTAAATTTTATTTCACTGGGTACAGATGAGGCAAAAGAAAAAAGAAAACTTTTCACAAATAGGTCTTTTGTAACTCACCTAAAAGTAAATCTGCATAGTTTTGTAAGAAGAGGGGTATTTTTCCTGTTAATCACTATCAAATGAATAAGACTTTGTGAATCGTGTGTATTCTCAGTGTAAACTAATGCCAATAAAAGATTATTGGGATATCATGATCTGTATATGTGTTATACAGAAAAACTTACTTCATAGTCTGATTTGGAAATTGCATTTTTTCTGAACCACCTCAGCACAGGGTCTTCTGAATGCCTATATTTACTGGTCCTCTGCAAAATGGATCACAGATCATTGGTTTAGTGAAGAGTATATATTTTCTTAGACCGACAGGAGCTTAAGTTTTAACTTCCTCATTTACCATCTTAGTGACATTGGATATAATGTCATCCCTTTCTGGGCCATAATTCCCTCACTGTCAAAAGTGAAAAAAAAATAATGAACACGTATATTTCTTGTCAGGATTAAATGAGTGAATTACCATAAAGCACTCAGTACGGTGTACCATTTTCCTTAGAGGCATATCATACTAATAACTTTTTTTTTCCACTCATATTTTAAGAATTTGGAGGGTAAATGAGATGCCGGCTCTTTTTACTGGTAGAGATTACTTTTTTATATAACAGCTTTTTTTGAGATATAATTTATATATCATAAGTTTACCTGTTCTATGTGTAAAATGCAAAGTATACCAAACTGGTTTAGTTCTGTTGCCCAGCACTTCTCAAACTATTTTGAGGAAGAAACAATTCCCCCCATCTGTCAAACATTTTAGGATATTTACAGAGTTGTACAATCATCACAACAATCTAACTTTAGCACATTTCCACCACACTAAAAATAAATCTCATGTCCATTTACCATCACTCTCCTCTCCCACCCCCAACCCTAGGCAACCATTCATCTATTTTCTGTCTCTATATATGCCTGCCTTTTTGGACATTTCATACCAAATGCACTCATACAATATATATTCTTTTATATCTGTCTTCTTTCACTGAACATAATCTTTGAGGTCCATTCCTATTGTAGCAGGTATCACTACTTCCTTTAGTAAGGTTGACTTTTAACTTGAATTGTAGGTTGGTCCTGCTCGGAGTCAGACAGTATGTAGACCAGAGGTATACCTACTGAACTCAGTACCCATATTTTTCTCCCAGTTGACTCCCATATCTTTTATTGTAAACACTCTGAACTGGCTCAGTCCTATTTCACAGCAATATGGGAAGAGAGGGAGAACAACCATAGCGGCTGACAACAGAGAATAGCTCATCAGAGCCTCAAATGAGCCCAAGATTCTCAATTCTGGGCGTTTTTCATGTAGTGATGGTGTCAAATAGAACCAGCAAGGCAACATAGCGTCCCCCACCAAACTGGTTTCCTTCTGTTGCTCAGTCCTTATCAAACTATCTTGAGGAAGGAGCAGTATTTCCCCCCTTTTCCATTGTGTGTAAATTACAATAAAACTGAAGCATTAGAAAAATGAAATAAAGAGACACATAAAACCCAAGCTTTTTTTTTTTTTTTTTTTTTTTTTTTGGGCGGTACGCGGGCCTCTCACTGTTGTGGCCTCTCCCGTTGCGGAGCACAGGCTCCGGACGCGCAGGCTCAGCGGCCATGGCTCACGGGCCCAGCCGCTCCGCGGCATGTAGGATCTTCCTGGACCGGGGCACGAAGCCGTGTCGCCTTCATCGGCAGGCAGACTCTCAACCACTGCGCCATCAGGGAAGCCCCCAAGCTTCTTTTTTATCATTAAGCTCAACCGACATAAATAGGACTCTGTAAAATTGCTATGGAAGTTTCTAATGGACTATCAACTATTGTATTGATATTTATCTTATGGCCTCATAACAAATTGTTCATGGAGAGACCCCAGCTTGCAGGAAACACTTTGAGTTGCACAGATGGCAGTCATGACAAAGCCAGCAGGAGGACTTAGGCGTGCTCAGAGCCCCAAAAGGCTATTTTAATTGTATTTATCACCCAAACTGTCTCTCATATGATCTCACCCTTTCTTATCTCCTCAAAACCCTTTCCAATTCCCTCTCAACTCACTGCAGGATAGAGTTTAAAACTACCCTGTCTGAAAAAAAAAAAAAAAAACTACCCTGTCTGATATTTTCTTCATTTGCTTGTGCATGTGCTCATTTTTTTAAATTAGCACGTGGAAGGGCTTTCACATCAGGAATACCAGAAGGAATGCTTTTGCAGTCTTTCCTGGTCTGAGACTTCTCTTAGAGTCTTCTGTTTTCCATCTATGTCCTCAAATCACCATATCCTTGTGATTGCAAGGATGTAGACTCTTCCCAGCCTCTGCCTCTTTATCTTATCTCTCTTCTATCACACTGCCCTGTTCTACTAAAACTACTAAATCACTTTTTAAAAGTTCCTCCTGCTCGATACTCCTCATCATAACCCAATGAATCGCAGAAGATATTTTCACCAAGAGTGCGTATTTGCCTTCTTATAAAATAGTCAAAGAAGCCCTTGAGTCTCAGTAAAGATTAAAGGACACACTGGCCAACCTAAAGTACTTTCCAGATCTAGGAGATTAAGAATGACATGAAGAGATGGACAGATGTGAATCTTTGGTTCCAGTGTCATATACTATGTTATTACTATTGCTGTGGAGGCCTGCTCTCTGAACTTGCAGAAACTCAGGAATGCCAACCCCATTTCCCCTGTCCCTGTTTTTCTGGTTTCTACTTAAATGAAATGATTTGCCTGAAAAATAATGCCTGTATCGAGGAGTAAGCAGCTTTGAGCAAAATTGTGAAGTAGACAATGTGTGTTAGGTGTCCCTTTCTTCCTTCCTTTTAAAGTGCAAACCATCCTTTTTAGTGGGGGCAGGGGGTCACCTCGGTTCTGGGAACCAGCTGGAGATAAAAACATATCCTGCTAATGAAGCTGAATCTGGCCTCTGTACCCCGACACCAAATTAATTCTCAGAGACAGAGTTTTGGGTGAAGTAGAAAAGAATATCTTTATTGTTTTGCCAGGCAAAGGGGGCCACAGCGGGCTAATGCCCTCAAAACTGTGTATCCCAACCAGGAGGGGGTAGTGAGGAGTTTTATAGTAATTGTTCAAAGAGGGTGTGATCAGCTTGTGGACATTCTTCTGATTAGTTGGTGGTGAGGTAAGTGGGAGTCAGCATCATCAAACTCCTGGTTCCAACCCGTCTGGGGTGTAGGTGCTTTTGGGCAGCACACTGTTAACTTCTCCCACCTGGTGGAGGTTTCAGTATCTGCAAAACAGCTCAAAGATATTGTTATGTGTATCCCTTGAGGGGGAACCAGGACCTTGTCCCAAGGCTGCACTACTGTTGCTCTTGACTGCTCCTCCCTTGTCTCTGCATCCCCTCCCTTCCCTAATTAGCAACTGTTTAAATCTGCTCGTTGGAACTCAGGGAAGGTCATGGAGGCTGAAGGAAGCCTATTTCCTGTAATCAAGAAATGGGGGACACAGAAAGGCTTTTGTGCCCAGGAGTCCCACAGGGTCCTGCTTGGTATCACTAACAGTGGTGTGCTCTCAAGGTCAGACCCCCACCTTTGCTGGCTACCTCAAAAGAAATACTCAATTCCAGGGCTCCTTTACACTGGAATGTTTATGTTATTTATTATGTGCACAACAGATAAGAGAAAGATGGATTTTGCACTGCTGAAAGCCCTTACTGTAACCTCCTGCCTACCTAGTGCCTTCTGGGCAAAATAGGTCTCGATCTTCTGAAGGTCTTTCACACACTACCATCCATCCCTTGTAGAAGACTATTCCTCCCTCTCTTCAGTCCTACCCCTCTGCTGTAACTCCTTTTAGTTACAGGATGGATTCTGGGAAGCAGACTCAGTTTGGCAAGCAGGTTGTTCATGGATGCACACCCAAAAGCCTTCTTGAACTCCATGGAGAACTGGGAGCTAGAATGAGCCTTTAGAGTTGTCATGAGTGGGGCTGAAATGGTTGAGTCTTTATACAATTTCCCTTCATCAGTTAATAAGGTGTGCTGTCCTAGGAGGGATGTCACCATAGGTGACATGCTTGTGCTACTCAAGTAGTTCCTGAGGGGACTCATGGGTGATGTCTGCCTCAGGACAGACAGCTGGAGAAACAAGCCCTTCCTTAAAGGAGAATCCTGGTAGTGCATCTGCAGGTCCATTACACCTTCTTTGCCCCGTTAACTCCTAGTCATTTTTTGAAATCAGTGCTCAAAGTCATTTCATTTTTTTCCTTTAAAAAATAGATGTATAGCTGTATTCACACACACACACACACACACATACACATACACACACACATATTTATTTATATTGATTCTTTCTGTGAGCCCTGAGGGTGGGGAATTTTTCTGCTTAAAGACTCCCCATAGGAGCCACTCAGTGTTTGACTGAAGGTTGATCCTTAATAAAGATTTCTTGGTAACTCTCTTTTCTGTAGGAAAAGAAGAACTGTTATCTCACATTGCCCTTTATTATTATTTTTTTCTCAGCAACATTTGCACCCAGGTAGAAGCAACAGTAATGAGGCTGAGGCTGATAAGCTGAATTAGTGACATAATGATGCTAAAGGAGCTTTGGATCGAATACCATGTTGTTCTTTAACATTATGTGCATAGAGGGCAGTCTGGCCAAGCATTTCACAAATGAATCCCATTCATCATTGGAGGGTTGCCTGATCAGTGCAAATCCATCAACACCACTGAGCCAGTGTCTGCTGATTCCAACCCTGGTTCAGCACAGGACACACAGGACACATCCTGCAGTCTCTGTACATGGAGGCTGTATATTTTATAACTTTAGACTATGATGAGAAAAATTATATATCTTACATAACTATTTGACCTATTTATTCAGTAAGTAAGTGGCTAAATAAGCAGGTCAGGAAGGAATTAAGAAAACTGGATAATCCACCCCTAAATAATAGATTTAGCTATCAAGGGATGGTGACAAATGTATGGAAAGATTTCACATCTTCACATCAATCCCACGTTTACAAAACATCATCTCAAATCCTTTTCAAGTATTTTAAAGTTATATTTAATAGTCTATCCTAAAATTTGCATTGAATCTTTCATAAAAGGATTACTAACATTGGAGATGTTAAAATATGTATTTTGCCCGAAGGCATTTGTTAACTTCTGCATGGATGAAGAAGAAAATAAAATGTCATATTTGGAATACACAATAAATATTCATCATCTGATCAAATGTTGGTAGTATATGGACCTTATACTGCCCGAAAGGGAAGCCCTTGGTGGTCAAAACCACTCACATTTACTTATATACTTCCTTTAAGTATGTGATAAGGGGACTGACATATTAAAGAAGTAGCCTAGTAATGATTCCTTTAATAGAAAATGTAGACCGTCTGTTCTATAATGAGGTGTCAACTGCATTATCGAAACCCAGAAAATGGATTTCTGCAGCAGCTGAATTAGAAGAGTGACAGTTGGAAATACAACAACCTGCCGAGTGGCATTTGCACCTGCACACAGCCTAGGACAGAATCAAATGGCCAGAAACCATTTCAAGAAAATAAGACCAA
>NW_020173035.1:47222-77077 GCF_003031525.2 Neophocaena asiaeorientalis asiaeorientalis | reverse complement strand
CTCTCATTCGGCCTTCGTTTTCCTCACTGCGCCCGTGCTGGGGTCCCTGCTGGCCCTTGGCTTTCTCCTTGCCGCTGCCACCCTGCTGAACAAGTGGCAGGGCTTGTGTAGGCCCTGAATGGACTTCCTACGCGGCGTCACAGCGGCCTTAGTCTCCTTCGCCATCTCCACAGCTGTCGCTTGATGGGACGGGGCTTCGGAACCAAAGCCCAGGCGTTTTCTTTGCCACCATGCTGTTTGCACTTGAGTTCCACCTGATCTTTCACAACGTGGCCGAATTTCTCAAACAAGGGGACTCTGCAGAGGTGACCGCAGCCCACAAAATGGAAGTAGGGAATTCCGACTGTGACTCCGGAGGTGGCCAGGGCGCCGTGTGTTGGGAGGGAGGCTGTGACTTCTCAGAGTAGCAGTGGGAGTTGCTGACGGAGCGGGCCTCGTCACAGCCCTGAGGTGACGTTCCTGAGCCTAGCACACAGGACGGCACCCCTTGCCTTAGCACTGTCAAGCCACTCTGCACGTGAGGGCATCTTGAATGTTCCACCCCTTCTCCCCAGGTATGGCTCACGGACCTGAAGCCCTTTAACCTCTCTGCCGAAAACAAGTACAAGGGGACAACGTGCGTAGAGCCTTGTTACCTCCCCCTCCCCCCCCAGCCCCCCCTCGAGAGAAGCATTTCATGCTGTGGGCAGAGTAACAGCTAAGACGGAAACCACCACAGGGCCAACCTGCCAGGCCCCAGTCGTTTTTGTCTGCATTTGGTGCCCCTGTTCATGACAGGCACTTTGTCCAGAATGATCCTTCCAAGATTCTTTTGTTCAAGGAGCACTAGCTGCCTCTTCTTTCTTGAGGCAGGGAGAAAACTGACCTTTGCCCTGTCATCTAGGAGTGAGTGAATCTCGGTGCTCATAACTGGCCAAGCATTTCGCAAATGAATCCCATTCATAATGGGAGGGTTGCCTGATCAGTGCAAATCCGTCATCACCACTGAGCCAGTATTTATTAACTGAAGATTAGAACATTCAGGTTTAAGTTTGTGTGCTTCTTGTTCATGCATTTCCTTATGAAAATATCTTTCCACACGTAGGTCAAAAATGTAATGAAAAATATCATGGCTGGATTGCAACAAACCAACAGTGAAAAGATACTCCTGAGCTGGGTCCGACAATCAACTCGTAATTATCCACAGGTTAATGTCATTAACTTCACCACCAGCTGGTCTGATGGTCTGGCTTTGAACGCTCTCATCCACAGTCATAGGTAAGATTATCGAAACATTGAATAATTTTTAAAAGTATTGATTTAGAGTCTGATATCTTTTTCTCCAGCATGGTTCCTGATCATTTCCCACTATGCAACATGTTATTTATGCTGACCGTATTGATGTAACCATCCATTGGAAGGTACTGAATAATAATATCCTATTTTTATGTGATTACACTTAGTTGTCGAAATGTTAAAACTATCAGAGCATGAATGTGGTTATGGTGGGGAGGGGGTATCAACATCTTTGAAATTGAGACTGCCAGGAAATCAAGGTTATATTCTAACTTTGCTAAGAATGGAGTTGGTCTTTCTATACAAATAATGTGTTAGTAATGAGCTTCAGCTGTAGCGTTAAAAATGGTTGTAGAACTTATGTGAGTGGCTGTAGTACAATTAATTACCATCATCAGATTAATAATGTGAAAAAGAAACATTTCTCTTGTCAGATACTTAGATAGCAAATACCATAAGGCCCTGTATGTGTGTATATATATGTATATATACTTATATTTCAGGGGTAAAAGAGGCTCTGGGCATCTTAGCAACCAAGGTAAAGAGCAGACCACAATTAATTCTATGACTCAGTACTCAGAATATCAAAAGAAACAATTGCTCTGGAACAGCAAAGCAATCGCTATAAAGCGTGAGAGTTGTTCTGTTGACCTTCGTAAAAGGAACTCAGTGTGACATAGTGAACCAAATGTCCTTAACTATATTCACATTATTATATTTTCTAAGATAAAATAGTTGTTTGCTTTTTCTTGTATAAAGAAGCTCAGTAAGTGAATTAGTAACAGTTCAAGAAAAAGCAAAACATGATAAATACATACATTATATATAATGAATACATTCATATATATTGTATGTATAATACATTTACTCTAATGAACATGTGCTTTGGTTTTCCTATTACCCATCTCTTTTACCCAGCCCAATCCCCAGGGTCAAATACATTGCCTTATTAACTGTGCTTGAAATGCCACTGGACTGCATCTGCCCTGATTTTCAATGCAGCTTATCTTTTCTCACTTTGATCTTTCTTTTCTCGACGAGTGTAGTCTACCATTTTCCTATGCCAGTCTTGCTTCTAGAAACATCCAGAATATAAATTTTCTTCCTGGTTTACCCTTCCGGGAGCAAATGCTCTCTAAATAAGCATCTTTGTCAGGTGTCTTGCTCCAGCTGGGTTTAATTAACCCCATCTAGACTGAGTTTCCAGGTGAATGACTCAGCAACCTGACTTTGGAAAGGAGGCAGGCTCACGCTCAGTCGGCATGTTAGGCGATGTTAATACGTTGTTTTTCATAAGTGTGACAGGAAGAAAAATATTCCACAGCCTCAGTACAGCCAGATGAGAGGGGATAGAGACGTTCATTCTGCATTGTAAGTCAGTGTTCATTTATGCAGCCACATGCTTCACAGTAAGGGCCGGAACATATTGATCTTGCTGTTCATGTACACATTTGCAGATGAACAGAAATATCGAGGATCCGGTTATGCGGTCCTTGTTGGCTCGTTAGCATTTTCTTTTCAAGTGGAAGACTTCAGTACTGCAAGCGTGTTCACAGACTACATTTGTTAATATTCCATTTCATGATTTCTGTATGCATTTGTAAGTAATACAATAAACATATCCAGGTTGCCCTGTCACATCTGTCCCTGACCTACTCTTTGTCTCTCCAAATATCTATGTTTATATATTCTTCTGTCATACTGAATGAATCATCAGTAACTACCTTCTTACACATCACATGGTTACTTTTCAAGAGGTTTCTCACAGTTGATAATGCTCTTTCATGAATCATCTCCCTCTTCTTTTTGTCTCTGACAGATGAACATATTGTTTATCTAAAGAAAAAGAGAATGGTTGAACTGTCTGTTCAGGGTGATTGTCATTGGAACACTTAGGAATGTCATGAGGTGTCCTGATTTCAATAATTGAAAGACTATGTAGAACAAAGGCATGAACTTGATAACGAACATAGGAATTGACAAAGAGCCTTGCCAAAAATCAGGCTTTTAGTGACTTGATATTTCTTTAAGGCTAAATTTTATCTTAATATGTAAGAAATTAAAAGTATTAAATTAAAACACAGAGTTCACTACAGTGCAGTTAAAAGGAAGCCAGATTCTACTTTCATGGGAAAACCAAATAATAATTGATTAGAAGTATGCTCAAAATATGCAAATAAGTTGCAATAAGTATAAAGTTGCAGTTAAATTTTTTTCCTAATTTTTTATTTTAATTTATTACCATAGAAGTAACATAGCACGTGGTTTTTAAAAAAAAAGTCAAACATTAGAGAGGGAGGCAAAGGACAAAAAGAAACAAAATGTGTCTTCCTGACCTCAGCCCTATCCCATCACTCTCCACTTCCTAGAAGTAGTTACTGTCAGCAACTTCTTCTATTCTTTCTGACGTTTTTCATAATTATATATATCTATTTCTTGATTAATTCATTTCTGACAGTAGATGGATTTATTCCTTAATATGAAGCCCACAAATTTACATCTTATCCCCGTTTCCTGATTTCATCACCATATTATAATCATTTTATTCTTATAATTGTTGCCTGTGTGACTTTAAATGACAGTGGTATACTTATTTTCATCAAGTTTAGACAAGATCTGTTGACCACCTGAAATGAAGGTTGAGGAAATTATCACCCTCATACATACTTCCTCCTCTTCTCTCCTCTCCACTTCTGTCATTATATTGTTATTCTTGCATCAACAATGTTTGTAACATTTATATCTCTTCTGTAAGTATAGGTTCTTGGCTTGAATCTGTACATTGAAAACGTATTACTGTTATTTTATAAATATAATTAACCTTAAAGTAATAGAAGTTAGTGTTTTTAAGCAATTATTATGTTGTAGGCCCTGTTCTAAGTAAAATAACCCATCTGTTTCTCATGACTTACATACTGTCATTGTCCCCATTTCACAAATAGGCAAATCATATAACCTCTCTGTGCCTCAGTTTCCCAAAGATCATTTGATTATGTCAACCTAAACAGAGATAAACGGAGGCAAGGTCAAATGATCAGAAATTCAGTTTATTCAGGAACAAAAGAGGAATTGCAATTTGGGAAACGCATGCTGTAACAATTTACAGGCGAGTCTTTTGGGGGTTTGGGGCAGGCTGTGCGTATGGGCAAGGAGCACAGAGAGGGGGCAGTACAGCCGGAGTGCAAGCAGTAAGTTCATTGACTTGAGGATGGGGAGAGATTCTTGGTGGATATTCATTGATTGGGAGATAAGGCTTGATCTTCTGTAAAACAGGCGTTCATGGAAAATCAGCCTCTGAATTCTTAAGTTCTGTTCTTCTGAGGGCACATGTGGGAAATTCTCCATTTTATATCCTCTGGTTACATTTTTGACTGAAATCTTTTCACAGCTAATATGCTGTAGAGCCAGGATATGGATTCGTAGGGGACTCTGCTTACCTACTAGGCTATGTTATCTCATTCAGTATGTCGGTTTCCTCAAAAGTGTGGGGATCCTTGGTGGCACATTCTTATTTATGACTTATGTTCTAGGTTAGCATGGGAAGGTATGTGGCTTTCCTCTTCAGTTGGTTAGTTTTACAATTCTTTATGCATTTGAAAATCATGGTTATTTAAAATGTTAATGGTGAATTTTAATGATTTAAAACATTTTATTAGATTGATTTTAAATGCTAGAAGAGACCTCGAAGGCCATTCAGTACAATTCCTTCTTTTTAAAATGAAAATACTGAAGCTCAAATAGATTACATGACTTAGATAACTCGTCATCCAGGTAACTAGTTAGTGGCTAAGGAGAAGGCGAAGGGGATGAAGGGAAAAGGGCTTAAGTGTGGAAGTAATCCTATTTTTTTATCATACTGATTTAACCTTGTTTACTTTGCTGTAGGTGAGAAACTGGTTTCCCACACTCTCCCACCTATATTCTTTTTCACTCCCCTTAATGAGAGATGGAGAAATGAAGATGGGGCAGAAGTTGCATAGTGAAATTAAAACTTCCCCCAAATAGTGTAAGATTTAATTTTTGTTTCTTAAGAGTCTTTCCACTACTAGAGACAGCTCCCAATTTATACATATTTTAGGTTCTAAAGGGTTTTTAGCTGCTTTGGGTAACTTGAAGTATATAGGGGAGATTAGATTTACTAAGAAGTGCACAAAAGTCTGGTGAATTAAACAGGGTAGGAGCAAGTAGAGAAAAGGAAATGAGAGTCAAAGGAGAATTAAAGTTGCACCTTTATTTTGAATTCTGGTTTCAGAAAATAGCAGCTAACCCCATCCTTGAAACATCTTCTCTTGCAGAGCATGAGTTCTTAAGCAGGAGTCCAGTGACAGGCCCAAATGTCCTAAAATTCTATGTAATTCTGTTTAAAGCTATGGATAGGAATTTTGTCTGGGTAGAAGTTTCATAGTGCTCATCGGATTCTCAAAGGTATCTGTGATCCAGGAAAGATGGAGAAGCACTTAACTAATGGTTTCCAATGTTGCTGGGTAAAATTGTAATTCCTTAACAGCCAAGGCCTTTTATAGACTCATCCCAGTCCTCCTCCTAACCATATCTCCCACCACTTGATACTAGAAATCTCCCAGTGGAGCCAGACTTGTGAGGTCCTGACTGACTGGGCACATTCTGCTCTTTCCTTCCCTAAGAACTCTGATTCTGTAATATCCACGCAATTTAGAATTCTATTCTCAAGCACTTTTCTTTACTCTAACCCAAACCACCATTTAAGAGTCCCTTAAGCCTCAAAAAAAACTTTCTTGACCTCTTCAGATTTTAGAAAACCATATATTATTATTATCTGTGTTTGTCACACTTAAAATGTATGTAACTTGTGATGTATGGATTATTTTTCCTCGTTAGATTTAAAATCCTCATAGGATAAGAACAGCCTCTTACACGACTTTGTGTTTTCTCCGTTATTAAGTAAAATGATATTCATATAGTATGTTCTCATCCATTCTCTGGTGTAGTCAATAAATATTTATTGAGCCTTTCCTGTGTGTCAGGTTGGGTTTCTATAAGTGAACAAACCTGGCAAAAATAATTCTATATTCTACATTCAAGTGCGGGAGATAGGTAAATAGATAAGATTAATTAAATGTATAATATGTTAAATAGTAGTTAAATGCTAATGATAAAAAATATAAAGCAATTAAGAGGGATAGGAAATGATTCTGTGTAAGTTTGATTTGGGGGCAGGCAGTTTTAGATGGGGGAAGGGCAGGGAAGGACTCATCAATGTGACTTTTGAGTAAAGACCCAAAGGAAGTGGAGGAGTGAGCCATATCTGTGTCTGGGGGAGGAGAATTCCAGGCATAGGGAACAGCAAGTGCAAATGTGGGAAACTATCTAGCCTGTTTGAGGAATACAAGGAGGGAGACAAGAAATAAAATCAGAGAGTTAATGGGGAGCCAGACCATGTAGGGCCTTGTAGGTCGCAGTTAAGTCAGTGAATTTTACTCCCTCGATAGCAAGGATTTGAGAAGGTTATGATGAAACATTTTACCAACCAGATCACTCTGACAGCTCTGCTGAGAATAGATTAACAAGGGCAAGGGTGGGAATAGGGGAGCAGTTAGAAAACTAATGCAGTGTTGTATGCAGGCTAAGATGGTGGTTTGGATTATCGTGCTAGCAGCGAGGATAGCGTGAATTGGTCAAATTCTGGATATATTTCCAACTAAGTGTTGTATGAGAGTGAAAGAGTCATCAAAGTTGACACCAAGGTTTCTCTGCTGAGTACCTACAAGTTTGACCTTGTCGTTGATTATTGAGGAAGGGAGAACTATAAGAGAGGTAGGTGAGTTGTGGTGGTACAATGGGGATGAGTATCAGAAGGTCAGTTTTGGATGCTTGAGTCTTGTGATGACTCTAAGTAGAGCTACTGAGTAAGCAGATGGATCTAGAGTCTGAAGTTCAGGGAAGAGGTCTGGGCTAGGCTTATAGAATTAGAAGATACCAGCAAATGGCTGGTATTCAAATCCATGAGACTGGATGAGATGAACATATTTTTGTTGCTTGGATAACATAGAATAATTTCTCCTTTGTTTTCTTCAGGATTTTCTGTTAAAATTGTGACTTGTCTAAATGAGAAATGTTATTGAGGAGTACCGAAGAGCAACACTCAACTCTTAAGGAATGTGGGCATGGGTTGTCAGTCAAATATCAGAACTGGAGACTTCCCCGGTGGTCCAGTGTTTAAGACTCTGTGCTTCCACGGCAGGGTGCATGTGTTCGATCCCTGGTCTGGGAACTACGAAAGAATTGAAATGAATCTCATGAAACATTTTAAGTTGATTTATATTTGTCTTTATATTTGTGTGTGTTTCAGGCCAGACCTGTTTGATTGGAATAGTGTGGTTTGCCAGCAGTCAGCCACACAACGACTGGAACATGCATTCAACATTGCCAAATATCATTTAGGCATAGAGAAACTACTGGATCCTGAAGGTTGGTGCATTTCTAAACTACCACTGTTTTTAGCATAGTTTAATGTTGATCATCTCAGGCTTAACATTTCCACAAAGTAAGCACAAAATAGAAACTCTGCATTGTGTTTTTCTGTATTCCAAGTATATTTAAAATGTTCTGTTTTCCTGAAATACATTATGAACTGTCATACATGATTTTAGTTCTCAGAATACCAATATCTAAAACTAAAATGTAAAACTTTAGAAAAAAAATTCAAGCCTGTAGAATGTATATGCCTCACAGATGAAGTATACTGCATTTAGAGTATATTGACTCCAAATAATTATAAAAAGTTCATGTTTTGCTTATTCTACCAAGAGATTTGATAGACTAATCAGCTATAAATAATTAGCTACTCTTGCCAGTTTCATTCAAACACTTCATAAGAGGCAACATGGTTTACTGTTTAAATCAGGAAATCTATTCCTGGCGCTGATTTTGTTGTAATTTGTCACTCTGGGGGAAGTCCTCCATTGAATGGTTATTTGTTTTCTGCTTCTTTAGTTCACAGGCAGTACTGTATTTATATTTTTATAATATTACACTTAATTAAATTTCATCCTTATCTCCGGTGCTGCATAGTCGTATCTTACAAACACATGGATTAGAGGGAAAATAATTCCTGACCTCTGCTTTTCTTCTAGCCCATGAGGCGCTTTTTAAATTTGCCAACTTCTTTGGAATTGCAGACTATATTCTCAACTTTCTTGAGGCTTTACCACACTCTAAACCCAGAAGTTGGAGAGGCAGTGTCAATTGATATGTGCAATGTAGTACAAGCTGATATTTGGGTAGGGTTATATAATTCTTTTTTCTTTGGAATATTGAATCAATCCCAAATAAGGAGATCCTTGAGTATCCCAAATAAGGAGATCCTTGAGTGGTGGTCATAGGTCCCATCTGGAAAAGTTCTGAAATAGCTCAGAGGATAGCCTTTTACTGGTGAATTTATCATCAACCAGAATCTAATCTAGTGTTATAGACCCAAAAACCTGATTACCTCATCTTATTGATAAAAGATCCATATGGTGGTGGTGGTGGTGGGGGAGTTAACTTTAAACCAGATGAAAAAAAATGATATAACAATCAAAATGGAAGCTCATTTATTTTAAATGAGATATTTAACAATCACAAGAACCAGAATACTCATATCTAATTGACCTCTATATTGCTCTTGATAAGCACATGGACTTGGGAAGGGAAAACTATAGCAATACAAATGTTTGTGAAGTTGGAATCAGATTAAGTTCATTAGAAATGTTTCTTCTCCTTTAGATAATGCATGACTCCTGTAACCTCTTATTATTGCTTCAGTAGATGGTCAGTGTCCTTCCTGCCCCAGTTTAGCTGGGAGCAGTTGTATCAATCATATTTCCTTGTTTTGAAGGATTGGGGGAGGGTTACCTCACTATTGACTCTTAGTACCGATTGATATATGTGTTTTTTCATACTCTAGTGAGGTATAGAGGGCAGACATAATGAAAATATGACTCCAGCCCGAGGGTGAAAGCTATAGTGTATGAATCTGAAGGATAAGCCTGTTAATAGGTTTTTTGTTTTTCGTTAAATCCACATATGGTAGTCAGTTTCTGTTGTCTGGGATATTCTTGTGTGTGCCTTATCCTTTCGTAAAATAGTAAGAGTAAGTTTAAAATAGATCTTTTCCTTGCTAAGTGATAAAATGGCTTTTGATCTCTAAGTCCTCCTTTGAATCAATGAAGTAAGGGAACCTAGATAGGCATCCACATCACAGTCAGGAAATAGATTGATAAGCCTATAATCAGAAAAGGGCAGTTAAATAATATATTTTATAGCATAAAATAGCCTGATACACCCAATTCCATATGTTCTCCTAAATGGAAAGTGTATGTTGAAATGCATGTCATATAGGCACACCATTATAATATCTCAAACTTGATAATTCAAAGTCAACCAGGTACAGTATGAAATACAAGCTGATTAATAGAGATCAAACTACCATTTATGGTTTTATTTTGCCAGTAAACTCTTCGATCTGAGAACTTTTGCTATTTATGGACTCCCTTCCAAGAGCATTCTGTCTCCTAAACTGGTTTATTAAAGGTTTTTTGGCTTTCAATAAGATAAGGATTCAGAATAAATCTTAAATTATATTTTTAAGTGTCTATCAGTTCCTGCCAGTGTGTTAGGGAAATACTCAAAAATGCATTTAAAAATTATTGCTCAGTATTTTTCAAGAGACGATATCAATGATAATTGAAAGAAAAAAATTAACCAAATCATAAGGATTTTTATTTACTGATTAGTTAGTCGCAAAAGACAGAATAGCATCTCTTAGAATCTAAGACTTAGAACAGGCTATTCAGTGTATCTAACAGGCAAGACTCAACGGACTTCTTGCATGTCCTGTATAGTAATTACCTTTCAGAAGTTCATATTTTTATTTAACCAATTTTTGGTTCTTTAGCTTATACATGACGATGTCAGCTATTCCCCAAAGCAGTTTTCGTTTCATATCTAATATGCCCCTTAGGAGGCTAATGAAACATTTAGCTTTATATTTGGGGAGATTTTTATTATTGGGGGCATTGAAGTTATATTTGGCTTAAAAAATACCTGCCCAAAAATGTTTTTAGAATTTTAAACATATGCTTTATTGATTGGGTTGATTTATAAATTAAAAAGTCATTGAAATATAATTTGGAGCTTTTCATATCTTGCATATATCGACTTTGGTATGCTTTGTTTGGCCTTAATTGGTGTTTTGAGGCCTGAGGTTTGGTTTTAAGTGGAATTGCCTTTTAAAATGAGTAGCAATAGGCATTAGCATAAGCAATTTCAGGAGCTGTTTCTGGTGTGTTTAAATGTTAACATATGCAAAAACAAGTACTAGTAGGGTAAAATTTAATAATCTATGCATCTTTATGCTTATAGATATAAAAGGTTTATCTCCTTCAAAACATATCCTATTGTGAATCATTCAATTCACTTTCTCTCCTGATTTCCCTGTAAGACACGCACAGTAGTGCCTTGTGGGTTTCACGTGCATTGTTTGCTTCCCTGAATTTCAAACAAGTTGGTTTGTTTGCAAATCCACACAATACTTTATGCATTAAGAGAATGCTTTGTCAGCTTTTCCTTGTGAATAACAAAGTGTAGATGTTCTAAAAGTAATTTAAAAAATTGGAGATAAAAATTTGTGCCGGTTCTAGATGACTTTTGACTGTCGTAAGTCATTTCCATTTGTGATGGGCAAGATGATGTGCACATCATCTGTGGCTTACCAGGGTAACTTTAGAATGAAAAATGAATGATGAGAGTCAAATGTGATGAACACTAGGGCTTTCAAGAAATATTTGTAACCTCAAAATGACATTCACAAGCCAATTAGTTTGGTTTTAATCCACTTCATTTTAACAGCATGAGGGTGGTGACACAGATTCTGTTTTCTGCCTGGCTAATCCCTGCATCACTCTTCAGTTGTTTTTATTTTATTTTTTAAAATTAATTAATTAATTAATTTATGGCTGCCTTGGGTCTTTGTTGCTGTGCACAGACTTTCTCTAGTTGTGGCGAGCCGGGGCTGCTCTTCGTTGCGGTGCACTGGCTTCTCATTGTGGTGGCTTCTCTTTGTTGCGGAGCATGGGCTCTAGGCGCATTGGCTTCAGTAGTTGCAGCACCCGGGCTCAGTAGTTGTGGCGCACGGGCCTAGTTGCTCCGCGGCATGTGGGACCTTCCCGGACCAGGGCTTGAACCTGTGTCCCCTGCATTGGCAGGCAGATTCTTAACCACTGCGCCCCCAGGGAAGTCCTTCAGTTGCTTTTAGAGTCTACTTTTCCACGAATTAGCTCTACCTTTTGGAAAGTTTTACTCCTGAATAAATGGTCTCTGACTTCACTTTGCCTGCATGCAGCTGATTAGTCTTTAAAAAAGTATTCAAGAGAAAATATATAGCTTTTACTATAAAAGAGGAGAAAGTCTTTAAGGCCTCTTTTTGGGTTTGATATCGTTTGAGCAAGTGGCGTTTTTGTTTCTAACAGCTTTGTTCTGTTCATCGCATTTTGATACCATTAACAACAAGAAATGGTAATAAGTAGTTTACACTAAGTTAAAATGGAAAGAGTAAAACCATATCAACTCAGAAGGGTGTTGTTAAAATAAATAACTCGAACTTTTTATGGACAGGCATACTCATTTCATATCATTTAGATTGTTTTTTTTCTAGAACCCATTGTGGAATATCTTTGTTTTCAGAGAATTTAATGAGGTTGGAATATACTGGTGTTCCTCATGTGTATAACATTTCAACTAGAAGTTATTGTAAATATCTCACACTCTTTAGAGCCAAACTCTCTGCAGTACAGAGTATTCTATTTTCCATATATTAAAAAAATATTTTAATAGTACATATATTAAAATGGCCATTGCCTTTTTGATGACAAAGTAACAAAATATATGTTCCTTTGTACTGTTTTGTTGATGTATATCATTATCTCTGACAGAGTGTCTTTAGAGATAATACACATTGTAATTATCTAAAACTAAATCCTGAGTTTCTTGGAAGAACAGTTCTTAGTCTACTTACTCTACTACGGAAAACAGAAAGTATCATCAACTGCTTATACAGATATGATAATAGCAGAATAATGTTCCTATTATGTCAGCAGGAGACCACTTTTTCCAGCATTTCTTTTAAAAGATATTAAAATTTGATCATTAAAACCAAGTTATATCATTTAATAGTGTTAAATGTAATAATGAAAATATTTCTTTAATTTTGAACATCAGTGGATTGCAGTTGAAATGAGCAAATTAGAGATGCCATTATTGTATTAGCAAAGGAATGGGCTACATTAGTAGATTTAGTGTTGCCATCTCATTTGCTTAATGTATATTCAACACAACCTTTTAGCAAAGGAATTTGGGAAATACTGTGTTAAATACTTTAAATATATACTTCTGTTAGCATTGCTTAGAACAGAGACTAGCAATGATACATAATGAGGCTTTAGAAAAACTGATGGCCAATGTAGAAGTCCAGAGAAATGTGATTAACATATTTCTAGTCTGCATATCATTAGAGTAAGGGTACTTATTAGAATATCCTTGACTATTTTTAGGTTTTTATCCTGAACCTTCCTCTTTTTATGCACCTTTTTTTCTATGGGCAGACACATTGCAAAACTAGCTTTGACTGTCCACTGCCACTTTAACATACTTGAATGCATTTGAGTTAAAGATGACTTTAGCCGATGACTTTGAGGCATCCTCAGATTTATCATTGCTACTATAGGAGAAAAATCTTTAAGGGGCAGTGAGGCAGTACTTTGTAATACATAGCAAAATAAATAAATGAAAACTTTCTACGTGGGTATAAAGGTTACCAATAATAGTATACAAATATTAGCATAAAAATGAGGATAAAGATACTATATCGGGCTTCCCTGGTGGCACGGTGGTTGAGAGTCCACCTGCCGATGCAGGGGAAACGGGTTCGTGCCCCGGTCCGGGAAGATCCCAGATGCCGCGGAGCGGCTGGGCCCGTGAGCCATGGCCGCTGAGCCTGCGCGTCCGGAGCCTGTGCTCCGCAATGGGAGAGGCCACAACAGTGAGAGGCCTGCGTACTGCAAAGCAAAAAAAAAAAAGATAGTATATCAATATTGTGATAGAGATGATTATACTAACATTAAGATATTACTGTTGTGATCTCCTGTTTCCTGATGGAGAATTTTCAGATTGCTTATTGAAACAGAAATTTAAAAAGTTAATACATTAATATATAGTTTCCAGTAGCCTGAAAAGGTAACAAAGGCACATGAGACAGAGAGAGAGAGAAGGAGGGGGAAGAGAAAGAGAGAATGACTTTCACATCTCTTTTTGATATCCTATTTTCTACCTTATTCTTAGTTCAGATAACATGGAAAATGAATATTTTCAGGACAGTTCGAGCCAATCACTAATGAATTGAAGTGATTTTTGTTCTGCTGATCCATTTTGGTTGTTTGGATGGCAGAAATAATTGAATGTAACTGTCCCAAATTCACCTGTTTAGACAATAAAGAGACCTCCAAACATTAAAAATGATATCTGCGTGTGTAGTACATGGCCTGAATTTACCCTTTATACCGTAATTTGGTATTTTCTCATCATCTTTATGTTCTTTTATAATTTATCCAATTTTACTCTTACAGAAAACAGCCAGCCAATTTATATTTTTTATTTCTGTTAGGAGTTTATTTGTTAAAATAAGAGGAGTATTATTCATTGTTACAGTTAAGTAATATAGTTTCTCACTTGATTGTGGAATGTTCTTTATTTTTGATTTTTTTGCCTGCATTGAGTCTTCGTTGCTGTGCGCGGGCTTTCTCTAGTTGCAGCGAGCAGGGGCTACTCTTCGTCGCAGTGTATGGTTTTCTCATTGCTGTGGCTTCTCGTTGCGGAGCATCGGCTGTAGGCGTGTGGGCTTCAGTAGTTGCAGTACGGGGGCACAGTAGTTGCAGCGTGCAGGCCATGGAGCACGAGGGCTTCGGTAGTTGTAGCACGTGGGCTCAGTAGTTGTGGCTTGTGGGCTCTAGGGCACAGGCTCAGTAGTTGTGGCACACGGGCTTAGTTGCTCCAAGGCATGTGGGATCTTCCCGGACCAGGGGTTGAATCTGTGTCCCCTGCATCGGCAGGCGGATTCTTAACTACTGCGCCACTGGGGAAGTCCTGATTGTGGAATTTAAATAATGAAATATAGTCTAATCATGTGATTTAAGGTTTGCATAGTGGATGAGGTTCTATACCAAATATATTCAGAAGCATTTGAGTGTAATCCTTGCCTGGGTAACTGGGAATCTCTTTTTAATTACTTTACCGGGATGGTTTTTACAACTGTTTTTTATTTAAGTTGGGGAAGTATAATATCCTAGGCCTATGCAGTCATACGAAATAATATTGAATGACAGGCCATCTATAAATTGTTTAAACAGTTGGGAAATACGTCCACCATGTTTTAGTGCTGAATGACATATAATACATATCTTGTGGATGGTGTCCCCAGGTATCATCACTAGGAGTCCATTAGACTGTTAAGGAAATATATTAGAAAAAATATGTGTTGCTCCTTTGTTATTGATTTTAATAAGACTCATATCTTAAGTAATACATGAGATATTAGCAACTATGAGTAATTAAAGTAATTAAAGTGTTTTGTAGTTGATATTTGTGTTTCTTGTTTATCATGGGAGGGTGTAGACTTATTAAGAGCATTTTGCCAAAACAGAACACTATAATTTGCCTTCTCACTTGTTCATTGTGGTTCAGCACATGCTGTAATGAGAGAGTACGGCATGCAGGAGGCTTTCTGTGCTTCGTATCTGGGTACTGAGGAGAGTTCCTACTTTTTTTTTTTTTTTTTTTAATCCTCAAATGTGCAGAACTAAAAGGGAATTCTCCTTTTCAGCCTATTTTAATTTGTGCTGCCTATTGGTTTTGTTCTTATCCTTCATGGAGTGTTGAAGGTCTCTTTGTAGATGATGGTGAAATGTTGAGTGTTTAGAATATCCTAGACATAGCTACCTGAATAAAAGTCCTCTATTAATCTAGAACACTAGAAGAGAATTTAGAAAACATCTCTCAAAAGCTTTCTAAGACAACAGAACTGGGGTCTGAATATTTGCAGTGTGGAACCCCTGCCCTGTCTTACTGTGTAAGTGAAAGAAGTGTGTTTTCTTCAGCGATTCCCTATTGCAAAATATGGGACAGAAAATAGTTTTACTGGTATCGCTTGATTTAGTAACATCTTGATGTCACCACTGACCTCATAGTCTTCAGTAGTGTCATTTAGGTAAAAGTTCCAGTGTATTGTTTTCTTGGCCTTCTGTTTTAAAGGTTAAACTAAACCTTCCCAATTTAAGTGTATTGTTTTCCAGGCTTCCGCAGATTGTTACTGTTGGCAGAATCCCACATTACCTTGTAGAACAGGGTTCCCATGTAATGCAATGGTAATGAATGAGAGAAATCTTCAGAACATAAAATATAAAGACAGCAGCCAAAACACTGTCAATCTAGAATTGGCCACCATGGAAAGCAGTAACCCAGTTTTTCTTTAATTCAGAGACATTTGTTCCAGTGGAGGCTGGGCAGTGTTTGGAGGATCCAGGGGAAGCAGGAGGCTGCAGTGAGCCTCCTAAGGCAGAGGCTTTCCCTTTTGCCACCTTCCGGATTTTTTGTTCACTATTGTAACCAGATAGTTATTGTGTTTTTAAATATAAAGGAAGAAGACTGAAACTGTAAATACTTTGTAAACATAATCATTTGTACTTGAATAGTAGGGTTTTAAAGGGCACTGATATCCCACCAAACAAAAGGTATAATAAATTGATCTTTTTATAAAAAAAAATTTTGAATATTTAAACAATTAAGGAAAATGAAAATAAAATGGCATAGTTTGGAAATTTCTTTGAGGTTTTAATAAAGTCAGTGATGGTATTTGAAAATAAAGCATATGTTGCTTATAGCTGGGACATTTTTGTTCATTTCACAGTCTTCAAAATGGAATTAACTGTGTTTGATTAAAAAATAGGATATATCACAGAACTTGCAAATGGATATTTGAAAACCTTAAAACTGAGTGCTAGGAAAAAAGGTATCAGGTTGGTACATATGTTTTCCAATTAAATCATTTCTCTCTATAAAAATGCATGGGCTGTTTAACAGCTAGAATATGAAGTATAAGATGAAAATATATTAATTTACAGTAGTATTTGGATAAAATAGTAATGAACTAGAGTCTTGATTGATGCCATTTCTTAATACAGGATAATTTAATTCGCATAAAAATGGGATTTAATTCTTATGAAAGGGACCAGAGACTTTACAGTAGTCTTGTGATTATACTTAAAAATAATAAAGTACACTCTTAGATTTATTGGCTTATGGCAAACTTGTGGGGTTAGTGGGTCATATGCTATCTACTTGAGAAATGAGGTAACTGTAACAGCTATTAAGTGCTTGGGGATGTTATGTATTATTAAAATTTAATAAGATGGTTGAAATCCACTGTTTTTACTTTTTAGAAATAATCAATTGTTCTGCAGTATGGTTCTTGTGAGATTTTAAAAAATATTGCTGAGTAAACTTTTACCTCAAATCAAAACACAGTTTTCCCCTAAAAATATTTTTCTAATTTATCACCAGTGATATAAATTCAAATATGCAAAGCTCTTTTTGGTAAAATGTAACTAAAATTTAAGTAGGACAACCATGTTTTAGGAATCTCACATTTCTTTTACACAATAATTCTAGGGCAGTTTATCCTATTTTATAGATGGAAAACCTGAGGCTTAGAGAGCTTTACTAAAACCAAGATCACACAGCCAATAGAAAGATGAGCAGGAATCGAATTCAGCTTTACCTCTTCTCAGAGTCCATATTCTTTCCAACTGGACTGCCCAGTAAAATCACCTGGGGAGGTTTATGAAAACATTGGGGTTGGAGCAGATATTCTGATTTTATTGGTCTGAGATGGGGCCCTGACACCAGCAATTTCTAAAAGCTCGTCAGGTGAGACTATCATATAGCCAAGGTAAAAGTAGCTGCAATAGAACATTTATTTCCTTAGGTATGTCTTTTTAGAGGTTAAAACTCAGAATCTGTTGTCCCATGTTTTTTTAAGACGTCTAGCATTTTCTTCCTCAAGAGGTGACTAAGCCTGCTGTTCAAATCTTCAATTACTGGAGCATTGCTTATTGCTAACAGTCCTACCGTTAATGAGAAATGGTTTATCCACCAGATAAAATAGAAATAGACTAGCTGTCACATAAGACTGGCTACCAAAAACATTCTCTTTTAGGATTAAGGGACTTGCCTTATCTGCTGTCCGCACAGCTCTCTCTCTCTCTCCATCCCTTCTTCTGTTTATTACTTCACGGACATGTGATAGAATGACGCTCTCACACACGCAGTGATTCCACCAAAGCGTTGTCCAGGACAACCTGTGTGCAGAGGTGGTCCCTGGCTCTTTGTCCTTTTATTTATTTTTCCTTTTTTCTCTTCCTCTCTCACTTTGATCCTAACTAGTATCGCTGTGCCCTGTCATCACGGGTTTGATGATCCGTTTTTCAGCCAGTAAAAATATCTCTTTCATTGGCATAGCTGATAAAGCCTCTTATTCCAGAGGAATTTTTAATAATAACAAAGGGATAATAAAAGTAAAGAAAAAAATTTAAAATGGCAGTAAAATAATTTTTTCACAGTACAAGTTTGTGATCCTATAAATCCATTTAAAAGAAGCAAACTGCTTTAGTTAACTTCATGATCTCTGATATTAATGCCAGAAATAGGTTGGCTTTAATCACAAGCTGTTTATCTAGGATTATTTTGCTAAACAGTCTGTGTTTCAGCTGGATATATGATTTTTAGTGACAGGATATAACAATCATTGGAGCCTGCAATATCACTGTAGCTGCAAGGGGATCAAATTGGCAATTATACTCACAGATGCAGTAGAATGTAATCTAATACTACATTTACTTAGCTGTATAGAAGGATACAAAGCATGAGAGATGCTGGCATGGAATCTTTACGTCATTGGGTGGCCCAGAAACACCCAAAATACACACATTTGCCCCTTATCCACATGGGGAAAGAGCCAGGGTCAGTGTGGGCCACTTGACACAAAGAAGTTCTAGCCACGATTTCCCACCAATATTTAATACCATTCTAGTAACAGAAGATAAAGGCCTGCATATTGATTCACAGCCCCTCCTCCACTAGCCTAAGAGCAGTTCTAGTTAGCAAACAAAAGAGGTACAACTTTCCCAGTTATCTCAACTCCATAGTTCTAGGAAAACAAAATTCTCTGGTCATTCTTCTAGGCAAGCTTAGGCCTGATTTAACCTTTTATTCATAGAGCCAACTAGCCTTGGGTTGAAATCCAGTTTTTGCCATTAATTAGTTATATGGCGCTGGGAAACTTTCTGAGCCTCAGTTTTGCTCATGTGCAAAGTTGATTCAATAATATCTACCTCATACAGTTACTGCAAGGATTAAGTTAAGTAATGCCTGTTAAGTATTTAGCCTGTAATACGCATTCAGAAATAGTAGCTAAAACATATGTCAGGTGCCTGGAATATTGCGGAAATTAAACGTTGCTTCCCTTTCTATTCCTATAAATTATCTTAATTAGAGAGAGCTGATCTTCCTAGTTATTTTGCCTTCCTCCAGAATAAAGGCAACTCTCCCCAAATTAAATAATTACCCATTTAAAATCTTACTGTTTTTCCTGTGACCTTCCCGCCCATTCCAGTTTCCAGATCTGAGGGATTTTGCTGGTTCACAGCTGCGTTTCTGGGTGGTAGTCCTTGATATCCTTGAGCTCCAGAATATAATCTAACACTTCACAGCAAACTTGAACTATAGGTTGAATTCATCAGTGGCGATGTTACACACACACATACGCACACACGCACATGTACACGTGCACACAGACTCAGTTACACTGAAGATGTTCAACAAGTCTCCTGAAGACTAGTTCATAATTATAATATGACTTTCCTGTAATTGTCACAGTATTTGCAAGATGCTGATGAGCACACTTGCGAAAATATAGTTTTTCTTGTGCAGCCATAACTTTTTATTTAACGATGTGTGGTGGTTGAACTGGTTCCCAAGAATCTCAGAAAAACTCTTGTTTTCTGAAACCTGGAGTAGCATTTGTACAGGAATGTTGATGTGCTCTGGTGTAATACTGTCCGAACATTTGTAAGTGCTGGGCACAGTAATTAACATTTTATAAGTATAATTTTATTTTATTCTCATGACAACCCCAGGAAGTAGACACTATTATTATGGCTATTTACAACTGAAGAGTGTAAGTAACTTGCCTATATCACTCAGCTTAGTGGGTTGGAGTTGAGATTCCCTGCTTGTAACTACTACAGAAAATAATTGTAAGGCAGAATATTTCTGTCCTCCTCCTTGATTTTTTTCTTTGCATTGATTAAGAACTTGCTCTCTTTATTACAGAGCTAATTGACTTTCTTTTTAAATGGAGGGACATCAATCAGTTGATTCCAAATGTGCTGGAAATAAATGTAAAAGTCATACTAACAGGAGTCCAGACCAAGAGAGATGCTGGATTCTGTCTCTATACTATGATATCTTCCTCAGAGAATACTTAAATAATTAATCAAAGTGGAAGGATGTTTACACATCTTGCAAGTTTGGGGTCGTATCCAAGGCACACTAAAGTTATCAAAGCGAAACACTAACCAATTATGAATATATTCCCTTCTACTCTCTCTCTTGTTAACTCTAGATGGCAAAAGCATCGCTTAAGGTATGCCAAAACGTCTATCTCAGATATTTCCTCATCAGCTTGTGATGTAAACATCTCTTATCTACTCTCTAAAATATGGATTGGCAAAAAAAGGGAGAGACAGAGAGAGACAGGGAGAGAGAATCCTAAGAAGGACTAAGTAAAAATGTACATTTTACCTAGGCTTGAATATCTAAGTTTCTCTGTATGGCGCAGTTCTTTGTGTGGATTTATTATTGGAGCCAGTTGAGAGCTTGGGTCTGTATAGAATCAGCTGGACAAGTGAACACCTTGCAAAAGTGTTTTAAAAATCGTTTCATTAATGTTCTATTGGTAGAGGTGCTATAGGTTAAAGCATTTAAAGTGAAATGAATATACATATATGCCTGAGGAAGAGGAGTGGCTCTTTTGAGATCTCTTGGGAACTGTTTTATTTAAAATTAATACTATTCAATAGGCAAGAGTACGTGGTGAAGCCCTTGATAAATGTACCTCATATCACCTAAAACATAATAGTAGACCATGATATTGGTGTAGTTGTTGTTAACTGAAGGGAGTCTGAGCATATAGTGGCAGGAAGTGGGGAAAGAATAGCCTAGAACAATAAGAATCATTGAGTACTTGGGTATTTGGAGAACCTTGGTGCAGGAACCAGGTTTGAAAAGGCTAAAAATAAGGACAAATCCCACCCAGTTCAAAATATAACAAATATAAAAATGAATAAGATGTAAGCTCCTGGATAAAAATTAAATAATTTATATGTAATTTTCTCTGCACTGTTGTATCTCCTATTTTTCCTCCACCAAAACATAAAAGAACTGCATGTGAAAAATAAGAAAAAAAAGTATAAAATATAGAGTTATTAAGGAAGTAGGAGATAAATTAATCTTTACATTTTCATAACACAAGTAAATCTGATGGTTTGAAATATTAGTTGCAATGAAAAGCTGCTCAACATCACTAATTATTAGAGGAATGCAAATCAAAACTACAATGAGGTATCACCTCACACTGGTTAGAAGGGACATCATCAGAAAATCTGCAAAGAACAAATGCTGGAGAGGGTGTTGAGAAAAGGGAACCCTCTTGCACTGTTGGTGGGAATGTAAATTGATACAGCCACGTTGGAGAACAGTATGGAGGTTCCTTAAAAATCTAAAAATAGAATTACCATAAGATCCAGCAGTCCCACTACTGGGCATATACCCAGATAAAACCATAATTCAAAAAGAGACATGCACCCCAGTGTTCATTGCAGCACTATTTACAATAGCCAGGTCATGGAAGCAACCTAGATGCCCATCGACAGACAAATGGATAAAGAAGATGTGGTACATATATGCAATGGAATATTATTCAACCATAAAAGGAACAAAATTGGGTCATTTGTAGAGACGTGGATGGACCTAGAGACTGTCATACAGAGTGAAGTAAGTCAGAAAGAGAAAAACAAATATCGTATATTAACCCATGTATGTGGAACCTAGAAAAAATGGTACAGATGGATCAGTTTGCAAGGCAGAAATAGAGACACAGATGTAGAAAACAAACACATGCACAGCAAGGGGGAAAGCAGCAGGGGGTGGTGTGTGTGGTGGTGGTGGGATGAATTGGGAGATTGAGATCGACTTATAATACACTAATATGTATAAAATAGGTAACTAATAAGCTGCTGTATAAAAAATAAATAAGATAAAATTAAAAAAAAATAAGATATCACCTCACCTGTTAGAATGGCTGTTATCGAAAGGATGAGATAACAAGTGCTTGTGAGAATGTGGAGAAACGGGAACCCTTGGGCACTGCTGGTGGGAATGTAAATTGGTACAGCCACTATGGAAAAGAGTATGGAGGTTTCTCAAAAAATTGAAAACAGAACTACTGCATGATCCAGCAATTCTATATCTGGGTATATATCTGAAGGAAACTAAAGAGATTTCTGCACCCCTACGTCCATTGCAGCATTATTTACAATAGCCAAGATATGGAAACAACCTAAGTGTCCCTTGATGGATGAATGGTTAAAGAAAATGTGGTATATGTATACACCGGAATGTTAGTCATTAAAAAGAAGAAAATTTTGCCATTTGCAACAACATGGATGGAACTTGAGGGCATTATGCTAAGTGAAGTAAGTCAGACAGAGAAGGACAGATACTGTATGATCTCTCTTTGTGGAATCTAAAAAATACTTAAGCTCATAGAAGCAGAGAACAGGCAACAGAAGTGGTTGCCAGAGGTGGGGCATAGGGTTGGAGGTGGGGAAATAGGTGAAAGTAATCAAAGGGTACAAACTTGCAGTTATAAGATGAATAAGTTCTGGGGATGTAGTGTAAATCATGGTGCCTATAGTTAACAATACTGCATTGCGTATTTGAAAGTTGCCAAGAGAGTAGATTTTTAAAATTTCTCACTACGGAAAAAAAGAAAATATTGAAACTATGTGAAGTAATGGATGTGTTAACTAAACTTATCGTGGCAATCATTTTGTAATATATACACATATAAAATCACTGTGTTGTACATCTTAGACTTACACAGTGCTTTATGTCAATTATAATTCTGTAAAGCTGAGGGAAGAGACAGTGTTCTAGCAAAATAAAACATGGAGGTAGGATGTACAGTGACCAGTGTGAGACGGACACTTCAGGTTGGGTGATGAAGGAAAATGAGTTTCAAACAAAACAGTCAACCAACACAATAAACAAAGTTCCCATCGGAAAGCTGGTTGGAGTTTCATTAAAATGTATATTTATCTGGAAAGGTTGATATAAAATCTTTGTACATAACAATATGTTGTGTCTTTCCATTTAGAAAGGATTTGTGTGTACA
Organism: Neophocaena asiaeorientalis asiaeorientalis; assembly: GCF_003031525.2. Classification (NCBI taxonomy): domain Eukaryota; kingdom Metazoa; phylum Chordata; class Mammalia; order Artiodactyla; family Phocoenidae; genus Neophocaena; species Neophocaena asiaeorientalis. Next base: position 54,222 of record NW_020173035.1, on the reverse strand, counting down.
TCCTCCAGTAAAATTAAACGATCTCCTTTACATATTGATCTCAAAACAAAAAAAACAAAAAAAAATATTAGTTGCAGTGAGATTTCAGTAATATATGACATAACTTTTCTATTAAATGATATTATCTGTGTATTTGTAGTAAGTGGAAACATATTTTAAGCAAAAAAAAAATTGCAAAAGGAAAAACTGGTAACTTCTCCATTCTTCTTCACCTTAATCTTAATATGTACTGGTGAGTCAAATGGCGTTCAAAGGTAGCCAGTGCTTGAAGGAATGCTTTCGTTTGTTTAAAGTAATCTTTTCTGAAATTGATCAGGAGGCACCGAATAACCATAATAATTCTGAGAACTTTAATCTTACAGAAGAAATGGAAACTTTTGAAATTAGAATTTACTGTCAGAACTTAAACACTTGCTACTTATATAAGCCAATTCCAGCATTATTACAGAGCAATATTATTTTACCTAATATGTGTCTTTTACTGTGTTGAATGCATATAGATTAACCTAAAAATAAAAAAGAATGATTTTGTAACGCTCAGTGTTGGGCAGGTAGCTAGATAGACTTGGATTATTTTTTCTCCAATGAGTGGATATACCCGCACCACTAATAAACTAGAAATTTTGGAGCTTCTCCTTCTATTTCTGACCTTGTGGTTTGTCTCAGACACTAAAAACCCTTTTAAAATTTATTTGCCTCAGGGTCATTATTTTATCAAGTAGAAATTCATTTTAATTCATCACTTATTGATTAACAACTTTATGTAAGAAAGAGTTCTATATACCCCAGATGCATAAAAAAACAAAAGGTATAGAATCTTCCAAGGAACTGACAATTCAGTATGAGCCAACAAGCAAGTACATGGGTAACTATTATACATGACAGAATGTGACCTCATCCACACAAATTAAGTAACATGTAGTAGAATATTTTTAAAAGTATGAAACATGTTTGGAAACAGCATCCCCTTCTAATAAATGTTTATGTCCAATGAAAATGTGGATGCGTTATAAACTTTCAGGTGGAGTATTAAAGTAAAATCCACTGGATCTTTACAGTTGTCCTTGCTCGGCCTCCTTAATTTTATTCACTGAACTTAAATGCATCAATCTGTAAATAGTGAAGGTGATTTTGGAGCAGGAACCTAACCTGCTGTTCTATTTCCTTATTTCTTTCAAAGTCCATTGATTTATTAAATAATAAAGTCCTTTACCATTTTGAATAAGGTTTGGTAGATATTGTTTTCTCTTGAATATGTGTGATTTCTAATACTGGATTTTTTCTCGCATGTTTAAAGCTGTTCTTTAGGACTGATGCATCAGCTCACGTTGGCAAAAGTCGTAAATCCACATATGTGCACACGCATGTACACACACATAGACACTCATAGGTTTGAGCAGGGTGTTTTTAAAAGCTAAACCTAGTGCAGTGAATCAACTCCAACATGAGAAAAAGCTCTTTAAACTATTTTAAGTCAACATGGACAAGAGAAATTGGCCTGTAATACACCTCGGGTTCTTAACCTTTTTGGGAGCTATGGAAGAACTACTTCTCAATAAAGATAACATATATTGACAATAAAATATATAAGGGAGGACATCTACTTATAAAACTTAGCAAACGATGTAGTAGGAACAGTTGTTTTATTAGCCTTCTCCTCTTTAATGACTGAGACCATCCTGGGGCTGTTTAAAAGATGATTTAATTTGTCTTCTAAACACATGGATGAGTTCAGGGTGTTTCTTTTTTTTCCCTTGAACTGACCATGTCTGCATTGACATTAAAGGCATGGATCAGGAATCTTTGTAATAATAAATCAGTCTTTTAAATTACTTGAGGTTGGTAATTTAAGCAACTTTAAACATGGATAAAATTAAGTATTATAAGTATTTGTAGTAAAATATTCCATCAACTTGTTGCCTCAAAATTAAAGGTTGTTTCATATGTAATTTTAATGTGAACTGTATTTGAGTATAAACTGTATCTGCAATTTTTATGCAATATCTATATCATTATCTTCTTCATGAAAATGATCATTTTTACAAATATCTTCATAGCGATAGCCTCTTCCAGTTTCCCCTAGACCAGTAAATGGTGCCATCATCTATTCGCTCAGTTGCTCAGAGCAAAACCTGCAAATCATCTTTTCACCAATCCCTGTTATCCCTAAATTTCAATCCATCATGATGCCTCATGGGTTATACTTTCAGAATAGATCACTAAGTCTTTGGTACCTCTCCCTCTTTACAGTCACCACCCCAGGTCAAAAAGTTTTCGTCTCTTTCCTCGACCACAGGAAGAGCTTGCTAACTGCAGGCTCTGCTTCCATTCTGGCTCTACCATCAATACCTTTTATGCACAGCATCCAGAATGATATTACACAGTTCAAGGCCTTAGCATTTGCTCTCCCAACTGTTTGGATGCTCTTCTTTCACACTGCATTTCACACCTGAGTAAACTGAGCCCCAGAAAGATTATGTGCTTTGTTTAACCAGCATCAGGATAGCATGTTTCTGTGGTCTTAGGTACATGTTAAATTGTTCTTAGTCTCTTGTTTTAAATCTGTCCTTATGTTATTTCCTATTATGCACACTGCATTTGAGATCAGCTGTTTTCTTTGATATTCTAGGGGTTTCTAATCATAATATCTAATGGTTATGTGAAAAAAGAAATATTTTCCATTAATAACTGTTAATGGAGAGCATAGCCTGTGAAATTATCTGTCTTGTATTTCATCTACCTTAGAAAATGGTCGTTTTCATAATTTTTATTGGAATATGTTCAAAATTGGTTTTTATTCTTCACAAATTACCATGTTGCTATTTAATATTTAACTGAAGCCAGGATTAGGGAAACGACATAATAACTTCCTTTCTTATCTGGGAGCCCAGATGAATATTGAGAGTATTAAGATATTAATTAAGGTATCTGCTATCCTCTGAGGAGAATGTCATATATTTGTGGAATAAAGACAAAACAGAGCAAACATATCTAATTTTATTTCTCTCAAGTGTGGTTTAGATTAACTTTACCCATACCTTAAAAGTTTTAGCTGGATGCTCTCCCTCTACTTAAGCTAGTTTGATCTCTGAGGTAAGAGATGTAAAGGGAGCTGTACTGCCTTATTTTCTGTGTGTATGTGTGAGTGTGTGTGCTTATATGCATTCATGGGGAGATCTTCTCGATGCACAGGGAGAGAGAATAAGAGAAACAAGGCAGGTACGGGCCAGAAATTTGATTACGCAATAGAGGACTGACACAGTCCAAAGCACTAGGAAGGCAAGGAGACTACTAGGATAGGTAGGAGCAAGTTGGTAATGCAATTTACTTTATTCATTTACTCACATAATGAATACTTATTTAGTGCCTACAATGGTCCATTTATATTTGAGTTAGATAAAAGGATGTAAGAATAAGACATCACTGCATTAGAGTATGATATGCAAGGTCCAATGATTTGTCTTCAAAATATGTTCAGTTGATGTTTTTTTAAGTTTAATATTGTTTAGTACAATATTAACAGAGTAAACAGTACTATTGGCCTTTCTCATATTTAACTTTAATTGTATCAGTGATGTACAATGCAATAGAAAACACCTCAACTCTCCAAGAAGAATTAATTTTGACTTGTATTCCAGGGGAGATTGTTCTTACTGTAGTACTGCTGGCTTATCACAATACGGTTGGTAGTTCTAGGCTTGTCCAGTCATCTAATAGATGGTGACTTAGGACTCATTCTTGTTCACAGCTGAACTCTTAAGGGCCTAAAAGAGTGCCTGCTTTTTAGTAAGTGCACAATAAATGTTGAAGCCATGGGTTTTAGATTAGTAGATTAGTGATAGAGGGAAGGCTAGTAATATATCCAAAGATCAAGTCAGGATTTTTTTTTTTTTGGCCGTGCCATGCAGGACCAGGTATCGAACCGGTGCCCCCTGCAGTGGGAGCGTGGAGTCTTAACCACTGGACCACCAGGGAAGTCCCTCATGTCAGGATTTTAAAGTTCTAAGTAGGATTAATCTTATAAGCTATCATCAGGCTAATAGGTTAAATTCACTTTATTACTAATTAATACAAGGAACTAATAATATTAAGAAGCAACTAAATGGTCAGCATCCCATGTTGGAATTGTTGTTTGGGTTCCACCTCATATTTTCCTTCTTATTGGCTATTTTATTGTCTGTTTAGGCTGGAAAAGGTCTTCCTGATTATCTTCATTTAAAGAAAAGAATACTGGTGAAGGTGATTTTTAAAATTATGAAGTATGTTAAATTGTAGACCTTAGGTTTGATTGTAGACCTTAGGTTTGATTGTAGTCCTTAGGTTTATAAGAAATGTGTAAAATAATTTATCCCCAAGCTAAGTGATAATCATACACATTATGGTGCAAGAGGCTATTTTAAAGTATCAAACTTTATCTAAAAATAAATAATAGCACATCATATCAAAGGGATTGAATGGTTCTGTTGGGCAGAAGAATGTTAGATTGTAGTTGGGATTTCCATATATGGTAGAAGAATTGATAGAGATAGAGATAGAGAAGAGAGACAGAATATGTGGCTATAGTACTCTCTATGTGGATCATATTTTATAAAAAATCATTTTGACACTTTCCATGGTACAGATTGACTGTTCCAATTGGAAACATGAAACACATTTTGTCTCAGTGGGTTTTGTTATTACTGTATATACGTAAACAATACATACTGCTTTGCTTTTTAAGTTAATGCATGCACTATGAGGATTTATCACGATTTATATGGAAAATTATGTGGTGCTTATAAAGGAGAAGGTATATTACAAGTGATTTCTTAGGTAAAAATAAAAGTGATGACATATTTAAACTGAAATACAAATTGGGAGGTATAATTATAATTTAAATGTTTTCTCAAAACTATTTTTGAATGGGAGAAAAATAATCTATAAAACATGTGAAGAATTTTATTTCAAAAAGTAAATTTAAAAAATGTCTGAACTCTCATGCTAAAAAGAGTACTTGAACATGCAGATAATTTGTTAAGCTTTTTAAAAATCCCTTGGAAAGGAAGTGTTCAACAAAGAATTCTTTGATGCAGTTATCAAAAAATCTTCATGAACAAAAGCGAGAGCAGGTGAATATAAGTATTATGTGTCACTGTGTCTGAGCAGTATTTTTCTTGGTTCCCAGCCAGTAGTGATTCTCTTGTATGGAGTTAAATGAGTAATAAAAGAGGAGGAATAGGATGACTTTCATTTGAAACTCAATTTCTTGTTATTTTGTGAGCTACTGTGCCACCTATCAGTGGAATAATAAAATAATTCACATATAACCAGTTGGCTTAAAATAGCCATTTTCATTCAGTAAAATGTACTACATTAGCCATTTCACAAAAATAATTAGTGTCTATAAAGATATTGAATGTTTGGGGATGCCAGAACAGAATTATATCATGGACCAAGTGAAAACTGGGTACTATGACTTCTATTTTTAGGTCTATAGGTTTAAACCTCCTGTTAGGTAGAATAATGGCTCCCCAAAGATATCCACATCATAATCCCTGGAAACTATAAATATGTATGTTACATGGCAACAAAGAATTAAGATTGCATATGGAATTAAAGTTGTTAATTAGCTGACTTTAAAATAGGCAGATTTTCCTGGGTTAGCTGAGGGGATCCTATAGCCACATGGATACTAAAAAAGAGAGACAGAGGAGTAGGTCAGAGTGATGCGATTTGAGAAAGACAGTACCCTCTGTTGCTAGCTTTGGAGATGGAGGAAGAGGACCGTGAGCCACAGGTTACAGGAAGCAGGCCTCTAAAAACTGGAAAAAGCAAGGAAACTGATTGTCCCCTAGAGCCTGCAAAGAGGAACATAGCCCTGCTGACACTTGACTTTAGCCTAATGAAACCCATGTGAGACTGACCTACTTAACTGTAAGATAATTTGTGTTGTTTTAATCCACTAAGTTTGGGGGAATTTGTTACAGCAGCAGTTGAAAATTAATAAAGCTTCCATAGGGTTTTCTGCTATCCAAATCTTGGTTTAACCGGTCTGTTGAACCGTAGCTTTGGGGCCCGCTGAACCCCCCTCAGTGGGAGTAGTCCAGCAGTGCTCATCTCTGCAGGATTTAAATCACAGGACGTACCAAGAAACTTCTCCTCTCACCCTAGATCAAAATCCTTATTTTTTTTGCCAGAACTTATTATTTTGAAGGATGATTGACTGTGGACTGTCTTTGGGGGAAACTATTCTGCAACTCTGAGCTGGCAGTGTCACATGATAATCATATCATCACGCAATAATCACTGTATCCCTTATACTCTGGATTATTCAATTTTTATTCACAGTATCAGCTACAAAGTCTTTGCTGCACTACATCAAGCCTAGGTCTCCTTCATAGTCTCTTTTCCAGTAATGATTGGATGCATACCTCCTTCCAGAATTCTCACTGGGCTTCTTGTACGGGCATACCTTGCTTTTCGCTTCATTGTGGTTCGCAGGTAATTGCATTTTTTACAGATTGATGGTCTGTGGCAACTCTGCTTCAAGCAAATCTATTGTCTCCATTTTTCCAACAGCATTTGCTCACTTTGTATCTCTCTGTCACATTTTGGTAATTCTTGCAATATTTTGAACTTCTTTATTTCATTTGTTAGGTTGATCTGTGATCGATGATCTTTGAGATTACTATTGTAATTGTTTTGACTTTTTTAGGTGTAAAGTATTTTTTAATTAAGGTATGTACATTTTTTAAACATAATGCTATTGCACACTTAACAGACTACAGTATAGTGTAAACACAACTTTTATATGTACTGGGAAACCAAAACATTCATGTGGCTCACTTTATAGTGATATTCACTTTATTGCAGTAGTCTGGAACCAAACACACAATATCGCCGAGGCATGCTTGTACACAGGTGTGTACATATACATGTGTGTGTAGTTATGTGCATGAACACACACACACACACACACACACACACACACACACACACACACACACACACACACACACAC
>NW_020173035.1:38500-46971 GCF_003031525.2 Neophocaena asiaeorientalis asiaeorientalis | reverse complement strand
GGTAGCTGAGACTCTGCTTGTCTAACAAGCTCCAGGTGGTGCCAATCCTGGACTGTACTTTGAGAACAATGGACTAAGTGGGCTCCAAGTTCCCTCCAAGCTCAGTGATTTTATACCTCTGTTCACTCTTATTTTCGGCGCAGTTTTCTGTGAGGGTGCCTGCACTCCTGAGCACATCGGCTCTAGTTGAAGAGAAGGATGTCGTGAAGACCTGCCTTTTTGGAGCTCTGTAGGCACTTTGGAGTTTGATGTCTATGGCTGCCCCCTCTCTCAACCCAGTCACCTGTAGATCTGTGATGTGTGTGCATGAACACACACACACACACACACACACACACACACACACACACACACACACACACACTCACCCTCAACACCCAAATTTGAGCAACAGTAGACACAGGGCATAAGGATGTCTAATTCCGTACTGGAAAAAAAGCCTTTCTAAAATAAAGCTAATCTTCAGAAAGTAGCTGCTCCCATACTTACAATAGATCTTTACATGAGTATGTGAAACAGTTTGGCTCTTTGGGGAAGCATCTGAAATTTCCCCTTTGCAAAAAAGTGTCTTTGCTTTGCACTTGCATATACAAATCCTGATTGGAAAGGAAGGTGAAGCTTTACCCAATGAAAAGGATAATCTGTCCTAAAGTTTAAAATATATGCATTTCTTTTGGATAGCTGCTTTGCTCAAGTCCTCAATTCAGAGTTCTTATTACTTATTGTAATCTCCTCATCTAAAGGAAACATCATTTCCCCCAAATGAATGAAAGAGTAATGAGATTAACAAGAAGAATAAGAACAGATGAAAAAGTATATTTAATTCTTACCATAAACAATCTTAAAGGGTCCTCTTTATTTGAGAGTAAGTTTTCTCAGATTTCCACATTTACTTAAAGTGTGTTTTGATAAAATAATAACCATTAATATTGAGTGTTTACAACACATTAGTCACTGTCCTAATTATTTTAAATGCATCTTCCCATTGATTCCTCAGCTTGGTAGGATTTTTTTCCCTAAAAAGAAAAAAAAAATCAGTGTTAACAGCTAGGAACTCCCCGTTTAGTCCCCAGTGCTGGCTGTAAGATTCTGACCTGGATAGATTAATGGTGGTGCAAAATAAAAGTGACCTAGAAATCTAGCTAATCTTATCGGCATTCATTTTTAATTGAGAAAGTCTAATTACTCAGATAATTGTGGGGCTTGTTGCTTACTTTTAATTACTGTAAAAAAGAAAATTTTGCTGCTGTATATGCCTCATGCCCTATAAAACTGGATATACATTTTTATGACCCATTTGGCTTCATTCACTTTATCAGTGAATAAAATGCAATATAATGTGTTTCTGACTTCATACTATTTTTGTCTGACTTTTTATAACCGTAAAACATTGGCTTCATGCACAAGCATACTTTTGGCTGGATGAGTTTATTTACTTTGTTTAGATAATTAAGCATTTCAGAAGATCAGTGGTGTAGCTTTGAGGTTTCATAAATAGGAAAGCTTGGGGAACAGTCCCTCACTGTACTTGAAACAATTTATTCTGCATTAATCAGTACACTACCTCAAAGAACTCCTCTGAAAGAATAAATCCAGATTAACTTAAAACGTGCTTGGAATTCGTGTTTTAGTGTAAATTACTGTAGACTTAAACAGCTTGAAAGGAGAAGTTGTGTCTTATGAATTTCTCTTGGGGCATAGTCTCATGACTGGCCTGAAGGGGTACTCAGTACACGTTGATTATATTATTAAGTTATTTTAATAACTTATTTTAGCAAAATGGAGTAGAAAACTATTTTTCTGTCACAGTCCTGGAGCCCTTGCCTACTAGCAGGCCATGTCTCCTGCTCTGGAATTTCAAACATCCTTAATCTTTACATATCTCTTTCTGATGGCCACTTTATCTTTTTTTTTTTAACATCTTTATTGGGGTATAATTGCTTTACAATGTTGTGTTAGTTTCTGCTGTATAACGAAGTGAATCAGCTATACGTGTATATATATATCCCCAAGCCCCACCCTCTTGTGTCTCCCTCCCACCCTCCCTATTCCACCCCTCTAGGTGGTCACAAAACATCGAGCTGATCTCCCTGTGCGATGCAGCTGCTTCCCACTAGCTATCTATTTTACATTTGGTAGTGTATATATGTCCATGCCACTCTCTCACTTTGTCCCAGCTTCCCCTTCCCCTTCCCTGTATCTTCAAATCCATTCTCTACGTCTGCGTCTTTATTCCTGTCCTGCCCCTAGGTTCTTCAGAACTAGTTTTTTTCTTTTCTTTTCTTACATTATATATATATATGTGTTAGCATACGGTATTTGTTTTTCTCTTTCTGACTTACTTCACTCTGTGTGACAGACTCTAGGTCCATCCACCTCACTACAAATAACAATTTCGTTTATCTTATGGCCGAGTAATATTCCATTGTATATATGTGCCACCTCTTCTTTATCCATTCATCTGTCGAGGGACACTTAGGTTACTTCCATGCCCTGGCTATTGTAAATAGTGCTGCAGTGAATATTGTGGTCCATGACTCTTTTTGAATTATGGTTTTCTCAGGGTATATGCCCAGTAGTGGCATTGCTGGGTCATATGGTAGTTCTATTTTAATTTTTTAAGGAACCTCCAAACTGTTCTCCATAGTGGCTGTATCAATTTACATTCCCACCAACAGTGCAAGAGGGTGCCCTTTTCTCTACACCCTCTCCAGCATTTATTGTTTGTAGAGTTTTTGATGATGGCCATTCTGACTGGTGTTAAGTGATACCTCGTTGTAGTTTTGAATTGCATTTCTCTAATGATTAGTGATGTTGAGCATCCTTTCATGTGTTTGTTGGCAGTCTGTATATCTTCTTTGGAGAAATGTTTGTTTTGGTCTTCTGCCCATTTTTGCATTGGGTTGTTTGTTGTCTTGATATTGAGCTGCATGAGCTGCTTGTATATTTTGGAGATTAATTCTTTGTCAGTTGGTTTCTTTACAAATATTTTCTAGTTTGCTGTGCAAAAGCTTTTAAGTTTCATCAGTTCCCATTTGTTTATTTTTATTTCCAGTTGTCTAGGAGGTGGGTCAAAAAGGATCTTGCTGTGATTTATGTCATAAAGTTTTCTGCCTGTTGTCCTCTAAGAGTTTGTTAGTGTCTGGCCTTACATTCAGGTCTTTAATCCATTTTGAGTTTATTTTTGTGTATGGTGTTAGGGAGTGATCTAATTTTATTCTTTTACATATAGCTGTCCAGGTTTCCCAGCACCACTTATTGAAGAGGCTGTCATTTCTCCATTGTACATTCTTGCCTCCTTTGTCAAGGATCAGGTGACCATATGTGCATGGATTTATCTCTGGGCTTTGTATCCTGTTCCATTGATCTGTATTTCTGTTTTTGTGCCAGTACCATACTGTCTTGATTACTGTAGCTTTGTAGTCTAGTCTGAAGTCAGGGAGCCTGAATCCTCCAGCTCAGTGTTTCTTTCTCAAGATCGCTTTGGCTCTTCGGGGTCTTTTGTGTTTCCATACAGATTGTGAAATTTTTTGTTCTAGTTCTGTGAAAAATGCCAGTGGTAGTTTGATAGGGATTGCATTGAATCTGTAGATTGCTTTGAGTAGTATAGTCATTTTCAAAATGTTGATTCTTCCAATCCAAGAACATGGTATATATCTCTCCATCTGTTTGTATTGTCCTTAATTTCTTTCTTCAGTGTCTTATCATTTTCTGCATACAGGTCTTTTGTCTCCTTAGGTAGGTTTAATCCTAGGTATTCTATTCTTTTTGTTACAGTGGTAAATGGGAGTGTTTCCTTAATTTCTCTTTCAGATTTTTCATCATTAGTGTATAGGAATGCAAGAGATTTCTGTGCATTAATTTTGTATTCTGCAACTTTCCCAAATTCATTGATTAGCTCTAGTAGTTTTCTGGTGGCATCTTTAGGATTATCTATGTATAGTATCATGTCATCTGCTAACAGTGACAGTTTTACTTCTTCTTTTCAAAGTTGGATTCCTTTTATTTCTGTTTCTTCTCTGGTGTGGCTAAAACTTCCAAAACTATGTTGAATAATAGTGGTGAGAGTGGGCAACCTTGTCTTGTTCCTGATCTTAGTGGAAATGGTTTCAGTTTTTCACCATTGAGAATGATGTTGGCTGTGGGTTTGTCGATATGGCTTTTATTATGTTGAGGTAGTTTCCTTCTATGCCTGCTTTCTGGAGAGTTTTTATCATAAATGGGTGTTGAATTTTGTTGAAAGCTTTTTCTGCATCTATTGAGATGATCATATGGTTTTTATCCTTCAGGTTGTTAATATGGTGTATCACATTGATTGATTTGTATGTATTGAAGAATCCTTGCATTCCTGGGATAAACCCCACTTGATCATGGTGTATGATTCTTTCAGTGTGCTGTTGGATTCTGTTTGCTAGTATTTTGTTGAGAATTTTTGCATCTATGTTCATCAGTGATATTGGCCTGTAGTTTTCTTTTTTTCTGACATCTTTGTCTGGTTTTGGTATCAGGGTGATTGTGGCCTCATAGAATGAGTTTGGGACTGTTCCTCCCTCTGCTATATTTTGGAAGTGTGTGAGGAGAATAGGTGATAGCTGTTCTGTAAATGTTTGATAGAATTCTCCTGTGAAGCCATCTGGAACTGGGCTTTTGTTTGTTGGAATATTTTCAATCACACTTTCAATTTCAGTGCTTGTGATTGGTCTGTTTATATTTTCTATTTCTTCCTTGTTCAGCCTTGGAAGGTTGTGCTTTTCTAACAATGTGTCCGTTTCTTGCAGGTTGTCCATTTTATTGGCATACGGTTGCTTGTAGTAATCTCTCATGATCTTTGTGTTTCTGCAGTGTCATTTGTTACTTCTCCTTTTTCATTTCTAATTCTGTTGATTTGAGTCTTCTCACTTTTTTTCTTTATGAGTCTGGCTAATGGTTTATCAATTTTTAAAATCTTCTCATAGAACCATTCTTTGGTTTTATTGATCTTTGTTTTTGTTACCTTCGTTTCTTTTTCATTTATTTCTGATCTGATCTTATTGATGTCTTTTCTTCTGCTAACTTTGTGTCTTTTGTTCTTTCTCTAATTGCTTTATGTATGGGATTAGGTTGTTTATTTGAGATTTTTCTTGTTTCTTGAGGTAGGATTGTATTGCTATGAACTTCCCTCTTAGAACTGCTTTTGCTGCATTCCATAGGTTTTGGGTCATCGTGTTTTCTTTGTCATTTGTTTCTAGGTATTTTTTTATTTCCTCTTTGATTTCTTCAGTGATCTCTTGGTTATTTAGTAGCGTACTGTTTAGCCTCCATGTGTTTTTATTTTTTATAATTTTTTACTGGAATTGCTATCTAGTCTCATAGCGCTGTGGTCAGAAAAGATAATTGATATGATTTCAGTTTTCTTAAATTTACCGAGGCTTGATTTGTGACCCAAGACATGATCTGTCCTGGAGAATGTTCCATGAGCACTTGCGAAGAAAGTGTATTCTGTTGTTTTGGGGTGGAATGTCCTATAAATATCAGTTAAGTCCATCTTTTCTCATGTGGCATTTAAAGCTTGTGTTTCCTTATTCATTTTCATTTTGGATGATCTGTCCAGTGGTGAAAGTGGAGTGTTAAAGTCCCTTATTATGATTGTGTTACTGTCAAGTTCCCTTTTTATGGATGTTAGCATTTGCTTTATGCATTGAGGTGCTCCTATGTTGGGTGGATATTTACAGTTGTTATATCTTCTTCTTGGATTGATCCCTTGATCATTGTGTAGTGTCCTTCTTTGTCTCTTGTAATAGGCTTTATTTTCACATCCATTTTGTCTGATATGAGAATTGCTACTCCAGCTTTCTTTTGATTTCTATTTGCATGGAATATCTTTTTCCATCCCCTCACTTTCAGTCTGTATGTGTCCCTAGGTCTGAAGTGAGGTTCTTGTCGACAGCATATATATGGGTATTGTTCTTGGATCCATTCACCCAGTCTGTGTCTTTTGGTTGGAGCATTTAATCCATTTACATTTAAGGTAATTATCGATGTGTGTATTCCTATTACCATTTTCTTAATTGTTTTGGGTTTGTTATTGTAGGTCTTTCCTTCTCTTGTGTTTCCTGTCTAGAGAAGTTCTTTAACATTCGTTGTAAAGCTGCTTTGGTGGTGCTGAATTCTCTTAACTTTGTTAGTCTGTAAATGTTTTAATTTCTCCGTGAATTCTGAATGAGATCCTTGCTGGGTAGAGTAATCTTGATTGTAGGTTCTTCCCTTTCATCACTTGTATGTTATTTGTTGCTTTTCCCTTGCTGATTTTAATATTTTTTTCTTTGTATTTAATTTTTTTAATACATAGTAGTATATATATGTCAATCCCAGTCTCCCAGTTTGTATTTAATTTTTGATAGTTTGATTAATATGTGTCTTGGCATGTGTTTCTTTGGATTTATCCTGTATGGGACTCTCTGTGCTTCCTGTACTTGATTGACTATTTCCTTTCCCATGTTAGGGAAGTTTTCAACTCTAGTATCTCTCAATATTTTCTCAGACCATTTCTTTTTCTCTTCTTCTTCTTGGACCCCTATAATTCGAACGTTGGTGTGTTTAGTGTTGTCTGAGAGGTCTCTGAGACTCTCTTCAATTCTTTTCATTTCTTTTTTCTTTATTCTGCACTGAAGTAGTTATTTCCACTGTTTTATCTTCCAGTTATCTGTTTTTCTGCCTCAGTTATTCTGTTATTGATTCCTTGTAGAGAATTTTTAATTTCATTTATTGTGTTGTTCATCATTGTTGTTAGCTCTTTAGTTCTTCTAGGTCCTTGTTAAACGTTTCTTGTATTTTCTCCATTCTATTTCCCGGATTTTGGATCATCTTTACTATCATCACTCTGAATTCTTTTTCAGATAGACTGCCTGTTTCCTCTTCATTTGTTTAGTCTGGTGGGTTTTTTCCTTGCTCCTTCATGTGCTGTGTTTCTCTGTCTTCTCATTTTGCTTAACTTACTGTGTTTGGGGTCTCCTTTTTGCAGGCTGCACGTTTGTAGTTCCCATTGTTTTTGGTGTCTGCCCTCAGTGGGTGAGGTTGGTTCAGTGGGTTGGGTAGGCTTCCTGGTGGAGGGGACTGGTGCCCTTGTTCTGGTGGCTGGGGTTGGATTTTGTCCTTCTGGTGGTCAGGGCTGCGTCTGGTTGGGTGTTTTGTGGTGTCTATGAACTTATTGTGATTTTAGGCAGCCTCTCTGCTAATGGGTGTGGTTGTGTTCCTGTCTTGCTAGTTATTTGGCATGGAGTGTCCAGCACTGGAGCTTGCTGGCCGTTGGGTGGAGCTGGGTCTTAGTGTTGAGACGGAGATCCCTGGGAGAGCTCTTGTCGATTGTTATTTCGTGGGGCTGGGAGGTCTCTGGTGTTCCAGTGTCCTGAATTCAGCTCTCCCACCTTGGAGGCTCTGGCCTGGCCCCAGGCCGGAGCACCTGTATCCTGTCAGCCACACGGCTCAGCAGAAAAGGGAGAAAAAAATGAAAGAAAAAAAAATAAAACAAATTAAAAAACAAAAGAAGAGAGCAAGCAAACCAATAAACAAATCCACCAGTGATAATAAGTGCTAAAAACTAAACTAAGATAAACATAAAAATCAGAAACAAATCAGTCGCAGACAGCAAACCCCAGCTCTGTAGTTGCTCCCAAAGTCCACCACCTCAATTTTGGGATGATTTGTTGTTTATGCAGGTATTCCGTAGATGCTGGGTACATCAAGTTGAGTGTAGGGATTTAATCTGCTGCTCCTGGAGCTGCTGGGAGAGATTTCCCTTTCTCTTCTTTGTTCGCACAGCTCCTGGGGTTCAGCTTTGGATTTGGACCCGCCTCTGCATGTAGGTCGCCCTCAGGCATCTGTTCCCTGCCCAGACAGGAGGAGGTTAAAGCAGCAGTTCATTAGGGGGCTCTGGCTCACTCAGGCCGTGGGGAGGCAGTGGTAAGGTAGTCATAATTGGAGTGCAAGGAGAGCCTGCCATGGCAGAGGCCAGCATGACATTGCAACAGCGTGAGGCACACTGTGTGTTCTCCCGGGTAAGTTGTCCCTAGATCACGGGACCCTGGCAGTGGCAGCCTGCACAGGCTCCCAGGTTGGGGTGGTGTGTGGATAGTGACCTGCGCTTGCACACAGGCTTCTTGGTGGCTGCAGCTGGAGCGTTAGTGTCTCATGCCCATCTCTGGGGTCTGAGCTGATAGCAGTGCTTGCGCCCATGTTTGGAGCTCACTTAGGCGGTGCTCTGCCTTCTCTGGGCACATGGGGAAAGATTCCCCTCTCCTCTCACACCCCGAAACAATGGTCTCTTGCCTCTTAGGCAGGTCCAGACTTTTTCCTGGAGTCCCTCCCGGCCAGCTGTGGTGCACTAGCCCCCTTCAGGCTGTGTTCACGCAGCCAACCCCAGTCTTCTCCCTGGGGTCTGACCTCCGAAGCCTGAGCCTCAGCTCCCAGCCCCCCCCCCCGGCGGGTGAGCAGAT
>NW_020173035.1:32104-38452 GCF_003031525.2 Neophocaena asiaeorientalis asiaeorientalis | reverse complement strand
AGATAAGCCACTCAGGCTGGTGAGTGCTGGTTGGCACCAATCCTCTGTGAGGGAATCCCTGCACTTCACCCTCTGCACCCCTGTTGCTGCGCTCCATTCCACAGCTCTGAAGCTTTCCCCCTGCCCACCTCTGGTCTCTGCCCATGAAGGGGCTTCCTAGTGTGTGGAAACCTTTCCTCCTTCACAGCTCCCTCCCAGAGGTGCAGTCCCATCCCTATTCTTCTGTCTCTGTTTTTTCCTTCTTCTTTTGCCCCACCCACTTACTTGGGGATTTTCTTGCCTTTTGGGAAGCCTGAGGTCTTTTGCTAGCATTCAGTAGGTGTTCTGTAGGAGTTGTTCCACATGTAGATGTATTTTTCATGTATTTGTGGAGAGGAAGGTGATCTCCACGTCTTACTCCTCCGCCATCTTGAAGGTCCCCCCAGCCACTTCATCTTAAGTTGACCTTGTTATGTTGTTCACCGCTTCATGTGTTTTCCTACTGAGAATCATATATTTCCTGTGTTATGGGATAGGTTAGATGGAAGAAGAAAATGGGCCACATCTAGTAACTGGACATTTCTCTTGCTTAGGGCAGACTCCAAACTTTCAATTCTGGTGTTGGTTTATGAATGAGTAGTGTAGAAACAGCCACCGAATCCTCCAGGGAAATGTTATTATCAAGAAAGCTGATCTTGTTAAACTTATTGCACAAGGGAAAGCAGGACTTCCACCGACTCTTCTTAGCCTCAAGAGAGGAACAGCAGGGAAGGGTACTTACAGAATTTTATGGGCTGCACTGAATGGTTCTAGGACTATTTTGAACCAGGGTTGGTCAGAATTGGTTAACTAGATGAGTTGTTGTGGCACTCTGTGGTGTTGTCTTGGAACATGTGGGTCTAAATGAGTTGCCATGAAGCCATTTGAGTGTGAACAATTAGGTTGTGTTCCAGGTGTGAAGGGTCCCTTCCCAAGGTGGTTATGCTTGCCATCATGGGAGATTATGCTAGGCCCCAGTACCGTTGACATAGGGGACTTGATTGGGTCTGAGTTCTTAGATCATTCTGTATTAGCTCTTTAGGATACAGAGGTGGATTAGAGAGTGATAACTAGTTCACATACAGTGAACATTTCTCCTCACTTCTCAGACAATTCATATTTATTTCAAACACCTATTACAGGAGCACTGTACACATCGGAGTTAAGAGCATGGGCTGTAAAGCCATGTTGTCTTCCTTTGTATCCTGGCTCTGCTAGTTACCAGCTGTGTGACCTTGAACAATTTACATAATCAATTTGTGCCTTGGTTTCCTCATTTGCAAATATGGCCAGTAATAATAAATGGGCTAATGTATGTGAAGTACTTAAAGTAGTATGGTGCTCAGTAAGGGCTGTTATCATTCATGCTATTACTGATTTGTAACATGATGTTTATATTTCTTTTAATTAAATTGCTGTTTCCCCCCTTGTAAAAGCCGAGAGAAAAGGTTAGGAAATGGAGGTGTATAATTTATTTCTATTATTAATGACATATTAAATTAGTAGTTGGGCCAATAGGCCATAAAAAGGAAATCTGTCTTGTGGGGTGTAAGAAGTGCATGTAGTAGAATATGCCATCAATTAATAATGGCATTAAAGAATGAAGCAAAGACCTATTTAAATGACCTCAGGGAGGAATCAGAAATGTTTTGCAGCAGTATCTCCTTTGGGGAAGAGCTGGTGATTTACCATAGTAAATTATGAGTGGCAAACCAAAGCCCTCATCATTTAGACTCTGACAGTCTGCTCTTCTATACCTCTCTTCGAGGTCTGTCTTCTTCTAGGCTGGTTTCAGAGTTTTTTCTCCTATTAACCCCAACACTGGGTATGATATAGTCAGTGTGAGTATCAGAGAATTGCTGACTTAGCTAGGGTTTACTAGGACTTTTGATAAATACATTGGTGTCCTCTTATCCATTAGACCTGGAATTGTTTCATTTAACTTCTAGG
Source organism: Neophocaena asiaeorientalis asiaeorientalis (assembly GCF_003031525.2). NCBI lineage: Eukaryota > Metazoa > Chordata > Mammalia > Artiodactyla > Phocoenidae > Neophocaena > Neophocaena asiaeorientalis. Next base: position 36,484 of record NW_020173035.1, on the reverse strand, counting down.
CTATTTTTAGGTCTTGAACTAATCCTTAAGAATAATGTGCCTTAGAGATGAAATGAAACCCTCTCATTCTTGATAACCTAACTAGTGCTTTTAATATGAGTTGGTTGCTTGGATTATTTTATCTCTCTGTAGTGCTAAAATAGTCAACCACTAGAATAACAAATGTAACACAGAGACCCATAGCGATTAGATGGTCATCACAGGGAATCTTATTTGGTTCCATTTAACAAGCTATTGTGCATCTTCTAGGATCCAGATATTTTGAAAATATTAGGAAGACACGACTGCAACCCTTGATATGATGGTAAAATGAACAAAGCCCTGTGAGAATGCAAGCGAGGGTGTTGGTTTAGGGCTGTATGTATGTGAGTGTGTGAATATCTGTGCGTGTCTGTGTGTTGGGGGATGAGAATTAGGGAATTCTTCATAGACGAGATGACATTTATGGTGTCATTAGCTAAAACCTTTAGAAATCTACTTAAATTGGTGGGTTTGTAGTGGCTATTTTTTTTTCCCCATCTGTAGCAGTCAGACCTTATGTGTGACAAACTCTCATTTACCTAATCTGTTTTAGTCTTTCTAAGGCTGGCACAGTCACTAAATAGGAATGGCTCCATCTGCCTTTGCACATGGCTTCACAATTATAGGAATATGAATCCCTCCAAAGAATGCTTAGATGTAGGCCAAAGGATTTGTGGTCTCTGAAAAGCATTTCACTGGAGATAAACCTAATTCAGTTTACATTAAAGTGATTTTTAATCCAAATGAATATTGCATGAGCTAATGATACGCTCTCTGTGACTTGACTTCACACTCAGATCCAGCCTCACTGGGAGCCATGTGCCAGAAGAGGTCCTGCCTTGGGGCCTTTGCACTTGCTGATCCTTTAGTATGGAAATGACTTTTCTTCAGAGAGTCATCACTGGACTCAACTGTTGTTTTCATCCAACTTTATTTTTAAATGTCACTTCTTTTGAAAGGCCTTCCCTGTAGATCCTCTCTAAACCGAAATAACTCCTCCATCCCTTTCATTCTCTGTCTCTTTAGCCTGTTCTGTTTTTCTTCATAGCACTTGCTGTAACCTGATTTTGTTTATTTATTTATCTATCCTTATTTTTACCCCTAGTCCCCAAATTTAAACTTCATAAGGCAAGAATATTGTACATTTTCTTCACTGTTGTATTTCCAGGGCCTAAAACAGTAGGAAATCAATAAATATTTAATGAACAGTAAATAAGTGCATCAATGAATTAATATTAGAGTTAGTGTACTCTCTCAAATGTATATTTTGTATTGTGCAAACACGTTCAATTTCATGCAATTCATTATCTAATTGATATCTTTATATTGCTTTAGAAACTGGCTACCTTGAATATAGTTAGATTAGAAAAAGTAAAAATAATACAAGCAGAGAGAACAAATTCCAAGAAGTAAAACTCCTTTTTATACCTAAGAATTTATTATACTTTTGATATTAATTTTATGAGTGTTAGATCATTGTAAATATAAAGTTTCCCATTCCAAATAGCAGTATTAGAGCACGTGGCTTTAAATTCTACACTCTCTGCTAGATAACCCAGGAAAATTGCTGCCTGGACTATTGCAGTAGTATGTTAGCTAGTCTCTCAGGCTGTAATTTCCTTCTGCTTTAAACCATTGTCCATATGCTACCATAATTCGTGTTTGAAAATGACAGATCTTAGCATGTTATTCTTCTCATAAAATCCCGTTTTCCTACTAAATAAAATCTAGCTTTCTATGCCTAGCCTTTACTGCTTTCCAAAATGTGTTCTCTACACATTATCAATCTAACTTGCAGTTATACCAACCTTTGGAGTACATATTCCTGAATCACAAAAGGTTTTACTCCATTTTTGTATACCACAAAAGTCACTTAGCTTGGTGCTTTATACCTAGTTTGTACTAAGAGTTTATTGGTAGTAACTGTATGTTTAGCTATTTTTTTTCAGTTTTGCCACTGTTCTAGACTTTAAAGATGACCTCTCCATGAAACTGGATTATATTTCAAATGCAAAATGCCACATTTATCATAAGCCTCCTAATTTGTTTTCTAGTTTTGATTGGGTAGTAATATTTTCTCGGTTTATTAGTAAAATGAGAATATGTCACTTGGCTGACATGCTATAGTCCCACAGACTTTGAGGTGACACAAACTGTTTAACTATTCATCTGTTCTTTCTCTCCCAAAGAACATACTTTATACTGGATGTCCTGATACAACCAGATTTTAATAATTTTATTTAGCTCAACAGACACAAAGCGTGATTGCATGTTATTCTATAAGCTAGGGCAATACGGCTGCTGTACCATGTAAACACATGTGGGGATATATCAATGACTTAAAACAACTAATTTATTTGTAGTCCAGGTGTAAGTCCAATGCAGGTGTTCCTTGTTGGCAACTAATAATTTTCCAGGGATCATCAAAGGCCATAGCTCCTTTTATTGTGGTTCCGCCTTCTCTAAAGTCCAGGTCATCATTTTCTTCTGCATCTAGCCACTGAATAGGGGAAGAGAAGATAGAAAAGCCACAGTAGCTTCTGAAAAGTCACGTTATAGAAGTGATGCCTGTCAGTTCTCTGCACTTTTCACTGGATAAAACAGGTATATGGCCGCACCTAACTCCAAGGAAAATGTAGTGCCTGGCTGAGTGGCTGATTCTCAGTAAAAACTCCACATTCTGAAAGGTATAGAGTGAGTTTGGTTGTCTGACTTCCTGTTTTTGCCATAGTTTGCAATTATCAGCTTAAAAGGGAAAACTGTCTAGCGGTCTTACAAATAGGGGGATAAAGCTTAATTACCTGAATACATATGAGGAAAATGTGTATCAATGTCAATTCTATATTAAGAAAACTTTGGTCATAATGGGGTTCTAATTCCAGAAATGAATCAAGGCCAGTAAATTTCATTGAGCCTTAAGTACAAAATGGAATAAATTCTTATGTTGATTTTTATTCATTTTTAAATTATTGTGATAGCCATGCTGGTTTCTTTCACAACATATGAATGCGGAATTAAATGCTAATAATGTTTTGCTGACAAGTGTTCAGTTTGAGTCAGAGAGATAAAATATACTTGTCTTGGTGACAAGACAAGCATAAAACTTAATGCAGCCCAAGAGTAATCAAAGATCAGATCAAAAATATGTAGTGGTATAAGTCAACTTTGTTATTCATTTTCATGATATTGATACTTGTCCCAAAACACCTCCAGGGATGACTAGCTCTATTTCCAAACTTCTAAAGGCAGAACCTGCAGGAAATCTAACCAGTATTCTTGTTATTGAACAAGTTTTCTGAATGCCTGCCATAATAGGAATTATTTACAAGGTAGAATATTCATTTTTAAAACTTATTTTTCTTTTGTATGCTACAAATAAAATTAATATAGTCATGAAAAAATGTTCTATTAGTGTGTTTTGACTTTCCTCTTAGTTTTATTTTAACATCACCACTATATTAATACTATATTTTCACTATACTTTATTATTCTTAATATTTTAAAATTGAAGTATAGTTGATTTACAATATTATGTTAGTTTAAGGTGTACAACATAGTGATTCATTATTTTTATAGATTATGCCTCATTTAAAGTTATTATGAAATAATACCTACATTTCTCTGTGCTATATAGTATATCCTTGTTGCTTATTTACTCTATACATAGTAGTTTGTATCTCTTAATCCCCTACTCCTGTCTTGCTCCCCCCCGCCCTCCCTCTCCTCACTGGTAACCACTAGTTTGTTCTCTATATCTGGGTGTCTGTTTCCGTTTTGTTATATTCATTCGTTTTATTTTTTTGATTCCACATATAAGTGATAACATAGAGTACTTTTCCTTTTCTGTATAACTTATTACACTAAGGATAATACCCTCTAAGTCCATCCATGTTTTTGCAAATGGCAAAATTTCATTTCTTTATGGCCGAGTAATATTACGTTGTGTATACAGACCACATCTTCTTTATCTGTTCATCCGTTGATGGACACTTGAGTTGCTTCCGTATCTTGGATATTGTAAATAATGCTGCTGTGAACACTGGGGTACGTCTATCTTTTAGAATTGGTGTTTTTGTTTTCTTTGGATATGTATCCAGGAGTGGAATTGCTGGGTCATATGGAAGTTTTATTTTTAGTTTTTCAGGAACCTCCATGGTGTTTTCCATAGTGACTGCACCAAATTACATCCCCACCAACAATATACTAGGGTTCTCTTTTTTCCACATCCTCTCCAACATTTGTTTTTTGTAGACTTTTTCTTTTTGAAATAAAATATGCATACTACTCTATTAAAGACAGAAAAACATATATAGGTGAAAATATCCAAAGCAAACACTGACAACAGCTTTACATTTTTCT
>NW_020173035.1:31777-32019 GCF_003031525.2 Neophocaena asiaeorientalis asiaeorientalis | reverse complement strand
CCCCTCCCCCTCCCCATATCCCCAAGTCCATTCCCCAGCAGGTCCGCGTTCCATTCCCCACCTACCCCCAGTTTCTTCATGACATTTTTTTCTTTCTTCCTTAGATTCCATATATATGTGTTAGCATATGATATTTGGCGTTCTCGTTCTGTCTTACTTCCCTCTGTATGACAGACTCTAGGTCCATCCACCTCATTACAAATAGCTCAATTTCATTTCTTTTTATGGCTGAGTAATATTCC
>NW_020173035.1:31464-31735 GCF_003031525.2 Neophocaena asiaeorientalis asiaeorientalis | reverse complement strand
GAGTGATCTAATCTCATACTTTTACATGTACCTGTCCCGTTTTCCCAGCACCACTTATTGAAGAGGCTGTCCTTTCTCCACTGTACATTCGTGCCTCCTTTATCAAAGATAAGGTGACCATATATGTGTGGGTTTATCTCTGAGCTTTCTCACGTGTTCCATTGATCTATCTTTGTTTTGTGCCAGTACCATACTGTCTTGATTACTGTAGCTTTGTAGTATAGTCTGAAGTCAGGGAGCCTGATTCCTCCAGCTCCGTTTTTCATTCTCA
>NW_020173035.1:0-30884 GCF_003031525.2 Neophocaena asiaeorientalis asiaeorientalis | reverse complement strand
TTTTCACCATTGAGGACGATGTTGGCTGTGGGTTTGTCATATATGGCCTTTATTATGTTGAGGAAAGTTCCCTCTGCCTACTTTCTGCAGGGTTTTTATCATAAATGGCTGTTGAATTTTGTCAAAAGCTTTCTCTGCATCTATTGAGATGATCATATGGTTTTTCTCCTTCAATTTGTTAATGTGGTGTATCACGTCGATTGATTTGCGTATATTGAAGAATCTGTGCATTCTTGGAATAAACCCCACTTGATCATGGTGTATGATCCTTTTAATATGCTGTTGGATTCTGTTTGCTAGTATTTTGTTGAGGATTTTTGCATCTGTGTTCATCAGTGATATTGGTCTGTAGTTTTCTTTCTTTGTGACATCCTTGTCTGGTTTTGGTATCAAGGTGATGGTGGCCTCATAGAATGAGTTTGGGAGTGTTCTTCCCTCTGCTACATTTTGGGAGAGTTTGAGAAGGATAGGTGTTAGCTCTTCTCTAAATGTTTGATAGAATTCGCCTGTGAAGCCATCTGGTCCTGGGCCTTTGTTTGTTGCAAGATTTTTAATCACAGTTTCAGTTTCAGTGCTTGTGATTGGTCTGTTCATATTTTCTATTTCTTCCTGGTTCAGTCTCAGCAGGTTGTGCATATCTAAGAATTTGTCCATTTCTTCCAGGTTGTCCATTTTATTGGCGTAGAGTTGCTTGCAGTAATCTCTCATGATCTTTTGTATTTCTGTAGTGTCAGTTGTTACTTCTCCTTTTTCATTTCTAATTCTATTGATTTGAGTCTTCTCCCTTTTTTGCTTGATGAGTCTGGCTAATGGATCAACAATTTTGTTTATCTTCTCAAAGAACCAGCTTTTAGTTTTATTGATCTTTGCTATTGTTTCCTGCATTTCTTTTTCATTTATCTCTGATCTGATTTTATGATTTCTTTCCTTCTGCTAACCTTGGGGTTTTTTTGTTCTTCTTTTTCTAATTGCTTTAGGTGCAAGTTTTGGTTGTTTATTCGAGATGTTTCCTGTTTCTTAAGGTAGCATTGTGTTGCTCTAAACTTCCCACTTAGAACTGCTTTTGCTACATCCCATAGGTTTTGGGTCGTCGTGTCTCCATTGTCATTTGTTTCTCGGTATTTTTTGATTTTCTCTTTGATTTCTTCAGTGATCACTTCATTTTTCAATTGTGTATTGTTTAGCCTCCGTGTGCTTGCGTATTTTACAGATCTTTTCCTGTAATTGATGTCTAGTCCCATAGTGTTGTGGTCGGTAAAGATACTTGATACAATTTCAGTTTTCTTAAATTTACAAAGGCTTGATTTGTGACCCAAGATATGGTCTATCCTGAAGAATGTCCCATGAGCACTTGAGAAAAATGTGTATTCTGTTGTTTTTGGATGGAGTGTCCTATAAATATCAATTAAGTCCATCTTGTTTAATGTATCATTTAAAACTTGTGTCTCCTTACTTATTTTCGTGTTGTATGATCTGTCCATTGGTGAAAGTGGGGTGTTAAAGTCCCCTACAATGAATGTGTGTTACTGTCGATTTCCCCTTTTATGGTTGTTAGTATTTGCCTTATGTATTGAGGTGCTCCTATGTTGGGTGCATAAATATTTACAATTGTTATATCTTCTTCTTGGATCAATCTCTTGATCATTATGTAGTGTCCTTCTTTGTCTCTTCTAATAGTCTATCTTAAAGTCTATTTTGTCTGAAATGAGAATTGCTACTCCAGCTTTCTTTTGGTTTCCATTTGCATGGAATATCTTTTTCCATCCCTTTGCTTTCATTCTGTATGTGTCTCTAGGTCTGAAGTGGGTCTCTTGTAGACAGCATATATATGGGTGTGGTTTTTGTATCCATTCAGCCAATCTGTGTCTTCTGGTGGGAGCATTTAGTCCATTTACATTTAAGGTAATTATCGATATGTATGTTCCTATTCCCATTTTCTTAATTGTTTTGGGTTCGTTATTGTAGGTCTTTTCTTTCTCTTGTGTTTCTTGCCTAGAGAAGTTCCTTTAGCATTTGTTGTAAAGCTGGTTTGGTGGTGCTGAACTCTCTCAGCTTTTGCTTGTCTGTAAAGGTTTTAATTTCTCCATCAAATATGAATGAGATCCTTGCTGGGTAGAGTAATCAGGATTGCAGATTTTTCTCCTTCATCACTTTAAATATATCCTGCCACTCCCTTCTGGCTTGCAGAGTTTCTGCTGAAAGATCAGCTGTTAACCTTGTGGGTATTCCCTTGTGTGTTATTTGTTTCCATATATATATGTTAGCATACGGTATTTAATCCGCTGTTTCTGAGGCTGCTGGGAGGGATTTCCCTTTCTCTTCTTTGTTCTCACAGCTCCCAGGGCTTAACTTTAGATTTGGCCCCGCCTCTGCCTGTAGGTCACCGGAGGGCGTGTGTTCTTCGCTCAGACATGACGGGGTTAAAGGAACCGCTGCTTCAGGGACTCTGGCTCATTCAGGTTGGGGGGAGGGAGGGGCACGCAGTGCGGGGCGAGCCTGCGGCGGCAGAGGCCAGCGTGACGTTGCACCAGCCTGAGGCGCGCCGTGCGTTCTCCTGGGGAAGTTGTCCCTGGATACCGGGACCCTGGCAGTGGCTGGCTGCACAGCCTCCCCAGAAGCGGGGTGTGGAAAGTGACCTGTGCTTGCACACAGGCTTCTTGGTGGCAGCAGCAGCAGCCTTAGCGTCTCATGCCCGTCTCTGGGGTCCGCGCTTTTAGCCGTGGCTAGCGCCCGTTTCTGGAGCTCTTTTAAGCGGCGCTCTTAATCCCCTCTCCTTGTGCACCAGGAAACAGAGGAAAGAAAAAGTCTCTTGCCTGTTCAGCAGGTGCAGACTTTTCCCTGGACTCCCTCCCGGCTAGCCGTGGCGCACTAACCCCCTGCAGGCTGTGTTCATGCCGCCAACCCCAGTCCTCTCCCTGGAATCTGACCGAAGCCTGAGCCTCAGCTCCCAGGCCCCTCCCATCCTGGTGGGTGAGCAGGCATGCCTCACGGGCTGGTGAGTGCCGGTCGGCACCGATCCTCTGTGCAGGAATCTCTCTGCTTTGCCTTCCGCACCCCTGTTGCTGTGCTCTCCTCCACGGCTCCGAAGCTTTCCCTCTCTGCCACCTGCAGTGTCTGCCCAAGAAGGGGCTTCCTAGTGTGTGGAAACCTTTCCTCCTTCACAGCCCCTTCCCACTGGTGCAGGTCCTGTCCCTATCCTTTTGTCTCTGTTTATTCTGTTTTCTTTTGCCCTACCCAGGTACGTGGGGACTTTCTTGCCTTTTGGGAGGTCTGAGGTCTTCTGCTAGCATTCAGTAGGTGTTCTGTAGTTTTTCCACTTGTAGATGTTATTTCTGGTGTATCTGTGGGGAGGAAGGTGATCTCTGCATCTTACTCTTCCGCCATCTTCCCCTCGTCCCCTTTTGTAGAGTTTTTGATGGTAGAGATTCTGACTGGTCTGAGGTGTTATCTCATTGTGGTTTTCATTTGCTTTTTTCTGATGATTAGCAATATTGAACATCTTTTCATTTGCCTGTTGCCCGTCTGTATATCTTCTTTGGAAAAATGTCTATTCACATCTTCTGCCCGTTTTTTAATTGTGTTGTTTTTTTTTTTGATATTGAGTGTGTTAGCTCTTTATATACTTTGGATATTAATCCTTTATCAGTCCTATCATTTGCAAATATTTTCTCCCATTCAGTAGGTTGTCTTTTCCTTTTGTTGATGGTTTCCTTTGCTGTGCAAAAGCTTTTACGGTTAATTAGGTCCCATTTGTTTATTTTTGCTTTTGTTTCTTTTGCCTTAGGAGACAGATCCAAAAAAATATTGCTATGATTTATGGCTAAGAGTGTTCTGCCTATATTCTCATCTTGGAGTGTTATGGTTTCAGGTCTTACATTTAGGTCTTACATCCATTTTGAGTTTATTTTTGTATGTGGTTTGAGAAAATGTTCTTAACCTCATTTTTTTTTTTTTACATGTAGCTGTTCAGTATTCCCAGCACCACTTATTGAAGAGGCTGTCTTCTCCACTGTATATTCTTGTCTCTTTTGTCATAGATAATTGACCATAGGTGGGTGGGGTTATTTCTGGGCTCCCTATTCTGTTCCATTGATCTATGTGTCTGCTTTTGTGCCAGGGCCATGCTAATTTGATTACTGTATCTTTGTAGTATAGTCTAAAGTCTGGGAGGGCGATGCCTTTAGCTTTGTTCTTTTTTCTCAAGATTGCTTTGGCAGTTTATGTTCTTTTGTGGTTCCATATAAATTTGAAGATTATTTGTTCTATTTCTATGGAAAATGCCATGGGTATTTTGGTAGGTAGCACATTATATCTGTAGATTGCTTTAGGTAGTATGTAAAAATGTAATGTTTTAGAAGCTATTGGTTCATTGTTAGAAATAGAATAAAATTATTTTTGTATGTATTAGATACTCAAATAACAGTATATCTATGTCTTTTGTCAATATTTAAGCATGTATAAAAATAATTCATTCTTTAGCATGGCATTTTGTAAGCACCATGAAACATACTCTGAAAGATTGCTAGACACATAGTTCTGTGTGTGTGTCTATGAGAATTATTTATATACATATATGTACACACACATGCACACACATAGACACATATATATGTATATATCTAATTGTATAACATATATAATGTCATAATATATATATATATGTACGTATGTGTACATTATATGTGTCATTGTCTGAATTGATTTGTTTTTAAATGGCATATCTTCCTGTAACAATAATGACTAATATTTGCAAAATACCCTATAAAGTACTTATTGTATCCTCACAAAAATCTTACTGGTAAAATAGCATTAGCTTCATATTCCAGATGAGAAAACTTGGGCTCCAAGTAATTAAATACTTTGTTTCTGTGGAGTCAAACCCAGCTTCTGCAGACTGTTTTTGCTCTACTATATCCGGCTGCCTCTAAAAAAATAGGAGATAAGAAAGACTCTGATACTCTGAATTGAATATGAACATCAAAATTGGGAATATGAGCCTAGTAAAAGTCAATATGTTTAATGACATGTAATAGAGTTTAGAGGCTGAATAAACTAAAGTTTTTGATCAACCAAAGATCAGAATATGATCCTCCATAACGTGGAGAATCATCCTGTGTTTTTGTGTGTGTGTGTGTGTGTGTGTGTGTGTGTGTGTGAAGAATGAAAGTCATAAAGTTAGGTAGACTAAAGAAAATATAACATAAATGAGGTAGCATGGAAAAATGTGTTGGCAACTGCCTGCAAGTTGGATATTTTACTACTTTTCTACATCTCTTCTAAATTGTGCACTGGGGTTTCCTTTAAATGGCTATAGATTTTTGGAAGAGAATTGTGATTATGTACATATATGCAAATGAGGCAAAAAACTTCTAGAAGCCTTTAGCTTCCATTAATATGGCACTACTAATTCACGATGAAGATATTTTAATGTTAGTGGTGTTGCTTTTGGTTGGGATCCAGGTGAATTTAATCCTATTACTATGCCTACAATGAGGAGTAGTTCTGTTTAATGATGTGTACTAATGCATCAGTGGACAGCTTGAATGGAGTCAGAGAAATGGCTGTTGGCAAACACTAAAGACTTAGAGAATTCAAACTTTATGTGCCTTCTTAACTAGCATTCCAAATAATCTTCAGGAAAATCATTTAAAGAATGTATGCAAAAATCCTATAATCTTCACAGGTGACACAGTCTTATATATAGAAAATCTTAAATATTTAACCAAAAAACCCTGTTAGATAACAAATTCAGCAAATTTGCAGGATATAAAATCAATATACAAAAATAACTTTTGTTTCTGTACACTAACAATGAACGATATAGAAAGGAAATTAAGAAAAAGTTCCATTTCAAATATCATTAAAAAGAATAAAGTACTTGGGAATTAACAAAACAAGTGAAATATTTGTATGCTGAAAATATAAAGCACTGCTGAAAGAAATTAAAGAAGACATAAGTAAATGGGAAGGCATCCTCTGTTCATGAATTGGAAGACTTAATATTGTTAAGATGTCAATCCTACTCAGTCATCTGCAGATTCAGTGCAATCTGTATGAAAATCCAGATGACCTTTTTTGAAGAAATGTAAAAACAAAAAAAATCCATCCTAAAATTCCTGTGAAATCTCAAGGGACTCAGAATAGCCCAAATAATCTTGAAAAAGAAGAACAAAATTGGAGGAAATCACACTTCCTGATTGCAAAATTTACTACAAAGCTATAGTGATCAACCAGTGTGACACTGACATAAAGACAGACATATAAACAAACAAAATACAGTAAAGAGCACGGAAGTAAACTCTTGCATATATGGTCAATAATTTTCGACAAGGCTGCCAAGATCATTCCGTGGAGATGTGATAGTCTTCAACAAATGGTGTTGGGGAAACTGGGTATCCACATGCAAAACAAGTTAGACCTTACATTACAACATACACAAATATTAACTTAAAATGGATTAAAAGCTAAACTTAAAAGCCAAAGCTATAAAACTCTTAGAAGAAAACAGAGGGATATGTTCTTCATAACATAGAAGACTTCATGACGTTGGATTTAGCAATGAAATTTCTTGGATATGACACCAAAAGCATAGTAAGCAAAAGAAAAATTGGGTCAGTAGGACTACATCAAAATTTAAAAAAACAAAACAAAAAACTTCTGTGCATGAAAGGACACTGAAAGAGTACAAAGACAACCCAGAGAATAGGAGAAACTCTTTGTAAATCTTACATCAGATAAGGGATTTATATCCAGGATATGTGAGTAACTCCAAGTCAACACCAAAAAAACAGACAACCCAATTCAAAAATCAGAAAAGACTTTGAAGAGACATTTCTGCAAAGAAGATATACAGATGGCCAGTAAGCCCGTGATAAGATGCTCAATATCATTAATCATTAGGGAAATGCAAATAAAATACAAATGAGCTACCACTTCACACCTTTAGGTTAGCTATTATTTAAAAAAACAAAACAAAAGGAAAAAGATGTAAGTATTGGCGAGGATGTGGAAAAATTGGAATATTTATGCATTGTTGGTGGGAATGTAAAATGGTGCAGCCTCTGTGGAAAAAGCATGGCAATTCATCAAAATATTAAGCATAGAATTACCATCTGATCCAGCAATTTCATTTGGTATATATCCAAAAGAATTAAAAGAAGGAACTCCAACAGATATTAGTACACTCATGTTCATACCAGCATTATTCACGCTAGCAAAAGGTAGAAGCAACTCAAATAGTCATCTGTGGATGAATAGATAAACAAAATACAGTGTATACATACAATGGACTGTTATTCACACTTAAAAGGGAGTGAAATTCTAACACATTGACGAACCTTGCAGACATTATGCTAAGTGAAATATGCCAGACACAAAAGGACAAATGTTGTATGATTCCACTTATATGAGTTACTTGAACTCAGAGACTTATATGACTTATATGAGCAGTTGAACTCAGAGACAGAAGGTAGAACAGTGGTTTCCAGGGGCTGGGGGAGAAGGGAGTGGGAAGTTATTGTTTTATGGGTACAGAGTTTCAGTTTGGGAAGATTAAAATTTCTGGCGATTGATGGAGATATGGTTGCACAACAGTGTGAATGTTCTTGATACCAGTGAATTATACACTTAAAATTCATTAAAATGGTCAATTCTATGTTTATGTGTTTTACCGTAATAAAAAATTCAAGAAGCTTCCATGTAAAGTTTTAGAAAATGTTTGGAGTTATGAATGTTGGAAACAGCAGTTTTATAATGTGAATGTAAATTAATGCAGTTGTTTTCATTTGTCAGTTGTATATTTATTGTCATTGTGTGTATATTTCCAAGATTACCGTCTAATATATTTATAAGATTTTTAGCCATTTGGTTAAAAGCAAGTGCTTAATTTACCCCCCCATTATATAGCTTTTTCATTGCTTACTATAAAATGTACTAGTAACAAACAAACAATGGATAAACATTTTAAAAATATTAGTTTATGAATTTGATAACGTTCTAATTACATAGTGTACAGATGTTGTGTATAGGCAGTATTCAATACTGTTCGGAGTCTTTTGAACTTTGGGTCATTTTTTAAAAATTTCAGCAACAGCTGTTATTTTCCTTATGCCACATAACAGTATTTTGCCTTGCTTTAGTAAAAGTGAAAGTTGGGGGGAGGGTGTTGGAGAGGATTTCCAATGTTATGGAAAAAGTGGGAGTGTATAGCTGCCTAGATTCTTCTTCCAATAAAGATTTAGGGATACTCAATAGAGACATGCTTTTTATCACTATTGCTTGTCTTCTGTGTTGTTAATTAGAATTTGAGGTAAAAATTGATTCTGAGAGACATCAAGGTAGTCACTTGAAATATAGATTTGACAATAAGGTGGTTGGTAGATAATTACTGTGCTTTGAACTACAGTCATTATTGTGATTGTGAATTTTTTTTACTTTGTGGGTTGTTCATCACCTTTCTCCCGTAGTGCTTTTTAGAGCATGATCAGTTATTACTGTACTGACAAGTATTAGTCTAGTAGTAATTTATCATAGGCTGACAGCTGCCAAAATTCATCCTCACATATGTATCCACTGAAGCAGCCAAAGATTATTTTCATCTCTGCAACTCTCTGCAGTTTATTGTGATATATTATTTTGGCCTGCAAGGTCACAGGCAAATTACATTTAATCACTGCTTCAAATTAAAACATAATTGTAAATATTTTTGCATCCCTTTAAATCAGTGTCAAAATCCTATGGATTTTATGTTCAAGGTATTAAGGTCATATTTAATAAGTTAAATCTTAAAGTGAAGATTTCAAAAATATAAAAATTATCATTGCATTGTTTTTATTTAAAATAAACAATTTTTTGAATGAATAAGATTAATTTGCATGATCATTATATAAATGGTCCTATTAATACAAGGGAAATAATATCAAGAGGTCATTTCTGGTTCAAGTCAATTACGCTACATTTTAATTGAAAAATGAAAGCTGTTCATTGTATACAGAGGTAGCTCTCCTGGCATATCATATAAATGACCCCATTAACGCAAGAGAAATAAGGTCGAGAGAGACAGTTTTACTGAAGTCAATGGTGTTACATTTTAGTGGAAAAATAAAAGCTGCTTTTATTCAAAGGGAGCACTGCTGATATTCCATTATATTCCATAGTCTCCTAATATTGCAGTGGCTGCCTAACCCATCTCTGATTTCTCCACATTATATAAAGTGATCTTTTTACCACATTAATTGGGTCATGTCTTCCCTACTTACCACCTTCTGAAGACTCTTCTTTTTAGTTAGGAAAAAGTCCAAACATTGAACACAGCCCTGTGTGATCTGGTCCCTGCCTACTTTTTGACCTCACTCATGCCAGTCCCCCTCCTTTACTACATACCAGTGTTGCTTGTTCCTGCCTCAGTCCTCTTCACTTATTATTCTTTTTTGCTGGAACATTCTTCTCTCTCTCTATATCGCTGACTCCTTCCTGCCATTCAGTCTCAGCTGCAAGGTCTCTTCTTCAGATGAATCCTTCCCAGATTACTCTAACTAAAGCAGTTCTCCTGACTATTCCTCTCAATCATTTTCTAATCCCATTCACTTTTCTTGTTTTCTTCACAGTCATCAGTATTTTCTGAAATTATCCTGTTGTTTAATTTTTTTGTTGTTTTCTTCTTCTCCCAGTAGAACTTCATCAGGAACTTTGTCTATCTGGTTCGCTAGTGTATAGCCAGTAACTAGGACAGTGCCTGGCACATGGTCAGCTATAAATATTTGTGGAACTGAAAAATCAATGAAGAGTAATTGTAGAGATACATAAGTATTTTATTTGTCAGTACATGATGATAGATTGATGGTGAGAGTCTCATTCCTCCTGCCTGGTTAAGCCAATAACAAACTCTTACAGGACAGCTAACCAGATTGGGCATGTGAACAGGTAGTATAACACATTACAAACTTTTGATGTGAAGTCTGGAAAGAGCCCAGAGATATGTTTCATATGGCCCACACTTCATTACAGATCTGGATTTGTGTCCTTTCTCAGTAGATTGGGCTTCCCTGTGGCCACATTCTGCAGTGGCGTCATCCTGCTAGTGCTGAATAGTAAGAGGGCACACATTCTCCAGTCTGTAGCCGTCCTCATGATTCACACAATTTATGTAACTCCACTTCGAGACCTTGTCACTCCATTCATATATGGAATCAGACTTTGTGATCCCAAATTGAAATGTATCTACGCTTCACTCTACTGGGTGAACCAGCCACATTTAAACATTGTGTGTAAATGACCTTGGGCATTTTTCTGAGAAGTGAATCTGTCAGTTTCTCAAAGGAATCCGTGACAATAGTAAAGATTAAAAGTCCTCAGACTAGATGATTGTAGAATTTATTTCTATTCTAGAAGTCTACAATTCTGAGACTTCTGAGTGTCTCTCTTTTCTTCAAACTTCTATGAAGAGTGTAATGGATATATTCCTAGAAGAGAAAAATACACACACACACACACACACACACACACACACACACACACACACACACACACACACACACACACACTAGGATTTTAGCCCAGAGTCTACCATTCAGCAGCTGTGTTTCCTCAAGAAATCTCCAAAGAGATCAAGTAGATTTATGGTAAGAGAGGGAACTGAACAGACCTGCAAAAAATGAAGGCAACATTGTGAAAGTCACAGGGAGAAATGAGACTTGCAAATAACCCTGATATAAATTGATGCCATAAGTGTAGTCCAAAGAAAGAGTTAAAAGAAAAAGACATTGCAGTCAGTTGGGTGACAGAAATAATGCCTAGAGTGCATGACATTTGCACTACATTTTAGAGAAGGGCTTTGTGGGCAGAAATAGGGAAGAATGGCATTCCAGGTAAAATAGCAGAGCAAAGCACCAGTAAGGGAAGAAACAAAAACAAGGTATATTCAAAGTATAACCAATAATCAAATTTGGGGAGGTCCAAAAAACAGTAATATCAAGTTGCATTTATGTATGAGGTATCGTGCTAGGAGCTGAGAATATCTAGATCAAAAGTATGCATTTAAAAGTACAGTAGATTCTGCCAAATTATTTTCCAAAATGATTGTAATGATTTCTGTTCCCTACATCAGTAAATGAAATATCCAGTTCCCATCCCTTGCAAATAATCTTGAATATATTTGCCAGCATACTACTCTGTTCCTTATTCTTCTAACCATAATTTATAAGTTATTTTCACCAAATCATTCACCAAGTATTCATTGAGTATTTACTATGTGTGAAGTCTCTGATTGGTACTGGGGAACCAAATAGACTGACTCATCTCAAGGAATGTGTAGGATAATGGGACAGATACCCAGTTCCTCTAAAATCTGGACCTTTCCATCTGTCTTCTATCTTTCATACAACTTGCAGTCATGGGTTATTTACTCTCTGTGGCAACTCAGTAGGGAAAATGTTTGCACTTAGAGGTGAAGACGGGGAGAGAAGGCTTTCTGCATCTCAGATTTTTCCTGAGGATAGTGTGATATTAACAAATCTGACAGTTAATTAATCCTGTTAAGCACTATATGGTATATTCATTTCATTTCATTCACTACTAGGTAGAGCATGTCCCTTCTTTTTAATAGAAGGTATTTTTAGGAGCAAGAAATCCTGGGTTACAGTAATGTTTCTTTTACTTATTACCTAATTGATCTTAGGTAAGTTATCTAATATCTAGGTATTTATATCTTCACATATAAATATATGAAGGGGATGGGAATAGTTACCTTGAGGGATTTTTGTAAGAATTAGGAAGAATATCAGTAGAGTAAAAAAATACAGTACAAAGTACAAATACACCGTTTTAAAATTCAGTGTTACTCAGCTTCTTTACTGCCAATTACATATATTTTCCTGTTTCAGAATTTTTTTCATAGTCTATATCTTATTTGCCAATCTATAGCTTCCCATGGACTGCTTTCTGAGTGGCAAACTATTAGAATACTTAAGAAATATGTCATATTGGCCTACCTGAGTCTGTTTTATTGCAAATACCCAGGCATCTGACTTAAGCATAAGATTCAGTAATCAGCCTGAAACTCATCAAAGCTCAAGCTTATATTTTCTGCAGTTGTGGCTCTCTGAAACTTTGGAAAAGGCATTTGAAAGTTTATAAATCTGAATTTCTCAAGTAGCATTAGCTATGTAACCTACAAATGGATAAAAAATAAATAAATTTCTAAAGAATCGGTTTGTGTAATGATGCGTCTGTTCAGTTGAATTCCACTAATGCCGATGGTAGCCTGCTTGTTGTAAAGTAATTAATGTAAGGCACGAACAGAACCAGCAGTTCTGCAGTAACTAACTCGTTTCGCCCATGCTGCCAGGTATGTCCTGCAGTGGTTGCCAGTGTAAGGATTAAGAGAGGAGGAAAAGGGGGAAGTGCTACATGAAATCAGAATAAACACTGAATGTAAAAAACGTATGGAACCTGTGGGGGAATGAGAAAGAGAACAACGAATCTTCTTAAGTTCTTTTTTTCTTAGCTTCACATTCTGTACAAAAGATTAAGTATTCAATGCCTGTTTAGTATTGTGCCAGGGGAACCCAGAAAAAAATTAGAAATGATCTTTGTCTTCGAGCATCTCAGTGTAACTTGGGAGTCAGGACTAACCAAGGTGGAGCAATTGGTCTGAAAGAAAGCTGTATATGAAATAGTAAATTTCATTTTATCCTGTATGAGTGCTGTTGAAATCTGTGAGAGAAATCAGCAAGGCTGCAATGGAAAATAGGACACTAATCCACAGGTAGGTGTTGAGCTGCTGAAACTTAAAGATGTTTAGAATACGATGAGATAAAAAGGGAGATGGAGAGCATTCCTGTCTGCAAAACAAGGTGAGGGCATATTTAGAAGTAGGGAACAGAGATGGGCAGAGGCAAAACACAGATTGAGTAAAAGAGGGCAGTTTTTTTCAGCTTTTCTTTATGTCTGTTTTATTTATGGACACCTGTTTGAACCCATTGCTTTGGACTTGATAAACTGGGAGAAACAGTTTTGCTCCCGCTGAAAATAAAAGCCACCCTTTATTGAGACCTTACTTGTTTCAGGCACTGTGCAGAGATTTTTACTTATTATCTCTTGTAATCATCGGAATACCTGTCCGAGGCCAGGATGCGGAATCGTAAATGGGGAGTTTGTCTGATTCCCAAGTTTGAGATCCCAATCTTTATGTCACTGACCTTTAAGCAGCTTGTTATATAATTACAGGAAGTCAAGGTGCTGGGCCATTGTATAATAATGAGTCAGGTGCCACTATGTGAGAATTTATTTTGTCAAGAGTACAGGATATAACATAACTTCTCTATTCTTTTGGAAGAGTGGGAGAAAGATGAATTCTCAAAGGCCATGGAAGACAAGCCTTTAGAGAGTAGAATGGAACCTGAAGGGAATGGTATGTAGTAACCTACAAGTAGCAGGAAGACCTGAGTTTAAATGCTCCCTCTCCTGTCTGGAGCATGGGGAAGCCGTGTCACCTCACCTTTCTGCACACTACTTTCCTCTTCTGCATCAGCAATATAATTAGAGGACCTACCCAACTTATATCACTTATATAGGTATAATTATAGGACCTACATACCTCATTTTTGCATCAGACACTGCACTAGCCCATAAAGCTAAAGATTTACAGCCACTGCCCTGTAAAAGCTCACAGTGTAGGTTATAGAGGTTGCTGAGAGTCTCTGTTTGGGATTCCTCAAAAACAAAGCCTGATGCAAGGCCTCGATTGCTGGAAATTTATTTGAAAGCAAACTCAGGAATATGAGCTAGCTGCTAACGAGACAAGGAAGGAGGAAAAGTGAATGAAGAGAACATTTTTAAGCTGATTACCATTAACTGGACCTCAGCCCTACCTGGGACCCACTGAGGAACCTTGTAGAATTCCCTTCAAAACTGTGCCTCTGAAGGACAGTTCCTCTTTCTCCCTCCTCATCCTATCAGCTGAGAGTCATTTCCTGGGCATTAAACTTTTGGATTCCTGGCCCTGAAGCAGAAAACAGGAGGTGTAGCTGAATTAGAGATGGGTTGAGGGGAGGTGGTGCAAGGTACAAACCATCTGCTACTCAAAATAAACATAAAAAAAGAATCAAAAGGCAGAAGATAAGAAAGTAGGAATAGAACACTTCTGGAAGGCCTTGAAAGCTGGGCTAAAAAGGTGTGGAATGTGTATGTTTCAGTGTTTTCTCCTTCCTTTCCTGAATCATATGACTTGTTAAGAATGTGGTTTACCTCTCACATATAGAGAACAAACTAGTGGTTGCCAGTGGTGAGAGGGGAGGGGAAATTATGGGGAGGGGATTAAGAAATACAAACTACTGTGTATTAAAAAAGCTACAAGCTTATTTTAAAATAAGCTATATTGTATAACACAGGGAATATAGCCAATATTTTATAACTATGAATAGAGCATAACCTTTAAAAGTTGTGTATCACTATATTGTACACCTGTAACTTAATATAATATTGTACAAAAGTTATACCTCAACAAAAGCAAAAAACAAATTGTGAATTGTAGCGAGTTTCCTGTTAATAATAACTGGTTTGGTCCTGAAGACGGCCCCATGTAACCAAGAATTAATTGCCTGATGTCAAACTCAGTGAACATCTGTGTAGAGAGATAGGGTAGGTGCTTTCCATGAGATTCTCTCCCATGCTGTCTTTGGGTTGCTTAATCATAATTATAAAGTTGGAGAAATGTACATGGGGAGGGAACAGTACATGTTCTGATACATGCTTGATTGTATCTGTAGGCACAGCCCTTGTCTTTTTATAGGTGCCATAGAGTACTTTCTGTCAAGGCTTTCTTCAGTTATCCAGAAGATTAAATGCTCAGTTATTGTCCTTGAACATCTATTCATCTATAGCTCAATGGCTTTATTCATTTATTTCCCAACTTAACCCACAAGGGGATTACCATTACATATATTTTTCCTGATGACTTTTTTTTTATTGCTTATCTCCATGATATCATTTTATTTTCTTTTAAACATCTTTATTGGAGTATAATTGCTTTACAATGGTGTGTTAGTTTCTGCTTTATAACAAAGTGAATCAGTCATACATATACATATGTTCCCATATCTCTTCCCTCTTGTGTCTCCCTCCCTCCCACCCTCCCTATCCCACCCCTCTAGGTGGTCACAAAGCACCGAGCTGATCTCGCTGTGCTATGTGGCTGCTTCCTACTAGCTGTTTTATGTTTGGTAGTGTATATATGTCCATGCCACTCTCTCACTTTGTCACAGCTTACCCTTCCCCCTCCCCATATCCTCAAGTCCATTCTCTAGTAGATCTGCATCTTTATTCCCATCTTGTCCCTAGGTTCTTCATGACCATTTTTTTTTTTTTTAGATTCCATATACATGTGTTAGCATACGCTATTTGTTTTTCTCTTTCAGACTTACTTCACTCTGTATGACTGCCTCTAGGTCCATCCACCTCACTACAAATAACTCAACTTTGTTTCTTTTTATGGCTGAGTAATATTCCATTGTATATATGTGCCGCATCTTCTTTACCCATTCATCTGTTGATGGACACTTAAGTTGCTTCCATGTCCTAGCTATTGTAAATAAAGAGGCAATGAACATTTTGGTGCAGGACTCTTTTTGAATTATGGATTTCTCAGGGTATATGCCCAGCAGTGGCACTGCTGGGTTGTATGGTAGTTCCATTTTTAGTTTTTTAAGGAACCTCCATACTGTTCTCCATAGCGGCTTGATAGATAGTTTCTGGCCTTACATTTAGGTCTTTAATGCATTTTGAGTTTATTTTTCTGTATGGTGTTATGGAGTGTTCTAATTTCATGCTTTTATATGTACCTGTCCAGTTTTCCCAGCACCACTTATTAAAGAGGCTGTCTTCTCTCTGCTGTATATTCTTGCCTCCTTTATCAAAGATAAGGTGTCCATATGTGCGTGGGTTTATCTCTGGGCTTTCTATCCTGTTCCACTGATGTATCTTTCTGTTTTTGTGCCAGTACCATAGTGTCTTGATTACTGTAGCTTTGTAGTATAGTCTGAAGTCAGGGAGCCTGATTCCTCCAGCTCCATTTTTCTTTCTCAAGATTGTTTTGGCTATTCAGGGTCTTTTCTGTTTCCATACAAATTGTGAAATATTCTGTTCTGGTTCTGTGAAAAATGGTGTATCACATTGATTGATTTGTGTATATTGATGAATCCTTGCATTCCTGGGATAAACCCCACTTGATCATGGTGTATGATCCTTTTAATGTGCTGTTGGATTCTGTTTGCTAGTATTTTGTTGAGGATTTTTGCATCTATGTTCATCAGTGATATTGGCCTGTAGTTTTCTTTCTTTGTGACGTCTTTGTCTGATTTTGGTATCAGGATGATGTTGGCCTCGTAGAATGAGTTTGGGAGTGTTCCTCCCTCTGATATATTTTGGAGGAATTTGAGAAGGGTAGGTGTTAGCTCTTCTCTAAATCTTTGATAGAATTCGGCTGTGAAGCCATCTGGTCCTGGGCCTTTCTTTTTTGGAAGATTTTTAATCAGAGTTTCAATTTCAGTGCTTGTGATTGGTCTGTTCATATTTTCTATTTCTTCCTGGTTCAGTCTTGGAAGGTTGTGCATTTCTAAGAATTTGCCTGTTTCTTCCAGGTTGCCCATTTTATTGGCATATAGCTGCTTGTAGCATTCTCTTGTGATCCTTTGTATTTCTGCAGTGTCAGTTCTTACTTCTCCTTTTTCATTTCTAATCTATTGATTTGAGTCTTCTCCCTTTTTTCCTTAATGAGTCTGGCTAATGGTTTGTCAATTTTGTTTATCGTCTCAAAGAACCAGCTTTTAGTTTTATTGATCTTTGCTATTGTTTCCTTCCTTACTTTTTCATTTATTTCTGATCTGATCTTTATGATGTCTTTCCCTGTGCTGACTCTGGGGGTTTTCTCTTCTTCTTTCTCTAATTGCTTTAGGTGTAGGGTTAGGTTGTTTATTTGATATGTTTCTTCTTTCTTAAGGTAGGATTGTATTGCTGTAAACTTCCCTTTTAGAACTGCTTTTGCTGCATCCCATAGGTTTTGGGTCGTCGTGTTTTCATTGTCATTTGTTTCTAGGTATTTTTTTTACTTCCTCTTTGATTTCTTCAGTGATCTCTTTGTTATTAAGGAGTGTATTGTTTAGCCTCCATGTGTTTGTATTTTTTACATATCTTTTCCTGTAATTTATATCTAGTTTCATAGAATTGTGGTCGGAAAAGATACCTGATACAATTTCAGTTTTCTTAAATTTACCAGGGCTTGATTTGTGACCCAAGATATGATCTATCCTGAAGAATGTTCCATGAGCACTTGAGAAGAATGTGTATTCTGTTGTTTTTGGATGGGATGTCCTATAAATAGCAATTAAGTCCATCTTGTTTAAAGCTTGTGTTTAAAGCTTGTGTTTCCTTATTTATTTTCACTTTGGGTGATCTGTCCATTGGTGAAAATGGGGTGTTAAAGTCCCCTACTATGATTGTGTTACTGTCGCTTTCCCCTTTTATGGCTGTTAGTATTTGCCTTATGTATTGAGGTGCTCCTATGTTGAGTGCATGAATATTTACAATTGTTATATCTTCTTGGATCCCTTGGTCATCATGTAGTGTCTTTGATGATGGTAGTGTCCTTCTTTGTCTGTTGTAATAGTCTTTGTTTTAAGGTCTATTTTGTCTGATATGAGAATTGCTACTCCAGCTTTTTTTACATTTCCATTTGCATGGGATATCTTTTTCCATCCCCTCACTTTCAGTCTCTGTATGTCCCTAGGTCTGAGGTGGGTCTCTTGTAGACAGCACATATATGGGTCTTGTTTTTGTATCCGTTCAGCCAGTCTTTGTGTTTTAGTTGGAGCATTTAATCCATTTACATTCAAGGTAATTATCGATATGTATGTTCCTTTTACAGTTTTCTTACTTGTTTTGGGCTTGTTATCGTAGGTGTTTTCCTTCCCTTGTGTCTGCTGCCTAGAGAAGTTCTTTAGCATTTGTTGTAAAGCTGGTTTGGTGGTGCTGAATTCTCTTAGCTTTTGCTTCTCTGTAATGATTTTAATTTATCCGTCAAATCTGAATGAGATCCTTGCTGGTAGAGTAATCTTGGTTGTAGCTTCTACTCCTTCATCACTTTAAATATGTCCTGCCACTCCTTTCTGGCTTGCAGAGTTTCTGCTGAAAGATCAGCTCTTAACCTTATGGGGATTCCCTTGTGTGTTATTTGTTTTTTTTTTTTTTTCCTTGCTGCTTTTAATATTTGTTCTTTGTATTTAATTTTTGATAGTTTGCTTAATACATGTCATGGCATGTTTTTCCTTGGATTTATCCTGTATGGGACTCTCTGCTTCCTGGACTTGATTAACTATTTCTTTCCCATATTAGGGAAGTTTTCAGCTCTAATCGCTTCAAATATTTTCTCAGTCCTCAGTTCTTTTCATTCTTTTTTCTTTATTCTGCTCTGCAGTAGTTTTTTGCCCTGTTTTATCTTCCAGGTCACTTATCCGTTCTTCTGCCTCAGTTATTCTGCTATTGATCCCTTCTAGAGAATTTTAAATTTCATTTATTTTGTTGTTTATCATTTTTTGTTTGCTCTTTAGTTCTTCTAGGTCCTCGTTAAACGTTTCTTGTATTTTCACTCTTCTATTTCCAGGTTTTTGGATCATCTTTACTATCATTATTCTGAATTATTTTTCAGGTAGACTGCCTATTTCCAATTCATTTGTTAGGTCTGGTGGGTTTTTATCTTGCTCCTTCATCTGCTGTGTGTTTTTCTGTCTTCTCATTTTGCTTAACTTACTGTGTTTGGGGTCTCCTTTTCGCAGGCTGCAGGTTCGTAGTTCCCGTTGTTTTTGTCTTCTGTCCCCAGTAGCTGAGGTTGGTTCAGTGGATTGTGTTGGCTTCCTGGTGGAGGGAACTAGTGCCTGTGTTCTGGTGGATGAGGCTGGATCTTGTCTTTCTGGTGGCCAGGTCCACATGGTGGTTTGTTTTGGGGTGTCTGTGGCCTTATTATAATTTTAGGCAGCCTCTCTGCTAATCGATGGGGTTGTGTTCCTCTCTTGCTAATTGTTTGGCATAGGGTGTCCAGCTCTGTAGCTTGCTGGTCGTTGAGTGGAGCTGGGCTTGACATTGAGTTGGAGATCTTTGGGAGATTTTCGCCGTTTGATAATTACGTGGAGCTGGGAGGTCTCTTGTGGACGAATGACCTGAATTTGTCTCTCCCACCTCAGAGGCACAGCCCTGTCACCTGGCTGGAGCAGGAAGAGCCTGTCATCCACATGGCTCAGAATAAAAGGGAGAAAAAGAAAGAAAGGAAGAAAGAAGAAGATAAAATGAAATAAAATAATTAAAATAAAAAAGAATTATTAAAAGATTTTTTTAAGTAATAAGAAAAAAAAGGAAAGAAAGAGAGAGCATCCAAACCAAAAATCAAATCAACCAGTGATAACAGATGCTAAAAACTATACTAAAACAAACAAACAAAACGGAGAGAACCCTAGGATAAACGGTAAAAGCAGAACTATACAGACAAAATCACACAGATAAGCATACACATACACACTCATAAAAAGAGAAAAAGGGAAAAAAATATATATCCTTGCTCCCGAAGTCCACCTCCTCAGTTTGGGATGACTCGTTGTCTCTTCAGGTATTCCACAGATGTAGGATATATCAAGTTGATTGTGGAGATTTAATCTGTTGTTCCTGAGGCTGCTGGGAGAAATTTCCCTTTCTCTTCTTTGTTTGCACAGCCCCGGGGTTTCAGCTTTGGATTTGGTCCCGCCTCTGTGTGTAGGTCGCCTGAGGGCGTTTTTTCTTCTTTCAGACAGGACGGGGTTAAAGGAGCAGCTGATTTGGGGGATCTGGCTCACTCAGGACAGGGGGAGGGAGGGGTGCAGATACGGGGCGAGCCTGTGGTGGCAGAGGCCAGTGTGACGTTGCACCAGCCTGAGGCGCGCCATGCGCTCTCCTGGGGCAGTTGTCCCTGGATCATGGGACCCTGGCAGTGGCATGCTGCACAGGCTCCTGGGAGGGAAGGTGTGGATAGTGACCTGTGTTTGCACCCAGGCTTCTTGGTGGCAGCAGCAGCAGCCTTAGCATCTCATGCCCGTCTCTGGGGTCTGCGCTGTTAGCCGTGGCTCGCGCCCATCTCTGGAGCTCCTTTAAGCAGCGCTCTTAATCCCCTCTCCTCGCGTACCAGGAAACAGAGGCAAGAAAAAGTCTGTTGCCTCTTTGGCAGGTCCAGACCTTTTCCCGGACTCCCTCCTGGCTGGCTGTGGTGCACTAGCCCCCTTCAGGCTGTGTTAACGCAGCCAACCCCAATCCTCTCCCTGGGATCCGACCTCCGAAGCCCGAGCCTCAGCTCCCAGCCCCCGCCCGCCCCGGCGGGGGAGCACACGAGCCTCTCGGACAGATGAGTGCTGGTCAGCACCGGTTCTCTGTGTGGGAATGTCTCTGCTTTGCCCTCCGCACCCCTGTGGCTGCGCTCTCCTCCTTGGCTTGAAGCTTCCCCCCTCCGCCACCCGCAGTTTTTGCCCGCCAAGGGGTTTCCTGGTGTGTGGAAACCTTTCCTCCTTCACAGCTCCCTCCCACTGGTGCAGGTCCTGCCCCTATTCTTTTGTCTCTGTTTTTTCTTTTTTCTTTTGTCCTACCCAGGTACGTGGGGAGTTTCTTGCCTTTTGGGAGGTCTGAGGTCTTCTGCCAGCATTCAGTAGGTGTTCTGTAGGAGTTGTTCCACATGTAGATGTATTTCTGATGTATTTGTGGGGAGGAAGGTGATCTCCGCATCTTACTCTTCCACCATCTTGAAGCTCCCTCTTATGGATTATTAAATTTCTCCATTTTAATTGTCTAGAGGCGAATGTTTCTGACTGGCTCCCCACCATCCCCCTGTCGGGCGCTCTTCTCCTGACGACTTTTTAAAACTAAATGGATAAAACATATGATATTGGAATCACATCAACTTACCCAGAGTGTTATTTGAATAGTTGAAGATTTTTGTTGGTTTATAAGTTTTGCATGCTTCTGGTTTTTAATGACTTCACTGTCATAAAAATCATAATTAGCTGTACATTTTTCTCCTTCTGACCTACTAGACATTCACAGTTAGCTTTCTGTACTTTGTTATTGTAGAAGAAAATATAAAGTAATGAAATTTACGATTTAATAAGAAAACAGGCATTGAAGCTGCTGAAATACGATGTTTTCAGCTTTATGTCTACTCTGAGAAGTCTAGCTTACTGTTTATGAAATAATTTAAAAGTTTTCTTTCTGCTCGAATTGAATTTCTTGTCTAGCTGGTATAGTGAGATAATTCTTCCTTTTGTGGAACAAATGGATTCTAATAAGTTCCTTAATATGAAAATGTTACTAAGATTTAGTTTATATAGTTAGTACTGCTTAAAAAATATATTCAAGGCAAAAAAGAGCCAATATGCATAGAACATTAATAAACTTTTGGAGTTTCTTTAGTTACTGCAACTAAATGATAGGTAGTATGATGTTTAATATTTGCAGTAACAATTGCATTCTTCTTTTCCTGAGATTAAGCTTGCTGATTGCATTGCATGAAGAAAAATTAATTAGTTTGCTCCAGTGGAGCAGTTAATGTAGCAGGAGTGTAACCCATACCCTGTTTCCCTCTGTATCCAACTTATTTGTACTCCCTCTGCCTTTAAGTACTCAACATTTTCTTGGTCACTTCCCAACTTAGAAAAATGTTTTATTAAGTAGTTAATACTACTTTGAAGATATAATGGTAAGGACAAAAATGCAGTATTAAATCCAAACCGAAGTTATTTTTATGGCTATTTAACTCCTATGTTATACTCATTAATCAAAAGATTGCATATTATTTAAAATTTTTTGTAATTAAGAATTAACTGGGACTTCCCTAGTGGCACAGTGGTTAAGAATCCGCCTGCCAATGCAGGGGACACGGGTTCGAGCCCTGGTCCAGGAAGATTCCACATGCTGCAGAGCAACTAAGCCTGTGTGCCACAACTACTGAGCTTGTGCTCTAGAGCTCGTGAGCCACAACTACTGAGCCTGTGTGTCACAACTACTGAAGCCCGCACGCCTAGACCCCATGCTCTGCAATAAATGAAGCCACCGCAGTGTGAAACCCATGCATTGCAACAAAGAGTAGCCCCCGCTCATTGCATCTAAAGAAAAGCCTGCACAGCAACGAAGACCCAATGCAACCAAAAAAAAATAAATTAATTGATTAATTGAAAAAAGGGAATTAACTGGAAGAATGCAAGTATCATTGTGTTATAAAACATTGATTGCTCATCCATATATTACTGTGCTGAGGTGCTATGGGGTTTAGTTTAAGTAAGCATATTATCTGCCCTCTGGGAGCTTCTATCTATTAGAATTAAGACATTTCAAAGAATCTGAACTGAAAAGATTTAGAGTGCAGCTGTGTGAATTAATGGAAGCATTTTTATTTTAAAGCAATATGTGCTCACTTCCAAATCCTCCTTTAAAATAAAGTTTTACTCATGTTGCATTTAAAATTTTTTTCATCTTCTTTAATAATCATTTTCTGAAGATGAAGCTTTTTTTTTTTTTTTTCCGGTACGCGGGCCTCTCACCGCCGTGGCCTCTCCCGCTGTGGAGCACAGGCCCCAGACACGCAAGCCCAGCGGCCACGGCTCACGGGCCCAGCCGCTCCACAGCACGCGGGATCCTCCCGGACCTGGGCACAAACCCGCGTCCCCCGCATCGTCAGTCGGACTCCCAACCACTGCGCCACCAGGGAAGCCCCTGAAGACGAAGTTTTTACAAGAGAGCATTGCTCTCTAATTCATCCCTTGGTTTACCATACCCATTGGTTACTTAATAAAGGAAGACTTTCCTACCCAGTTCCCTTCCTCCTGTGAAAGCTGTTCTGCCTACTTGAACCTACAGGGACTGAACCCTTTTCACTACACCTCACAATTTCATGGTCAATACCAACTAGATTTTCTTTTAGCTAGAAATTGTTGAGTCCCAGAAAGACAAATACCTGAGAAGGACAGGTCTTATATAGTAATCCTGTAGAATAAAAAAAGCACACCTTCAGTTGCTCATATCAAAATAATGAAAGAATTAGATTGATTACTCATGTCAAAAATAATATGACATTGTACCTCCTGAGATACTTACGTTGTATTTGTGTATAGTACTGAGAGGTCACTGTCATAGAATGAGTCAGAATTCCATGATCTAGTCCTAGTTTTTTTTAAATCACTGATTGTTTATATATCATACAATTTGCTAAAATTCCCCGCACTCTAGATTTCTCAGCTTTAATAGAAATGATATTGGCCAGATGATTTCCAAATTAATATGAACTGTATAATATTGTTGTTTATCTACATACATCCCACTGTTTTGTCATACCAGCTAGATGAGTTTTAAATTTAAACTTGTGGGTTAATCTGGGCAGACGTTTCTGCAGGAAATATAAGGAGACCTATACCCTAAAATGTCCTTCGCTCCAGGTAGATGCTAATAGTATCAGCCATTGGTAAAATACTATGTGAACGTGTGTTCTGTACAACGAGATTGTGAATTGATATGGGATTTACTTACAGATAAATATTCATTCACCGATGTGACATAATAATTGAGTTTTTATTATTGAGCTGTTCAAACTAACTAGTATACAAAGAAAAAAGACACTGTTCTTATACTCATGGGAAAAAAATAGATACACAGACAATGCTTCATCAGTGCAATGAGTAAAGAAAAACATATATGCTGTGAGAGATCAAGAGTGCTTTGCAGGCAGATCATGCATTGAACTGAGATTTGTACTGTCAGAGAAATTTTGCAGGGGTAGTGGTAACTTAGCTGACATTTAAAGGAGCAGACAAATAGGATGTTTCAGGCAGAAAAGACATAGTGTATGGAGGCCGGAAGGAAAGAAAATATCAGATTACTTCCGGGAAAACAGTTATGGGGAAGAATGCACAGAAGAAGCCACAGTGGTAGTGGGAACCATCTACCCAGTGATTTCATGGTTACTCAACAGTCTTATAATTGGTTGTCTTCTAAATCGAATGTGTAGTTCCTATAACTTAAAAAAATAAGTAACAGTACACATGATACCAAGTGTAAATTGGACACTCATTGACCTACCATATAGATTTGCCTTGAAATTTTCTGTGTGTTTGTATCTGCAGTGAGCTGTTTATTGAACCGTTGACCTAAATTAACAGCTTGTTCAACAGCAAGGCATATTTGTGACTGGTTGTGAGTGTCTCATACGATTCAAGATAGCATTCTTTTACTGTGGGACCTACTTCTTTGGGAAAGGCTTTATTTCTGTTTGCATAAAACAGTGACCCAGGCTCTGGGGTATCAGGAAATAAGAAGGTGTAATGTCATCTTTATGACAGAGTTGGCAGGAGAATTGATACGGTACTGATTTGCTGTGACAGTGAGCTCCGTAGATAGAATAGCTCTTTAGTAATAAGGGCTCTTGAGACATACTGCCTAGGTTTGAATCCTAGCTGTACCACTAAGAAGCTTTGTGACCTTGAGCAAGTTACACTGTGCTTCAGTTTCCTCACTTGTGAAATGGCGATGATTATAGTATCCATCTGCTACGATTATATTGAGGATTAAATGAGGTGATAGATATAAAATCATTCAGGAGAGTACCTTTCTGGTAGATACTAAGTGCTCTGCAACTCTTAACTATTTTTATTATCATTAGTAAGCTATCACAGGCTTTGTTTTGCTGAATAATTGGTCAGTAACTTGAATAACATCAGCAAAGGACTGATTTCCAGTTCCGTATATGACACACATCTAGAGGGAGGATAAAATCAGGATGAGAATTTTTCACGATAGGGTAAATCACTGGGTCAAAACCCACAAAATAGAATTTAACAGGACTTGTACCCTCTGTTTTAAAAAAAAGTATTTATTTATTTTATACAGCAGGTTCTTATTAGTTATCCATTTTATACATATTAGTGTATATATGTCAATCCCAATCTCCCAATTCATCCCACCACCACCACCCGCCCCCTGCCACTTTCCCCCCTTGGTGTCCATACGTTTCAGGGCTTGTACCCTCTTAATTGCTGTCTTTGTTTTTTTTCCTGATTATTTTTATTTTAATTTTTTTAAAATTTAATTTTTATTTTATATTGGAGTATAGTTGATTTACAATGTTGGGTTAGTTTCAGGTGTACAGCAAAATGATTCAGTTATGCATATATCCATTCTTTTTCAGATTCTTTTCCCATATAGGTTATTACAGAATATTGAGTAGAGTTCCCTGTGCTATACAGTAGGTCCTTGTTGATTATCTATTTTATATGTCTTTTTTTTAATGGTTTGTTATTTAATGTTGTCTGTATGCTCAACATTCTAGGTGATATAAAGATGAGTAAGTCTTTGTTCCGTCCCTCCAGAATATATTAACATACAGAGTCAAGAACAGAAAGCAAAATTAACCTACTGTGTGACAAGTATTCTAAAAATGCCAAATCAACAGAAATGATGCACCGTGTAGTATAGTGTGGTGTAGTGTATTACAGTGTATGCAGTATATAGTACTGTATCTAGACTGAAGGAAGTAATATTTTCCATATCCTTTACACTGGCCAGTGATATTCAAGTGTCTTACGTTTAGTTCCTTGCATCAGATTTTAAGAAAGGCACCGATAGACTGTAGAACATTCACAGCTCAGTGAAGAATCTGAACATTTAATTGAAGGTGTCATTGGAGTATGCTTTACGCGGGCCTTAGGATGAAGACATGCCAGGGGCAGGGTTTGTGGTGAGCTTTTTTTTTTCTTTTTCTTTTTTTTTTTTTTTTGGGAAAATGGGCCCCTCACTGCCGCGGCCTCTCCCGATGCGGACCACAGGCTCCGGACGCACAGGCTTAGCGGCCATGGCTCACGGGCCTAGCCGCGCTGGGGCATGTGGGATCTTCCCGGACCGGGGCACGAACCCGTGTCCCCTGCATCGGCAGGGGGATTCTCAACCCCTGCGCCACCAGGGAAGCCCCGTGGTGAGCTTTTATTTAGAAGAACTATGTCAGCATAAAACCCAAATTTCTAAGGTGGGCTCAGTGCAAAATGGGACAAGATCTGGAAGAAGTACAAATTCTACAAATGTTTACTGAGTACCTGCTACCGGCAGAATTTCTTTGTTGGGCTTTGGTGAATTTAATGAAGAAATCAGAAAAGGTTTATGTGTTAGTATTTACTTTCCTTTGAGGAGTACCAGCAAAATTAGGGTTGCATAATAGTTTAATTTGATGTATAATACGATTGCAAATTCAGGGTACTATAAAACTAGAAAATAGGGAGCATGATTCTACTGGCGGGAATAAGATATCAAGACAGTCTTCTCTGAGGAAGTGGTATTGAAACGGAGATCTGAAGGATGAGTTGGAACTAGCTTGTTGTGTAGAAGCAGAGCGTGACTCCATAAAGGAAGAGAAGGAAGGTGGGGCTGGAAAGGTGTTCGGGCAGAGAGAAGCCCGAGTCTGAGGGGAAGGCCCTGATCCTGGGATGTTAGGAAATTAAAGGAAGGCTTGGGTGACTGGAATGCCGACAGCTAGGGGAGCAATGGCATGGGATTGGGGTGCTGAGGTCCATAGCAAGTCACACTAAGTTTTGGTCTACTTTAACAATAAGGAAAATCAAGATGTGATTTAGTAAGCAAAATAGAAGAGAATGTTCTATTATATATTTTAAGTGTTTTTAATATGAATGCATTTATTTGCATTCTAATTATTAAATGGTTTGCCATATATTTAAGAAGGCAAAGTGTATTAGTGATAATTGGAGAGCTCTTGGAATTAGCCTCGTTTAATCCGGAATACCTCTGTATATATTAACAGCACCTTAGTTTCTCACGTTCCCTTCTCAATGCTGTGTTCATAACCACTTTCTCCTTCTATTCCTCCTTTCCTCCCTTCCCCACTTTCATATGAGCATGCCCATACCCTTCTCTATGTTTCCAAAACCTGACATATGGAAGAAACATAATGAAGGTATCTGATTTATAGTACTGTGTTATAAATTATCATATAAAATATCATGTTTCTAGAGACCATACCAGATAGGTATTGCATACATTTCTTGATTTATTTCTAAAATAAGTAGGTTTCTCTTCTTTCCAAAAATCAAATTTTGCTACTTCCTACTAAACTTCCTGCTAAAACTTCCTACTAAGTTAGGGGCCATTTTTCTCACTTTAGTGAGAATTATATTTTAATTCTTACATTTAATTAAATTTCTATTTTAATCAGAAGAAACTATCTCGAGGGTGGATAGAGGTTAAATTGATGGATTGATAGTATCTTCTTGCATCTAATGACATGTTCCTTTTCATCGGGTCTATGAAGTAGCAATATACATAACTTTCTTTTCCTCCGGTGGGAAGAAAAATCCGTAACTATTTTTAATGTTGTAAATCACAACTAGAGCAATAAACATTTATGAGTGTCTCTGTGTGTGTAGAACTGTAATAGGTTTCATGGAGCAAAAGTGGAAAATAAGGCAGAGCCTCTGTCTTTAATCTCATGGAAAGGGCCAACAGTCATATTAAAAAATGATCAGTGGGGCTTCCCTGGTGGCACAGTGGTTGAGAGTCCGCCCGCCAATGCAGGGGACACGGGTTCGTGCCCCGGTCCGGGAAGATCCCACATGCCGCGGAGCAGCTGGGCCCGTGAGCCATGGCTGCTGAGCCTGCGCGTCCGGAGCCTGCGCTCCACAACGGGAGAGGCCACGGCAGTGAGAGGCCCATGTACTGCAAAAAAAAAAAAAATAAATAAATAAATAAAATGATCTGTGAACTGTATGTAAATACCTATGTTTTAATTTGAGCAAACTGTGATTTGTTGATTCAAATAACAGTTATAACACCTAATTCCTAATGTCAAATCTTTTTGGTATATGTGCTGCTAGACACACATTTTTAAGTTAACATTGCAAGTTTGTCTTTATGATCAACCACAGATATTCATAAATTATTGTTATTTAGTCAATAATGAGGTTTTTTGCTGTTAATTGCCATTTCATTGTTTTTTTAATAGACAAAATAATTTTTTAGTTATTTTTCTTATAGTGTCTGCCTCAGTTATCACAGCCTTGGATAGATGAAATCAACTGGAAACTCAAAGGCTTCAGTTTAGCTAGGATGTTCAAATACTGTGCTAAAGGTGTTAAGAACTTGAAATATTGGCTATTTGCATTTCATTTCCTTTCATTCTCTTTCCATTTTCTTTAAGGAAATGCTAATAAGAAATGTAATCTTTGGATTATAGGCAGAAAGCAGGGGGGAAAAACAGGATACTCTACAAACTGTTTAAGAACCATGTGAACAATTGAGAGTTGACCATATAAGTTCTAGATAATATTATACCTAGGTTGGTTGTTAAACAGTCATAAAGGAAAGAAATCTAGACATCTATTTTCTAGCTAAGTATTGGAGTGGAGCTCTTATCATTGCATACCATTTAGTTGGGGAGACAGAATTTTATTTAATTAAATGACTCATTAGTTGTATTGGATTCCCACCAAATTATTTCATCACGGTTTGTCAAATGATAATTTCACAAGTGTCAGTGACAGTCAAGATGTTGGACATTTCTTTTCTCTTTTCCCACCTGCTGAGTCACAGTTCTCAAAGGATGGATATCATGGTGATTCAGTCACACCTTAGACTTCATCTTACATTTACTAATCAGCCTAGTTAATTTGGAAAATAAGTCATGCCCATAGTACATGAAATAACAAGCATATTCCTTCCCTGCATTGACCCCTTGTGTTTGGGTCTTAGAGGCACTTAGGACCTAGTGGGGCATTTGCTTTATAGGCCCCAAATGGGAGAAAATTTTCTGCTAATCACTTCATTACATCAAAAAGTCTAGTTAGCACCCATAGGAGGATAAAGAAAGTTCTTGTGTGATGTGCTTCAGGCCAAGTAGCTAATCAGAGCACTGTGAACGATTTTAAGGAGGTGACTGGCTGCTTGGTCTCTGTAATGTCTGACTTAGTAGCCTTTCTGCATCATAGAATATGTAAAATGTATTCACATTTATAAGCGCCATTACTTTAAGGGAACAATTTTTGACTAAAAATTTGGTCGCCATATTACACTTGGTCAATCCACACCCATTGATAGTCTGTTTTTAACCATGGATTGGTATGCTACTTGATTTACTCAATATCACCTTTCATGGTTTGACTCATCAATCTTAATTTTCCTTAAATAATACATATAATGCATGGCTTTTCCTAGCCCTAAGACTCTTTCAATGTGTACTTTCTGAGGTTGTATAGGCATAATTGTTAAAATCACAACCATTGAACCTGGATTTAATTCCTGTCTGGTCCTGCTGTTTTATGTAAACTACTAGTTCAACTCTTTGGTCCTCAGTGTGCTTATCTGTGTAACAGGATTAATAACAATGCTACCCTCAGAATTTTCCTTTAAAAATAAAAAGTGTTATATTTACTATTGTGCTTGGCACATAATAAGTTCTCAGTAAATAATAGCTTTTTCTATTATTAAAAGCTATTCAGGGCTTAAGCGCAGGAAGAGCTGTATGCTTTTGTGTCATCTAAGCAGTCACCTATTTTTTTTTTCACTGGGCCAGTGCTCTGCTCTCATACTTCAGCCTGCATTAGAATCATTTGGAGAGGTTGTTAAAACACAGATTCCTGGGTCTCGCCCTCAGAGATTTTGATTTGGTAGGTCTGGGGGTGGGGTCAAGATTCTGCCTTTTCAACAAGCATGCAGATAAGGTGTTTTCCAGCCACAATTTGCCCTAGAGCATCGGTGGAAAATTAACTAGTCATCAGACTCTTCCTGGGAAGTTTCTGAATATCTATAAAATTTCCAAATATTCTGAATCAGAATTTGTGGGAAAATTTGATGCTGCTCTGGACCACACCCTGAGAAATATAGCCTGCCCTAGATTAATGCTTCTTAACTCATTTTTGAATCGGATCTGTTTGAGATTCTGCTGAATGTTGTTGATCGTCTTAAAAACAAACAAACAAACAAACAAACCTTGAACATAGTTTGCATACATTTTCCAGTGTTCCTGTAGCCTCTGAAACCCATTCATGATCCTTATGTGGAATCTTGTTTCCAAACAGAACACCTTTGAGTAATGAAGCCCAGGTTAGAAATGCAATCCTTTGGAGCTATTTGCAGCTGTGTCTAAACATGTCAGTATGTGAAAGACTTTTTACCCCATTTTCCATATGCCAGGACAAAACCTTGTTAGTAGCTGTATAAAGAGAAATACTTTTAAATCTAAAAATGGAGATTAATTTTTATAATTTGATAGAATGCAATTTGTAGATTTGGTGAAAATAATGGTTAATTCCAAAAATATTTTTAATAACTTAAAAATTTTATAATTTCATGTTTATGTTGTCTACTGGTTGTGTCTCTTAATTTTACTCTTTAGTGCAAACTCTGTGCTGTCTCTTTCTCCTGAGGGAAAAATATTTTTATTAATAAAATTAATAGGCTGCAGAATTATACAGCCTATTAAACAGAAAACAACCTTGAAAATCTTTACTATATTATATTACATAGACTACATGACTATATTGCTTATACAAATCATGATCACAGTGAGACTCTGATTTTTCTGTAAATAACTATGATTTATACCTGTGAACACTTCTGTGAAATTATGAATATCTTGAGAAAACTTTTTATTGAGAATAAAAAAGTAACTGCCTCACCTGGGCCAATAATAGAGACACCAGTATATGCACATGCTTTTTATTTCTGAAAGCACATTTGTGGCTTGTAGCCAAGAATCCACTTCATTGAAGGGAGACTTTGACAAGCAGTATTGAAGTTGTAAACACTTTGAACTCATTATAGTATCTCACCATAGGAAC
>NW_020173034.1:73004-78718 GCF_003031525.2 Neophocaena asiaeorientalis asiaeorientalis | reverse complement strand
AATGAACAAATGGGTCCTAATGAAACTTCAAAGCTTTTGCAAATCAAAGGAAACCATAGACAACACGACAAGACAACCCTCAGAATGGGAGAAAATATTTCCAAATGAAGGAACTGACAAAGGATTAATCTCCAAATTTTATAAGCAGCTCATGCAGCTCAATAACAAATAAACAAACAACCCAATTCAAAAGTGGGCAGACAACCTAAATAGACATTTCTCCAAGGAAGATATACAGACTGCCAACATAAATATGAATGAATGCTCAACCTCATTAATCATTAGAGAAATGCAAATCAAAACTACAATGAGATATCATCTCACACCAGTCAGAATGGCCATAATAAAAATATGTAGAAACAATAAATGCTGGCGAGAAACGAGAACACTCTTGCACTGCTGGTGGGAAGGTGACTTGGTACAGCCACTATGGAGAACAGTATGGAGGTTCCTTAAAAAAGTACAAATAGAATTACCATATGACCCAGCATTCCCACTACTTGGAATATACCCTGAGAAACCCATAATTCATAAAGAGTCATGTATCAAAATGTTCATTGCAGCTCTATTTACAATAGCCAGGAGATGCAAACAACCTAAGTGTCCATCATCAGATGAATGGATAAAGAAGATGTGGCACATATATACAATGGAACATTACTCAGCCATAAAAGGAAACGAAATTGAGCTATTTGTAATGAGGTGGACAGACCTAGAGTCTGTCATACAGAGTGAAGTAAGTCAGAAAGAGAGAGACAAATGCCGTTTGCTAACACATATATATGGAATTTAAGGGAAAAAAATGTCATGAAGAACCTAGGGGTAAGAGAGGAATAAAGACACAGACCTAGAGAATGGAATTAAAGATATGGGGGGGGGGGGAAGGATAAGATGTGACAAGGCGAGAGAGAGGCATGGACATATATACACTGTGAAACATAAGGTAGATAGCTAGTGGTAAGCAGCCGCATAGCACAGGGAGATCAGCTTGGTGCTTTGTGACTACCTGGAGGGGTGGGATAGGGAGGTTGGGAGGGAAGGAGATGCAAGCAGGAAGAGATATGGGAACATATGTATGTGTATAACTGATTCACTTTGTTATAAAGTAGAAACTAACATACCATTGTAAAGCAATTATACTCCAGTAAAGATGTAGAAAAGCAAAAAGAAAAATTTGAAGGTGAAATCAAGAAAACACTCCCATTTACCCTTGCAACATAAAGAATAAAATATCTAGGAATAAACCTACCTAAGGAGACAAATGACCTGTAAGCAGAAAATTATAAGACCCTGATGAAAGAAATTAAATATGATACAAAGATGGACAGATATACCATGTTCTTGAATTGGAAGAATCAACATTGTGAAAATGACTCTATTACCGAAAGCAATCTACAGATTCAATGCAATCCCTATGAAGTTACCATTGGAATTTTTCATAGAACTAGAACAAAAAATTTCACAAATTGTATGGATACACAAAAGACGCCGAGTACCGAAAGCAATCTTGAGAACGAAAACTGGAGCTGGAGGAATCAGGCTCCCTGACTTCACATTATAGTACAAAGCTACAGTAATCAAGACAGTATGGTACTGGCACAGAAAAAGAAAGATAGATCAATGGAACAGGATAGAAAGCCCAGAGATAAACACACGCATATATGGTCACCTTACCTTTGATAATGGAGGCAGGAATGTACAGTGGAGAAAGGAAACCCTCTTCAATAAGTGGTGCTGGGCAAACTGTACAAGTACATGTAAAAGTATGAGATTAGATCACTCTCTAACACCATACACGAAAATAAGGTCAAAATGGATTAAAGACCTAAATGTAAGGCCACAAACTATCAAAGTCTTAGAGGAAAACTTAGGCAGAACACTCTATGACATAAATCACAGCAAGATTCTTTTTGACCCACCTCCTAGAGAAATGGAAATAAAACAAAAAGAAACAAATGGGACCTAATGAAACTTCAAAGCTTTTGCACAGCAAAGGAAACCATAAACAAGACCAAAAGACAACCCTCAGAATGAGAGAAAAGATTTGCAAATGAAGCAACTGACAAAGGATTAATCTCCAAAATTTACAAGCAGCTCATGCAGCTCAATAACAAAGAAAAACAAACAACCCAATCCAAAAATGGGCAGAAGACCTAAATAGACATTTCTCCAAAGAAGATATACAGACTGCCAACAAACACATGAAAGAATGCTCAAAATCATTAATCTTTAGAGAAATGCAAATCAAAACTACAATGAGATATCATCTCACCCCAGTCAGAATGGCATCATCAAAAAATTTAGAAACAATAAATGATGGAGAAGGTGTTGAGAAAAGGGAACACTCTTGCACTGCTGGTGGGAATGTGAATTGTTATAGCCACTATGGAGAACAGTATGGAGGTTCATAAAAAGCTACAAGTAGAACTATCATATGTCCCAGTAATCCCACTACTGGGCATATACCCTGAGAAAACCATGACTCAAAAAGAGTCATGTACTAAAATATTCATTTCAGCTCTTTTTACAATAGCCAGGAGATCGAAACAACAAAAGTGTCCATTATCGGATGTATGGATAAAGAAGATATGGCTCATATACACAATGGAATATTACTCAGCCATAGAAAGAAATGAAATTGAGCTATTTGTAATGAGGTGGATAGACCTAGAGTCTGTCATACAGAGTGAAGTAAGTCAGAAAGAGAAAGACAATACCATATGCTAACACATATATATGGAATGTAAGAAAAAACAAATGTCATGAATAACCTATGGGTAAGACAGGAATAAAGACACAGACCTACTAGAGAATGGACTTGAGGATATGGGAAGGGCAAAGGGTAAGCTGTGACAAAGTGAGAGTGGCATGGACATATATACACTATGAAACCTAAAATAGATAGCTAGTGGTAAGCAGCCGCATAGCACAGGGAGATCAGCTCAGTGCTTTGTGACCAGCCAGAGTGGTGGGATATGGAGGGTGGGAGGGAGGGAGATGCAAGAGGGAAGAGATATGGGAACATATGTATATGTGTAACTGATTCCCTTTGTTATTAACCAGAAACTAACACACCATCGGAAAGCAATTATACTCCAATTAAGGTAAAAAATATATATATGAAGCTTTCCTAAAAGCAGATAATTTTTGGCTTGACTTCCAGGAAACTGAGAAATAAATTTAGTGTTCAATCATTTTAACTACATTAGCCCTTGTATTTAGCATTATTTCTTCCTCCTCCTTTTTCATGGCTTTGATTTTCAGTTCAGTTAGCCTAATTGTAGATTTATGTTTTATTATAAACCAACTCAAATTAATTTAGGAAAGAGGTAAGGTCAAAATCAATCAAGATGTAAGTGGGTAAAGTGTTTTTCATTAGCAAGGAAATGTGACTTCTTGAGACAACGTTTGTACTTCTCTTTCAGTTCTCAAAAACCTAAATCCAGTTGGCTTCGCTTTGATCCTTTCAGTCGCGGAAGTAGTATCATGTAGTGGCGAAAAAACGTGGACAGAGCCAGGTTTGAATTCCAGATGTATTATTTCTTAACTCTGAGTTCTTGGGCAAATCACTCAAAAGATCTGTGTCTCAGTTTCCTCCTTTGTAAAATGGAGGTAATATTTACATCTTGGGACTATGATGAAGATTAAAATATTGTATGATAATGGACTGACACAAATTAAGTGTTCCATGACTATGTATTCCCTTCTTTTTCCATCAGAGCCAAACAGCAATGGTAGAGGCTTTAGTATATATATTAGTCGTCGAAAGTCTCAAAGATCAGCCCATCTCAAAGAGGAGTATTTTCCTGAGCATCCTGAGTACCAAGGCTCTTGGTATTACAGTTCAAAGAGAAAGCCTACCAAGGAAGCCCTGGTAGCAGTGGTCTGACATTGTGGCCACTATTTTATAGGGATTGGAGTTGTTTTCCTCACCACCAGAACTTCCTCCTTTGACATAACTTTATACTTGGGAAACCCCAATGAAGCTGTTACTGCTAGAAACCATTGGGATTTATTTTAGGGTTGTGTCTTTTAAAAATCATTTTGTGGTTTTGTGGTTTTGTGGTGCAATATTTAAGTGCTTTAGAAAGAGTTATTGATAATCTCCAAAGACATGTTCCTTGGTTGAGAAATGCATACTGGACAGGGAGTCAGGAGGCCTGAGCTGATATTTACATGCTGCATGACCTTAGGTTTTATTTTCCTTGTGGATAAAATAATAATATCTAACCTTTATTGAGCAATTACTAAGTGCCAGGCACTATTGTAAGTGCTTTACATAAATATTGCATATTTATATACTCATTTAAGACTCACAACAATAACTATCATTATTCTCATTTGAAAGATAAAGAAATCAAGACCCAGAAAGCTTAAGCAACTTGCTGAGAGTCAGAAAGCAGTCTGGACTCAAAAGCCTGTGCTCTTAACCCCTACACTGTACCGCTTCAATAAAATCAGCAGATTGGATTATACCAGCACTTCTTAAACTTTGTTTCTGATGACCACTAGTCCCACAAGATAACTTGTTTAAAAAAGAAAAAAAGTATTCTAAGGTAAAATATGTTGACACCACAAACACTGTGGAGATTGATAGTGAATTTTCACCTGTTAAGGTCTCTAAGAAACCCTGTAAGAAACCTGCTTATAATGCAGTGTTTCCCTAACCTGACCACAGAACTCTGTGTGCATGTGCGTGTGTGTGCGTGTGCATGCACACACACCTATTAACATTCTGTGGAACTAGGGTTTATAGAACGTGCTTTGAGAAATGCTGGTGTTAATCTGGAAGATTCATTATCTTAAGTGCTTCCAGCACTTAATAATGATAGCTGTGTGGACTGTAAAATGCAGCATTCCTTTCTGAGTCTCAAATTTTCTTTAATTGGAGGGGTGCTGCAAATTACGGTGTGATGAGGTATAAATTCAAGGCTGGTCTGGGTTGCATTTTTAACACTTGCTTCAGATGACCTTGTACGTCTTGACACAAAAGACTTCATTTGCCCTCTACATTTTCCTTTCCTCCTTCCTCAACTGTTACATATTTTCTCACTTATTACTTAAAAGAAGAGACTTAAATCAGAGATGCTTGTTATGAAAATAGGAGAAATCTTTTTTTAATATGTGCAGGATGAAACAATTGTTTTCATGATGAATACTCTGTGTTGTCAGAGGTGACGCCACATGGAGCAGGGCTTATGTGGACCACGGGCTGTCAGATATCACCACGTTGTTAGTCCTCGAGCAAGATGTCCTGTCTTTTATTTAATTATTTTTGCAGTGTTTCCAAGTTGTTACCAGTAATTGTGACAAATAAGGATGGTAAATGAATTCAGAGAACTATGAAGTGCACCTGATTTCCTCCCTTCCTCCCTTCCTGGAAGGGTAATGAAAAACAAAAAAACCAACATGGTTTATGGTCTACATCTTCTCTAAGAGCAAAGATCTTGTAAATGTCAGCATGTTCTGTTTACAGTCCAGGTGTGCAAAACTAGCAAAGCAGTTGGGTGACCTTACTGGGAATTAGAGTCTCTATAGTACTTAGCGGTGGTCATCTTCTTCTCACCTCTTTTCTTTCTCGCACCATCTCTCTCTCTTTACTCTCCCTCTCCTCCCTTCTCTCTTCCTCTCTCCTTTTTCCCTTTTCTCCCCCCTCTATCCTTTCTCTCCCGTCACCCTACCCTCCCTCAGGTCTTTTTTTTTTTTTTTTTTTT
>NW_020173034.1:65727-72843 GCF_003031525.2 Neophocaena asiaeorientalis asiaeorientalis | reverse complement strand
TTTTTTTGCGGTACACGAGCCTCTCACTGTTGTGGCCTCTCCCGTTGCAGAGCACAGGCTCCGGACGCGCAGGCTCAGCGGCCATGGCTCACTGGCCCAGCTGCTCCACGCCATGTGGGATCTTACCAGACCGGGGCATGAAC
This sequence comes from Neophocaena asiaeorientalis asiaeorientalis, assembly GCF_003031525.2. Lineage (NCBI taxonomy): Eukaryota > Metazoa > Chordata > Mammalia > Artiodactyla > Phocoenidae > Neophocaena > Neophocaena asiaeorientalis. The sequence goes on along the minus strand of NW_020173034.1, from coordinate 72,700 downwards.
CCATGTCCCCTGCATCGGCAGGCGGACTCTCAACCACTGCGTCACCAGGGAAGCCCTACCCTCAGGTCTTTTAAGTCTCTTCCCCGCACCTCTCTTTTTCTTTCTCTCTTCCCCCTATACACATACTATAGGACACAGATTTCTGTGGGAAAAAAGCACACCAGGCAGAGACACCCTCTTACACACTGTCTTAGAACCAGAGGGATCTCTGGTGCCTATGAATAGAGAAAGGGGTGGGTCTGAGTTATCGCAGGTTTCCTAAAAGGTCCTACCTGCTAATACACACAGGTTCCCTGCAGTGTGAACCCCACAGGAAGTCCATATTAACAGTTTCAATATTAACAATTTCCCTCTCTCTGAGGCACTTGGTAACCTTCATACACGGACATTGTAGCCTTTTGGTAGATAGTGCCCTGGGCCTTAGCAGCAACTCCTTTTGAGTGGCCGATTTTCCCCTTTGTTGAATATTTCCTTTCATTCAAGGCTGCCTGTCCTGGGACAAGCACGAGAGCGCTAAAGATGCTTTATAGTTTCAGTTTCTACTCGTCACCCATTGCCATTATTTTCCTGAAGTGTGACTTATTTTCCTGAGTATGAGAGAGTGAGCCCTTATTCCAACTGGCACTGATGTCTTTTGTTAACCTAATCACAATATAGTTCCTTCTAGCAACAGCAAGACTACTTCCTTTTAACTTTTAATTAGCTGAAGCAATCACATGCTTTTACCAAACTATTCTCATCAATTTTAAATTGCCTCCTGCATTCAGATTAGCAAATGCCTACATACAGCTTCCTCATCAGGAAAGGAAATGGTATGCACTCCTGTTTCTTTTGCAGCATTACTTTGCAGCATTTCCTATAAGCATTTTTTTGTTACATCTTTATTGGAGTATAATTGCTTTACAATGGTGTGTTAGTTTCTGCGTTATAACAAAGTGAATCAGTTATACATATACATATGTTCCCAAATCTCTTCCCTCTTGCATCTCCCTCCCTCCCAACCTCCCTATCCCACCCCTCTAGGTGGTCACAAAGCACCGAGCTGTTCTCCCTGTGCTATGTGGCTGCTTCCCACTAGCTATCTATTTTACATTTGGTAGTGTATATATGTCCAAGCCACTCTTAGAGGAAAACATAGGCAGAACACTCTATGACATAAATCACAGCAAGATCCTTTTTGACCCACCTCCTAGAGAAATGGAAATAAAAAACAAAAATAAACAAATGGGACCTATAAGCATTTTTACCCCATACCTCATTCCTAACCTTCTTCTACTTGTTCTCTGCCTGAAGAGTGCTGTGGATTCTTTCTTTATTTTTTTTCTCTTCTTAGTCCATTTGGGCTTTTATAAAAACACCACAATTTGGTGGCTTATAAACAACAGAAATTTATTTCTCACAGTTATAGAGGCTAGAAGTGTAACATTAGGGTGCTAGCATGTTTGGGTTCTGGTAAAGTCCCTCTTCTGAGTTGCAAACTGCCGATGACTTCTCACCCTATTCTTACATGGCAAAAGCAGGCAAGGAATCTCTCTGAAGCCTCTTTTATAAGGGTACTAATCTCACTACTCCTATTTATGAGAGCTGTGCCCTCATGACTTAATCACCTCCCAAAGGCCCCACCTCTGAATACCATCACATTTGGACATTAGGATTTCAACATATGAATTTGGAGTGTGGACACAAGCATTCAGACCAAAGCACCTTCCTTCTCCGTTTGGGTTTTTGACCTTAAAGTATCTCTTAGGTTCTAATAGTTCTTTTTTCTTTATCTTATACTGGGCCTTCTGAGTTTGGTTTTTTGCTTAACTCTACTCCTTCTCTGGCCTTGTCCTTCCACCCTTCTTCCCTTTCTAATTGGGCACTTCTTGCTATCTTTCCCTTCCTTCTTTTTCTCCAGTCAACCTTTAGCCACCTTCTATAACTGTACCTCTAGCACAGGTGACTCTGTGCTGCAAATAAATGCCTTCCTGATTTTGAATGCATGCATCAGTAAGCAACAGCTTTCAGCAAGCATCAGCGAGCAGTAGCTGGAAGCAAAATCTTAGTTCCCAGGCTGGGAGTCCTAACTGCCTGTTCTGTTTTTCCAGCACCACTTATTGAAGAGGCTGTCCTTTCTCCACTGTACATTCCTGCCACCTTTATCAAAGATAAGGTGACCATATGTGCGTGGGTTTATCTCTGGGCTTTCGATCCTGTTCCATTGATCTATCTTTCTGTTTTTGTGCCAGTACCATACTGTCTTGATTACTGTAGTTTTGTAGTATAGTCAGAAGTCAGGGAACCTGATTCCTCCAGCTCTATTTTTCGTTCTCAAGATTGCATTGGTGATTCGAGGTCTTTTGTGTTTCCATACAAGTTGTGAAATTTTTTGTTCTAGTTCTGTGAAAAATGCCACTGTGTACAGGAATGCCAGAGATTTCTGTGCATTTATTTTGTACCCTTCTACCTTACCAAATTCATTGTTTATCTGTAGGAGTTTTCTGGTAGCATCTTTAGCATTCTCTATTTATAGTATCATGTCATCTGCAAACAGTGACAGCTTTACTTCTTTTCCGATTTGTATTCCTTTTATTTCTTTTTCTTCTCTGATGGCTGTGGCTAAAATTTCCAAAGCTATGTTGAATAAGAGTGGTGAGAGTGGGCGAACTTGTCTTGTTCCTGATCTTAGTGGAAATGCTTTCAGTTTTTCACCATTGAGGACGATGTTGGTTGTGGGTTTGTCATATATGGCCTTTATTATGTGGAGGATATTTCCCTCTATTCCTACTTTCTGCAGGATTTTTATCATAAATGGGTGTTAAATTTTGTCAAAAGCTTTCTCTGTATCTATTGAGATAATCATATGTTTTTTCTCCTTCAATTTGTTAATATGGTGTATCACGTTGATTGATTTGTGTATATTGAAGAATCCTTGCATTCCTGGAATCAACCCCACTTGATCATGGTTTATGACACTTTTAATGTGCTGTTGGATTCTGTTTGCTAGTATTTTGTTGAGGATCTTTGCATTTATGTTCATCAGTGATACTGGCCTGTAGTTTTCTTTCTTTGTGACATCCTTGTTTGGTTTTGGTATCAGGGTGATGGTGGCCTCGTAGAATGAGTTTAGGTGTCTTCCTCTCTCTGGTATATTTTGGAAGAGTTTGAGAAGGATAGGTGTTAGCTCTTCTCTAAATGTTTGACACAATTCGCCTCTGAAGCCATCTGGACCTGGGCTTTTGTTTGTTGGAAGATTTTTAATCACTGTTTCATTTTCAGTGCTTGTGATTGGTCTGTTCATATTTTCTATTTCTTCCTGGTTCTTTCTTGGCAGTTTGTGCATTTCTAAGAATTTATTATTTCCTCTTCCTTTTTTACGTCTGGTGGGTTTTTATCTTGCTCCTTTATCTGCTGTGTGTTTTTCTGTCTTCTCATTTTGCTTATCTTACTGTGTTTGTTGTCTCCTTTTTGCAGGCTGCAGGTTCGTTGGTCCCGTTGTTATTGGTATCTGTCCCCAGTGGCTAAGTTTGGTTCAGGGGGTTGTGTAGGCTTCCTGGTCGGGGGGACTAGTGCCTATGTTCTGGTGGATGAGGCTGGATCTTATCCTTTTGGTCGTCAGCTCCACGTCTGGTGGTGTATTTTGGGGTGTTTGTGAACTTATTTTGATTTTAGGGAACCTCTCTGTTAATGGGTGGTGTTGTGTTCCTGTCTTGCTAGTTGCTTGGCATTCGGTGTCCAGCACTGTAGCTTGCTGGTTGGTGAGTGAACCTGGGTGCTGGTGTTGAGATGGAGATCTCTGGGAGATTTTCGACGTTTGATATTATGTGGAGCTGGGAAGTCTCTTATGGACCAGTATCCTGAATTTGGCTCTCCCGCCTCAGATAAGAAAGAAAGAAAGAAGATAAAATAAAATAAAGTAAAGTAATATAAATTAAAATAGTTATTAAAATAAAAAATAATTATTAAGAAAAAAAATTTTTTTTAATTAAAAAAGAATTGGACAGATAGAACTCTAGGACAAATGGTGTAAGCAAAGCTATACAGACAACATTTCACACGGAAGCATACACATACACATTCACAAAACATGGAAAAGGAGAAAAAATCATAAATCTTGCTCTCAAAGTCCACCTTCTCAATTTGGGATGATTCGTTGTCTATTCATATATTCCACAGATGCAGGGTACATCAAGCTGATTGTCGAGCTTTAATCCACTGCTTCTGAGGTTGCTGGGAGAGTTTTCCCTTTATCTTCTTTGTTCTCAAGGCCCCTGGGTCTCAGCCTTGGACTTGTTCCCACCTCTGTGTGTAGGTCACCAGAGGGCGTCTGTTCTTCACTCAGACAGTATGGGGTTAAAGGAGAAGCTGCTTCGGGGACTCTGGCTCACTCAGGCCTGGGGGAGGGATGGGTACGGAGTGTGGGGTGATCCTGCAGTGGCAGAGCCGGTGTGACATTGCACCAACCTGAAGCGCGCCGTGCATTCTCCCACGGAAGTTTTCCCTGGATACCGGGACCCTGGCAGTGGTGGGCTGCACAGGATCCCCAGAAGGGGGGTGTCGATGGTGACCTGTGCTCACGCACAGGCTTCTTGTTGGTGGCAGCAGCAGCCTCAGCATCTCATACCCGTCTCTGGGCTCTGCGCTTTTAACCACTGCTCGTGCCTGTCTCTGGAGCTCCTTTAAGGAGCACTCTTAATCCCCTCTCCTGGCTAGCTGTAGTGCACTAACTAACCCCCTGCAGTCTGTGTTCATGCAGTCAACACCAGTCCTCTCCCTGTGCTCTGAGGGAAGCCGGAACCTCAACTCCCATCCCCGCCCACCCCAGTGGGTGAGCAAAGAAGCCTCTCGGGCTGGTGAGTGCTGGTCGGCACCAATCTTCTGTGCGGGAGTCTCTCCGCTTTGCCCTCTGCAGCCCTGTTGCTGTGCTCTCCTCCGTGGCTCCAAAGCTTGCCCCTCTGCCACCCACAGTCTCCACTTGCGAAGGGGCTTCCTAGTGTGTGTAAACCTTTCCTCTTTCACAGCTCCCTCCCACTGGTGCAGGTCCCGTCCCTATCCTTTTGTCTCTGTTTATTCTTTTGCCCTACCCATGTATGTACGGACTTTCTTGCCTTTTGGGAGGTCTGAGGTCTTCTGCCAGCGTTCAGTAGGTGTTCTGTAGGAGTTGTTCCACGTGTGGATGTATTTCTGGTGTTTCTGTGGGGAGGAAGGTGATCTCCGCATATTACTCCGCCAACTTCTCATCCCTCCCCTATGTTTTTTTTTGTGTGTGTGTGTGGTACACGGGCCTCTCACTGCTGTGGCCTCTCCCATTGTGGAGCACAGGCTCCGGACGCGCAGTGTCTGTGGCCCTGGCTCACATGCCCAACTGCTCCACAGCATGTAGAGTCTTCCTGGACTGGGACATGAACCCACGTCCCCTGCATTGGCAGGCGGACTCTCAACCACTGTGCCACCGGGGAAGCCCTCCCCTATGTTTTATTCTAGGAGTTTTATAGTTTTTTTCTTGCATTCAGCTCTTTAATTCATTTTGAGTTAAGTTTTTTATATGATATAAAGTAAGGGTCTAACATCACGCCAGTTTACCTGACACCATTTGTGGAAGAGACTGTCCTTTCCCCATTGTGTAGTCTTGGAACTCTTATCAAAAATCATTTACTGAAATATTCATAGGTTTATTTCTGGGCTCTATTCTGTTGCATTGGTCTGTATATCTGTTTTTATGCCAGTGGCACACATTTTGATTACTGTTGCTTTGTAGTATGTTTTGAAAATAGGAAGTGTGAGACCTCTAACTTTATTCTTCTTTTTCAAGATTGATTTCGCTATTTGGGATCCTTAGAGATTCCGTATGAATTTTAGATTTTAGGATCATTCTATTATTTCTGCAAAATATTACTTCAGGATTTTGATTGGAACTGCATTGAATCTGTAGATCACTTTGGGTAATGTGGACTTTTTATTTTTGCTGTACACAGGCCTCTCACTGTTGTGGCCTCTCCTGTTGTGGAGCACAGGCTCCGGACGTGCAGGCTCAGTGGCCATGGCTCATGGGCCCAGCCGCTCCGCGGCGTGTGGGATCTTCCCAGACTGGGGCACAAACCTGTGTCCCCTGCATTGGCAGGCAGACTCTCAACCACTGTGTCACCAGGGAAGCCCAGTGTGGACATTTTAACAATATTAAGTCTTCCAATCAACAAGCATGGAATATCAATTCTACTTATTTGTATCTTCTTTGACTTCTTTTAACAATGTTTTCTAGTTTTCAGTGTACAAGTCTTTCACCTCCTTGGTAACTTTATTCCTGAGTATTTCATCCTTCTAGATGCTATAGTGAATGGGATTGTTGTCTTATTTTCCTTTTTGGATTGGTCATTTTTAGCTTATAGAAATGCAACTGATTTTTGTATGTTGATTTTGTATCCTGAAACATTACTGAAATTGTTTATTGTAACAGTTTTTTGGTGGAATCCTTAGAATTTTCTACATATAAGATCATGTCATCTGTGAACAGAGATAATTTTACTTCTTCTTTTCCAATTTGGATGCCTTTTATTTCTTTTTCTTGTCTGATTGCTCTGGTTAGGACTTTCAGTACTGGAGAACAGTTTTAAGAATGACTTTGCTGGATTGAGTCCTAGGGGCCGGTGTTCAAGAGAGATGTTTTTCTCAATCATAACTACTTTGGGTCGTAGTAAAGATTAAAATGAAACATAGCATGTAACGCACAATAATTGGTGCATAGTAACTTCTATATTTTGTTATTACAGTTGTTCCTGTGTTTGAGAGGTGAAACTTGGAACCTAACCCTGGAAAATAAAAGGATGAAGTTGTAACTCCCTAAAGATGTCGTTCTCAATCTGGCTACTTACTGGAATCACCTGGGGAAACTTTTTCAAACTTCCAAGACCAAACAAATTACATCAAAACCCTTAGGAGTGGGAATCAGGCATCAGTATTTTTAAAGTTGCCCAGTTGATTCCAATATTTAGCT
>NW_020173034.1:47252-65651 GCF_003031525.2 Neophocaena asiaeorientalis asiaeorientalis | reverse complement strand
ATTAATTTTGCATGTCTATGTTTTTCTCGACTGTACATTTTACTTAGTTATGTTATTTGGAATGATTCACTGGTTCTCAATGATTACAACACATTAGAATCACCTGTGGGGTTTTAAAAAATTCCACTTCCCCACCCCAGACCAATAAAATCAGTTTGGGGGCTGAGACCTGCATAGTCCTTCTTTTGTTTTGTTTTTATTTTGCATTGTTTTAAAGCTCCTCTGGTATATAACCCATGTTGAAGACCATTAATTTACCTGAAAGGAAATTTGTGCTTGTGAGACTAAGACACTGCAGAGTTTTAATTGCTATAGATATAACCTAATTCTTTAGTTAGAATCTAAATATGTGAGCTTTTCTGGGTCAAACTATCCTGTAGTAATCACCTCTTATGGTTTATTAAGTGCCATTATATAATTTGATATTTATAATAAATTCACATGGCAGGCATAATTTTCCCCATTTTACAGGTGAGGCAACTGGTACAGAGAGTTGAAGTATGTTCCCTAAGGTTACCCTATTGGCAGAGCTGAATTTGTACCCAGGTTTCCTATTGCACAGTGTTGTTCTATAATATGCCATGCACACAACCTTGAAAAAAATATTTTCCCTCCAGTATGAGTACATACTCTCTTTCAGTCTTTTAACCAGAATAAATAATCACCCAATTTGAGTAGAATCTTTTTTGATCTAACCCTCTTTTTCTATATCTATTCAGTTTCAACTCAGGTTTGCCATTAACTTTCTATGTGTTTCAAGGAGGAAGGATTGCTAACTATGTCTGCTTGTAGATCAAGTGAGATAATTACTGAGAATTCAGGCCACTCCTTTCATTCTTTCTTTAAAAAAAGAAAACTTCAGTTTTTTGGAGCAATTTATATTTACAGAAAAATTGGGATGTTTTCCCATATACACCCTCATCCACCCTCCCCCTGCCCTGTTCAGTTTCTCCTGTTATTGACATCTTGCATTAGTGTGATACATTTCTTACAATTGATGACCCAATATTGAAACATTATTATGATTAAGTTCATCATTTACATTAGGGTTCACTCTTGGTTTTGTACGTTCTATGGGTTTGGACAAATGTATCCATCAGTATGGTATCATATAGAATATTTTTATAGCCCTAAAATGCCTGCATGCTTTGCCCATTCTTATCTCCTCCCACCCCCCAACTCCTGGAATCATAGATCTTTTTTCTGCCTCCAGAGTTTTGCCTTTTCCAGAATGCCACGTGGTTGGAATCATACAGTATGTAGCCTTTTCATATTGGCTTATTTCATTTAGCAATATACATTGAAGATTTCTCCATGTCTTTTCATGGTTTGATAGCTCATTTTTTAAATCACTGAATAGTATTCTAATGACTGAATGTAACACAGTTTCGTTATCCATTCACTTATTAAAGCATATCTTGGTTGCTTCCAAGTTTTGGCAATTATGAATAAAGTTGCAATAAATGTGTGCACGTTTTATGTGGGCATAAATTTTCAACTGATTGGGGCACATACCAAGGAGCACAGTTGCTGTATTTTATGGTAAGATTATGTTTAGTTTTGTATGAAACCACCAAAATGTCTTCCAAAGTGACTGTACTGTTTTGCATTCCTATAAGCAATGAATGAGAGTTCCCTTTGCTCTACATCCTCACCATCTGTTGTCAGTGTTTAGGATTTTGGCTATTCTAATAGGTGTATAGTGGTATCTCATTGTTGTTTTAATTTCCATTTCCTTCATGACTTATGATGTGGAGCATCTTTTCATATGCTTATGTGCCATCTTCATATCTCCTTTTTTTTAAATTTATTTTTGGCTGTGTTGGGTCCTCATTGCTGTGCCCAGGCTTTCTCTACTTGTGGTGAGAGGGGGCTACTCTTTGTTGTGGTGTGCCGGCTTCTCATTGCAGTGGCTTCTCTCATTGTGGAGCACAGGCTCTAGGCACACGGACTTCAGTATTTGCACCACGTGGGCTCTAGAGCTCAGGCACAGGAGTTGTGGTGCATGGGCTTAGTTGCTCCATGGCATGTGGGATCTTCCTGCACCAAGGCTCGAACCCAGGTACCCTGCATTGAGAGGTGATTCTTAACTACTGCACCACCAGGGAAGTCCTACATATCTTCTTTAGTGAGATGTCTATTCAGAATTTTGCCGATTTGTTTATTGGGTTGTCTGTTGTCTTATTGCTGAGTTTTAATTGTTCTTTATATATATGTATACCTGTCATTTTTCAGATATGTGTTTTTTAAATATCTTTATTAGAGTATAATTGCATTACAATGTTGTGTTAGTTTCTGTTGTATAACAAATTGAATCAGCTATGTGTATACATATATCCCCATATCCCTGCCCTCTTGCATCTCCCCACCACCCTCCCTATCACACCCCTCTAGGTGGTCACAAAGCACTGAGCTGATCTTCCTGTGCTATGTGGCTGCTTCCCACTAGCTATCTATTTACATTTGGTAGTGTATATATGTCAGTGCTACTCTATCACTTAATTCCAGCTTACAGTTCCCCCTCCCGTGTCCTCAAGTCCATTCTCTAGATCTACGTCTTTATTCCTGTCCTGTCCCTAGGTTCATCAGAACTTTTTTTTTTGATTCCATATATATGTGTTAGCATATGGTGTTTGTTTTTCTCTTTCTGACTTACTTCACTGTGTATGACAGACTCTACGTTCATCCACCTCACTACAAATAACTCAATTTCATTTCCTTTTATGGCTGAGTAACATTCCACTGTATATATGTGCCACATATTCTTTATCCATTCATCTGTCAATCGACACTTAGGTTGCTTCCATGTCCTGGCTATTGTAAACAGTGTTGCAATGAACACTGTGGTATATGACTCTTTGAATTATGGATTTCTCGGGGTATATTCCCAGTAGTGGGATTGCTGGGTCATATGGTAATTATACTTTTTACTTTTAAGGAACCTCCATACTGTTCTCCATAGTGGCTGTATGAATTTACATTCCCATCAAGAGTGCAAGAAGGTTCCCTTTTCTCCACACCCACTCCAGCATTTATTGTTTGTACATTTTTTGATGATGGCTATTCTGACAGGTGTGCGGTGATACCTAATTGTAGTTTTGATATGCATTTCTCAAATGATTAATCATGTCGAGCATCCTTTCATGTGTTAGTTGGCGATCTGTATATCTTCTTTGGAGAAATGTCTATTTAGGTCTTCTGCACATTTTTGGATTAGGTTGTTGTTCTTTTTTGTTACTGAGCTGCATGAGCTGCTAGTAAATTTTGGAGATTAATCCTTTGTCAATTGCTTCATCTGCAAATATTTTCTCCCATTCTGAGTGTTGTCTTTTCGTCTTGTTTATGGTTTCCTTTGCTGTGCAAAAGCTTTTAAGTTTCATTAGGTCCTACTTGTTTATTTTTGTTTTTATTTCCATTTCTCTAGGAGACGGGTTAAAAAGGATCTTGCTGTGATTTATGTAATAGGGTCCTGCCTATGTTTTCCTCTAAGAGTTTGATCGTGTCTGGCCTTAAATTTATGTCTTTTATCCATTTTGAGTTTATTTTTGTGTATGGTGTTAGGGAGTGTTCTAATTTCATACTTTTACATGAGGCTGTCCAGTTTTCCCAGCACCACTTATTGAAGAGACTGTCTTTATTCCACTGCATATTCTTGCCTACTTTATCAAAGATAAGGTGACCATATGTGGGTGGCTTTATCTCTGGGATTTCTATCTTGTTCCATTGACCTATATTTCTGTTTTTCTGCCAGTAGTGTACTGTCTTGATTACTGTAGCTTTGTAGTATAGTCTGAAGTCAGGGGGCCTGAATCCTCCTGCTACGTTTTTCTTTCTCAAGATGCTTTGGCTATTCAGGGTCTTTTGTGTTTCCATACAAATTGTGCAATTTTTTGTTCTCATTCTTTGAAAAATGCCATTGGTTGTTTGATAGGGATTGCATTTAATCTGTAGATTGCTTTGGATTCTATAGTCATTTTCACAATGTTGATTCTTCCAATCCAAGAACATGGTATATCTCTCCATCTGTTTGTATCATCTTTAGTTTTTCATCAGTGACTTATACTTTTCTGCCTACAGGTATTTTGTCTCCTAGGGTAGGTTTATTCCTAGGTATTTTATTCTTTTTGTTGCAGTGGTAAATGGAAATGTTTCCTTAATTACTCTTTCAGATTTTTCATCATGAGTGTATAGGAATGCCAGGGATTTCTGTGCATTAATTTTGTATCCTGCAACTTTACCAAATTCATTGATTAGCTCTAGTAGTTTTCTGGTAGCATCTTTAGGATTCTCTATGTATACTATCATGTCATCTGCAAACAGTGACAGTTTTACTTCTTCTTTTCCAATTTGAATTCCTTTTTTTTTTCTTCTCTGATTACTGTGGTGAAAACTTCCAAAACGATGTTGAATAATAGTTGTGACAGTGGGCAACCTTGTCTTGTTCCTGATCTTAGTGGAAATAGTTTCTGTTTTTCACCATTGAGAATGATGTTGGCTGTGGGTTTGTCCTATGGAGCCTTTATTATGTTGAGGTAGGTTCCCTCTATGCCTACTTTCTGAAGAGTTTTTATCATAAATGGGTGTTGAATTTTGTCAAAAGCCTTTTCTGCATCTATTGTGATTATCATATGGTTTTTCTCCTTCAGTTTGTTAATATGGTGTATTGCATTGATTGATTCATGTATATTGAAGAATCCTTGCATTCCTGGGATAAACCCCTCTTGATCATGGTGTATGATTCTTTTAATGTGCTGTTGGATTGTGTTTGCTAGTATTTTGTTGAGGATTTCTGCATCAGTATTTATCAATGTTATTGGACTGTAGTTTTCTTTCTTTGTGACATCTTTGTCTGGTTTTGGTATCAGGGTGATGGTGGCTTCATAGAATGTGTTTGGGAGTGCTCCTCCCTCTGCTATAGTTTGGAAGAGTTTGAGAATGACAGGTGTTAGCTCTTCTATAAATGTTTGAAAGAATCCTCCTGTGAATCCATCTGATCCTGGGCTTTTCTTTGTTGGAAGATTTTTTATCACAGTCTCAATGTTAGTGCTTGTGATTGGTCTGTTTATACGTTCTGTTTCTTCCTGGTTCAGTCTCAGAACGTTGTACTTTCCTCAGAATTTGTCCATTTCTTCCAGGTGGTCCATTTTATTGGCATATAGTTGCTTGTAGTAATCTCTCATGATCCTTTGTATTTCTGTGGTGTCACTTGTTAGTTTTCCTTTTTCATTTGTAATTCTGTTCGTTTGAGTCTTCTGCCTTTTTTTCGTGATGAGTCTGGCTAATAGTTTATCAGTTTTGTTTATCTTTTCAAAGAACCAGCTTTTAGTATTATTGATCTTTGATACTGTTTCCTTCATTTCTTTTATTTCATTTCTTTCATGTATTTCTGATATGATCTTTATGATTTCCTTCCTTCTGCTAACTTTGGGGTTTTTTGTTATTTTTTCTCTAATTGCTTTAGGTGCAAGGTTAGGTTGTTTATTTGAGATGTTTCTTGTTTCTTGACGTAGGAGTGTATTGCTATAAACTTCCCTCTTAGAACTGTATTTGCTGCATCCAATAGGTTTTGGGTCATTGTGTTTTCATTGTCATATGTTTCTTGGTAATTTTTGATTTCCTCTTTGATTTCTTCAGTGATCTTTGGTTATTTGGTAGTGTATTGTTTAGCCTCCGTGTGTTTGTATTTCTTCCAGGTTTTTTTCTGTAATTGATATCTAGTCTGATAGCATTGTAGTCATGAAAGATACTTGATAAAATTTCGATTTTCTTAAATTTACCAAGGCTTGATTTGTGACCCAATATATGATCTATTCTGGAGAATGTTCCATGGGCACTTGAGAAGAAAGGGTATTCTGTTTTTTGGGGTATGGAATGCCCTATAACTATCAATTAAGTCCATCTTGTTTTATGTGTAATTTACAGCTTGTGTTGCCTTATTTATGTTCATTTTGGATGATCTGTCCATTGTTGAAACTGGGGTGTTAAAGTCCCTTACTCTTATGTGCTGCTGTTGATTTCCCCTTTTATGGCTGTTAGCATTTGTGTTATGTATTGAGGTGCTCTTATACTGTGTTCATAAATATTTACAATTGTTATATCTTATTCTTGGATTGATCCCTTGATCATTATGTAGTGTCTTTCTTTGTCTCTTGGAAGAGTCTTTATTTTAAAGTCTATTTTGTCTGATATGAGAAATGCTACTCCAGGTTTATTTTGATTTCCATTTTCATGGAATATCTTTTTCCATACACTCATGTCCAGTCTGTATGTGTCCCTAGGTCTGAAATGGGTCTCTTGTAGACAGCGTATATATGGGTCTTGTTTTTGTATCCATTCAGCCAGTCTCTGCCTTTTAGTAGGAGCATTTAATCCATTCACTTTTAAGGTAGTTATTGATATGTATGTTCCTATTACCATTTTCTTAATTGTTTTGGCTTTGTTGTTGTAGGTCTTTTCCTTCTCTTGTGTTTGCTGCCTAGAGCAGCTCCTTTAGCATTTGTTGTAAAGGTGGTTTTGTGGTGATGAATTCCCTTAACTTTTGCTTGTTTGTAAAGATTTTTTTTTTTTTTTTTTACTTGAAAATGTGTGAATTTTTATTTTATAAAGTCAAAGTAGGATATCGTGGGCATTTATTGTAAAGCCGCGTCTTACTCTTCCGCCATCTTCAAGGTCCCTCTACCTGTAAAGATTTTAATTGCTCCATCAAATGTGAATGAGATCCTTGCTGGGTGGAGTCATCTTGGTTGTAGAATTTTCCCTTTTATCACGTTAAATATGTCCTGCCACTGCCTTCTGGCTTGCAGTGTTTCTGGTGAAAGATCAGCTGTTAACCTTATGGGGATTTCCTTGTATGTTATTTGTTGTTTTTCCCTTGCTGCTTTTAATATTTTTTCTTTGTGTTTAATTTTTGATAGTTTGATTAATATGTGTCTTGGCATGTTTATCCTTGGATTTATCCTGTATGGGACTCTCTGTGCCTCCTGGCCTTGATTGACTATTTCCTTTCCCTTATTAGGGACGTTTTCAACTATAATCTCTTCAAATATTTTCTCAGTCCCTTTCTTTTTCTCTTCTTCTTCTGGGACCCCTATAATTCCACTGTTGGTGCATTTAATGTTGTCCCATAGGGGTCTGAGACTGTCCTCAATTCTTTTCACTTTTTTTTCCTTTTTCTGCTCTGAGGTAGTTTTTTCCACTATTATCTTCCATGTCACTTATCCGTTCTTCTGCCTCAGTTATACTGGTATTGATTCCTTCTAGAGAATTTCTAATGTCATTTATTGTGCTGTTCATCATTGTTTCTTTGCTCTTTTGTTCTTATAGGTCCTTGTTAAGCGTTTCTTGTATTTTCTCCATTCTATTTCCAATATTTTGGATCATCTTTACTCTCATTACTCTGAATTCTTTTTCAGGTAGACTGCCTATTTCCTCTTCATTTGTTTGGTCTGGTGGGTTTTTACCTTGCTTCTTCATCTGCTGTGTGTTTGTCTGTCTTCTCATTTTGCTTAACTTACTGTGTTTGGTGTCTCCTTTTTGCAGGCTGCAGGTTCGTAGTTCCCATAGTTTTTGGTGTCTGACCCCAGTGGTTAAGGTTGGTTCTGTGGGTTGTGTAGGCTTTCTGGTGGAGGGGACTGGTGCCTGTTTTCTGTTGCATAAGCCTGGATATTCTCTTTCTGGTGGGCAGGACTGCATTCAGTGGTTTGTTTTTCGGTGTCTGCTACCTTATTATGATTTTACGAAGCCTCTCTTCTAATGGGTGGGGTTGTGTTCCTATGTTGCTAGTTGTTGGAATCTGGTATCAAGCACTGAAGTTTGCTGGTTATTGAATGGAGCTGGGTGTTAGTGTTGAGATGGAGCTATCTGGGAGAGCTCTCGCCATTTGATATTACATGGAGCTGGGAGGTCTCTTGTCAATCAATGTTCTGAACTCGGCTCTCCCACGTCAGAGGCACATGTCTGAAACCTGGTCAGAGCACCAAGATCCTTTCATCCACACAGCTCAGAAGAAAAGGGAGAAGAAAGATAGAAAGAAAGAAAGAAAAATAAATAAATAAATACAGTTATTAAAATAAAAAATAAACATTATTAAAAATTAAGAAAAAATAAAAAGTAATAAGAAAAGAAAGAGAGAAAGAAGAGAGCACCCAAACCAATAAACAAATCTACCAATGATAATATATTCTGAATACTAAACTAAGATAAACATAAACCATAAACAAATTAGATGCAGAAAGTAAACCCCAAGTCTACAGTTGCTCCCAAAATCCACTGCCTCAATTTTGGGATGATTAGTTGTCTATTCAGGTATTCCACAGATGCAGTGTACATCAAGTTGATTGTGGAGATTTAATCTGCTGCTCCTGGGGCTGTTGAGAGAAATTTCCCTTTCTCCTCTTTTTTCCCACAGGTCCTGGGGTTCAGCTTTGGATTTGACCCCACCTCTGTGTGTAGGTCACCTGAGGGCGTCTGTTCTTCGTTCAGACTGGACAGGGGTAAAGTAGTAGCTGATTAGGTGGCTCTGGCTCACTCAGGCTGGGGGGAGGAAGGGTTATATAATGCGGGGTAGGCCTTTGGCAGCAGAGGACGGTGTGACGTTGCAGCAGCCTGAGGCGTGCCGTTTGTTCTCCCAGTGAAGTTTTCCTTGGATTACAGGACCCTGGCAGTGGCAGGCTGTGCATGCTCCTGGGAGGGGAGGTATGTATTGTGACCTGTGCTTGCTCACAGGCTTCTTGGTGGCTGCAACAGCAACCTTATCATTTCATGCCCATCTTGGTGTCTGCGCTGATAGTCACGGATCATGTCCAACTCTGGTGCTCGTTTAGGCAGTGCTCTGAATCCCCTCTCCTCCTGCACCCCAAAACAATGGTCTCTTGCCTCTTAGGCAGTTCCAGACCTTTTCCTGGACTCCCTCCCTGTTAGCTGTGGTGCATTAGCCCCTTTCAGGCTGTCTTCACACAGCCAAACCCAGTGCTCTCCCTGGGATCTGAACTTCAAAGCTGGAGGCTCAGCTCCCTTCTCCCACCCGTTCCAGTGGGTAAGCAGACAAGCCTCTCAGGCTGCTGAGTGCTGGTTGGCACCGATACTCTGTGCAGGAATCTCTCTGCTTTGCCCTCTGCATCCTTACTGCTGCATTCTCTTCTGTGGCTCTGAAGCTTCCCACACCCCCCTCGTCTTTGCCAGTGAAAGGGCTTCCTGGTATGGGGAAAGATTTCCTCCTTCACAGCTCCATCCCTGTGGTGCGGGTTCTGTCCCTATGCTTTTGTCTCTGTTTTTTCTTTTGTCCTACCCTGGTACATGGGGAGTTTCTTGCATTTTGGGAAGTCTGAGGTCTTCTGCCAGCGTTCAGTAAGTATTCTGTAGGAGTTGTTCTACATGTAGATGTATTTCTGATGTATTTGTAGGGGAAGGTGATCTCCAAGTCTTACTCCTTCACCATCCTGAAGGTCTACTTTCCTTACTGATCTTAATCATTTCTAGCTTTTGACTTAAAGTGAGAGACATGCTTCTCTTCCTTTTACTTGAACAATAGAAGCCATTGTAGTGTTGTTAATTGGCCTATTTTCAATACTGTGGTGTCTCAGGGAATAGGGAGGCCCCAAGGAGAGGGAGAGAGAAGGGGAATGGCTGTTCGTGGAGTAGTGAGAACACAGACAACATTTATTGATTGAGTTCCCTGTCTTGTATGGGCATGGTTAATGTCATCCCCAAACAATTATAATAGAAGCATCAAAGATCACTGATTACACATCACCATAACAAATATAATAATAAGGAAAGGTTTGAAACATTGTGAGAATTAGCAAAATATGGCACAGAGACACGAAATGAGCAAATCCTTTTGGAAAATGGCACAGACAGAATTGTTAGACACAGGTTTGCCACAAACCTTCAATTTGTATAAAACTAAATATCTGCAGAGAGCAATGAAACACATTAAAACAAGGTATGCCTGGACCTATTAATTTATCCCCCTTTTCTTCTTTTCCCTTCCTTATTATATGCAAGCATTCTAATGTGAATAATGTTATATTTGAATATGTCTTTTTTAAAACATCTTTATTGGAGTATAATTGCTTTAAAATGGTGTGTTAGTTTCTGCTTTATAACAAAGTGAATGAGTTATACACACACATATGTTCCCATATCTTTTACCTCTTGCATCTCCCTCCTTCCCACCCTCCCTATGCTACCCCTCTAGGTGGTCACAAAGCACAGAGCTGATCTCCCTCTGCTATCCAGCTGCTTCCCAGTAGCTATCTATTTTGCATTTGGTAGTGTATATATGTCCATGCCACTCTCTCACATTGTCCCAGCGTACCATTCCCCCTCCCTGTATCCTCAAGTCCATTCTCTAGTAGGTCTGTGTCTTTATTCCCGTCTTGACCCTAGGTTCTTCATGACCTTTTTTTTTCTTAATTCCATATATGTGTGTTAGCATACGGTATTTATTTTTCTCTTTCTGACTTACTTCCCTCTATATGACAGACTCTAGGTCCATCCACCTCACTACAAATAATTCAATTTCATTTCTTTTTATGGTTGAGTAATATTCCATTGTATATATGTGCCACATTTTCTTCATCCATTTATCTGTTGATGGACAATTAGATTGCTTCCATGTCCTGGCTATTGTAAATAGAGCTGCAATGAATATTTTGTTACATGACTCTTTTTGAATTACGGTTTTCTCAGGGTATATGCCAAGTAGTGGGATTGCTGGGTCATATAGTAGTTCTATTTTTAGTTTTTAAGGAACCTCCATACTGTTCTCCATAGTGGCTGTATCAATTTACATTCCCACCAAGAGTGCAGGAGGGTTCCCTTTTCTCCACACCCTCTCAATGTTTATTGTTTGTAGATTTTTTGATGATGACCATTCTGACCGGTGTGAGATGATATCTCATTGTAGTTTTGATTTGCATTTCTCTAATGATTAATAATGTTGATCATTCTTTCACGGGTTTGTTGGCAGTCTGTATATCTTCTTTGGGGAAATGTCTGTTTAGGTCTTCTGCCCATTTTTGGATTGGATTGTTTGTTTTTTTGTTATTGAGCTTCATGAGCTGCTTGTAAATTTTGGAGATTAATCCTTTGTCAGTTGCTTCATTTGCAAATATTTTCTCCCATTCTGAGGGTTGTTTTTTGGTGTTGTTTACGGTTTCCTTTGCTGTGCAAAAGCCTTTAAGATTCATTAAGTCCCATTTGTTTATTTTTGTTTTTATTTCCATTTCTCGAGGAGGTGGGTGTAAAAGGATCTTGCTGAGATTTATGTCATAGAGTGTTCTGCCTATGTTTTCCTCTAAGACTTTGATACTGTCTGGCCTTACATTTAGGCCTTTAATCCATTTTGAGTTTATTTTTGTGTATGTTGTTAAGGAGTGTTCTAATTTCATTCTTTTACATGTAGCTGTCCTGTTTTCCCAGCACCACTTATTTAAGAGGCTGTCTTTTCTCCAGTGTATATTCTTGCCTCCTTTATCAAAGATAAGGTGACCGTATATGCGTGGGTTTATCGCTGGGTATTCTATCCTGTTCCATTGATCTATATTATTATTTTTGTGCCAGAACCATACTGGCTTGATTGCTGTAGCTTTGTAGTATAGTCTTAAGTCAGGGAGCCTGATTCCTCCAGCTCCGTGTTTCTTTCTCAAGATTGATTTGGCTATTCAGGTTCTTTTGTTTTTCCATACAAATTGTGAACGTTTTTGTTCTAGTTCTGTGAAAAATGCCAGTGTTAGTTTGATAGAAAGCTACAGGCCAATATCACTGTTGAACATAGTTGCAGAAATCCTCAGCAAGATACTAGCAAACAGAATCCAACAGCACATTAAAAGGATCATACAACATGATCAAGTGGGATTTATCCCAGGAATGCAAGCATTCTTCAATATACGCAAATCAATCAATGCGATACACCATATTAACAAATTGAAGGAGAAAAACCACATGATCATCTCGATAGTTGCAGAGAAAGCTTTCAACAAAATTCAACAAACATTTATGTTAAAATACCCTCCAGAAAGTAGACATAGAGGGAACTTTCCTCAACATAATAAAGGCCATATATGACAAACCCACAGCCAACATCATCCTCAATGGTGAAAAACTGAAACCATTTCCACTAAGATCAGGAAAAAGAAATGGTTGCCCACTGTCACTACTATTATTCAACATAGTTTTGGAAGTTTTTGGCACAGCAGTTAGAGAAGAAAAAGAAATAAAAGCAATCCAAATTGGGAAAGGAGTAAAGCTGTCACTGTTTGAAGACGACATTATACTATATATACAGAATCCTAAATTTGCTACCAGAAATCTACTAGAGCTAATCAACGAATTTGGTATAATAGCAGGATACAAAATTAATGCATAGAAATTTCTTGCATTCCTATACACTAATGATGAAAAATCTTAAACTGAAATTAAGAAAACACTCCCATTTACCATTGCAACTAAAAGAATAACGTATCTAGGAATAAACCTACCTAAGGAGACAAAAGATCTGTGTGCAGAAAATTATGAGACACTGATGAAAGAAATTAAAGATGGTACAAATAGATGGAGAGGTACACCATATTCTTGGATTGGCAGAATCAACATTTTAAAAATGACTATACTACACAAAGCAATCTACAGATTCAATGAATATGTCCTTTAAAACATGATGGCTGTTTCATATGCATGAATTTTTAATTTATGTAACTAGTGATATCTGCAGTATATCATTCTGTTTCTTACTTTTTCACTAAATTATACATCTATGGATTTAGATCTATGGATCTATTCATGTTGCTATGTGTACCTCCAATGCATTGCTTCTAATACTTGCTTAATGCTAATACTTGCTTAATGCTCCAGCACATCTGACCTATCTATTCTAACAGTGATGGAAATGTTCATTCTTGTATATATCCTCTTTAGAACCTGTATGAAATTTTCTTTGGGCTCATTTTCAAGAATAGAATTCCTGGGTCATAGAGTGTACATTTTTATGTGTACTTTGCTTATGTAGTACCAGATTGCCCTCCTAAATAGTCTCAATCTCTCTATACCCCCTTGCCCCCTGCCAGTTGTAGTAGATGAGGGTTCTTTTATCCCCATATCCCTATCAACACTTGGCATTTTCTAGCCTTCTAGTTTTTGCCAGTCTTACAGCCTTAAAGCAATATCCTTTGGTTTTAATTTTCGTTTATATGATTCCAATGTTTTGAGTGTCTCTTCATGGTTGTATGCTTATTGGATGTCCTATTCTGTAACTTGCCTTTTTATGTTTTGCCTATTTTTCTATTACAGCCTCTGTCTTTTTCTCTTTGAATTACAGTAGTCCTTTATATTGTCTAGATAATAATCTCTTGTTTGGTTTTTCATTTTATTTTATTTATTTTTTTATACAGCAGGTCCTTATTAGTCATCAATATTATACACATCAGTGTATACGTGTCAGTCCAAATAGACCAATTCATCACAACCACACTCCCACCCTTCTGCTGCTTTCCCCCCTTGGTGTCCATACGTTTGTTCTCTACATCTGTGTCTCAATTTCTGCCCTGCAAACCGGTTCATCTGTACCAGTTTTATAGGTTCCACATATATGCGTTAATATATGATATTTGTTTTTCCCTTTCTGACTTACTTCACTCTGAATGACAGTCACTAGATCCATCCACGTCTCAACAAATGACCGAATTTCATTCCTTTATATGGCTGAGTAATATTCCATTTTATATACATACCACATCTTCTTTATCCATTCCTCTGTCAATAGGCATTTAGGTTGCTTCCATGATCTGGCTACTGTAAATAGTGCTGCAATGAACATTGGGGTGCATGTGTCTTTTTGAATTATAGTTTTATCTGGGTATATGCCCAGTAGTGGGATTGCTCGATCATATGGTAATTCTATTTTTAGTTTTTTAAGGAACCTCCATACTGTTCTGCATAGTGGCTGTATCAGTTTACATTCCCCCCACCAGTGCAAGAGGGTTCCCTTTTCTCCACACCCTCTCCAGCATTTATTGTTTGTAGATTTTCTGATTATGCCCATTCTAACTGTTGTGAGGTGATACCTCATTGTAGTTTCGATTTGCATTTCTATAATAATTAGTGATTTTGAGCAGCTTTCCATGTGCTTCTTGGCCACCTGTATGTCTTCTTTGGAGAAATGTCTATTTAGGTCTTCTGCCCATTTTTGGACTGGGTTGTTTGCTTTCTAAATATCGAGTTGCATGAGCTCTTTATATATTTTGGAGACTAATCCTTTGTCTGTTGATTCATTTGCAAATATTTTCTCCCATTCTGAGGGTTGTATTTTAATCTTGTTTATGGTTTCCTTTGCTGTGCAAAAGCTTTGAAGTTTCATTAGGTCCCGTTTGTTTATTTTTGTTTTTATTTCCATTACTCTAGGATGTGGATCAAAAAAGATACTGCAGTGATTTTTGCCACAGAGTGTTCTGCCTATGTTTTCCTGTAAGAGTTTTATATTGTCCGGTCTTACATTTAGGTCTCAAATGCATTTTGAGTTTATTTTTGTGTATGGTGTTAGGGAGTGTTCTAATTTCATTCTTTTACATGTAGCTGTCCAGTTTTCCCAGCAACACTTATTGAAGAGACTGTCTTTTCACCATTGTATATCTTTGCCTCCTTTGTCATAGATTAGTTGACCATAGGTGCATGGGTTTATCTCTGGGTTTCTGTCTTGTTCCATTGATCTATGTTTCTGGTTTTGTGCCAGTACCATATTTTCTTGATTACTGTAGCTTTGTAGTATAGTCTGAAGTCACTGAGTCTGATTCCTCCAGCTCCGTTTTTTCCCTCAAGACAGCTTTGGCTATTTGGGGTCTTTTTTGTCTCCATCCAAATTTTAAGATTTTTTTGTTCTAGTTCCATAAAATATGCCACTGGTAATTTGATAGGGATTGAATTAATTCTGTAGATTGCTTTGGGTAGTATAGTCATTTTCATAGTATTGATTCTTCCAATCCAAGAACATGATATATCTCTCCATCTGTTGGTTTCATCTTTAATTTCTTTCATAAGTGTCATAGTTTTCTGCATACTGGTCTTTGTCTCCCTAGGTAAGTTTATTCCTAGGTATTTTATTCTTTTTGTTGCAGTGGTAAATGAGAGTGGTTCCTTAATTTCTTTTTCAGATTTGTCACCATTAGTGTATAGGAATGCAAGAGATTTCTGTGCATTAATTTTGTATCCTGCAACTTTACCAAATTCATTGATTAACAATAGTAGTTTTCTGGTGGCAACTTTAGGATTCTCTCTGTATAATATCATGTCATCTGCAAACAGTGACAGTTTTACTACTTCTTTTCCAATTTGTATTCCTTTTATTTCTTTTTCTTCTCTGATTGCTTGGCTAGGACTTCCAAAATCATATTCAATATTAGTGCTGAGAGTGGACATCCTTGTCTTCTTCCTGATCTTAGAGGAAACGCTTTCAGTTTTTCACCATTGAGAATGATGTTTGCTGTGGGTTTGTTGTATATGGCCTTTATTATATTGAGGTAGGTTCCCTCTATGCACACTTTCTGGAGCGTTTTTATCATAAATGGGTGTTGAATTTTGTCAAAAGCTTTTTGCTTGTATTGAGATGATCATATGGTTTTTATTCTTCAATTTGTTAATATGGTTTATCACATTGATTGATTTACGTATATTGAAGAATCCTTGTATCCCTGGGATAAATCCTATGTGATCATGGTATATAATCCTTTTAATGTATTGTGGGATTCTGTTTGGTAGTATTTTGTTGAGGATATTTGCGTCTATATTCATCAATGATATTGTTATGTAATTTTCTTTTTATGTAGTATCTTTGTCTGGCATTGGTATCAGAATGATGGTGGCCTCGTAGAATGAGTTTGGGAGTGTTCCTGCCTCTGCAATTTTTTGGAAGAGTTTGAGAAGGATAGGTGTTAGCTCTTCTCCAAATGTTTGATATAATTCACCTGTATAGCCATCTGTTGCTGGACTTTTGTTTGTTGGAAGGTTTTTAATCACAGTTTCAATTTCATTCTTTTTGATTGTTCTGTTCATATTTTCTATTTCTTCCTAGTTCAGTCTTGGAAGGTTATATCTTTCTAAGAGTTTGTCAATTTCTTCCAGGTGTTCTATTTTATTGGCATAGAGTTTCTTGTAGTAGTCACTTAGGACGCTTTGTATTTCTGAGGTGTCTGTTGTAACTTCTCCTTTTTCATTTCTAATTTTATTGATTTGAGTTCTCTCCCTCTTTTTCTTGATGAGTCTGCCTAATGGTTTATCAATTTTCTTTATCTTCTCAAAGAACCAGCTTTTAGTTTTATTGATCATTGCTATTGTTTTCTTTGTTTCCATTTCATTTATTTCTGCTCTCATCTTTATGATTTCTTTCCTTCAGCTAACTTTGGGTTTTGTTCTTCTTTTTCTGGTTCCTTTAGGTGTAAGGGTAGATTTTTCTTTTTTCTTGAGGTAGACTTGTATAGGTATAAACCTCCATCATAGAACTGATTTTGCTGCATCCCATAGGTTTTGGATCATCGTGTTTTCATTGTCATTTTTCTCTAGGCATTTTTTGATTTTGTCTTTGATTTCTTCAGTGATCTCTTTGTTATTTAGTAACTTATTGTTTAGCCTCCATGTGTTTGTATTTTTTACGATTTTTTCTCTGTAATTCATTTCTAATCTCATAGCATTGTGGTCAGAAAAGATGCTTGAGAGAGCTGGAACTATCACAGCTCGGGGTCTCTTCCCTCTGCCATCACAGAACTGCCCCGGAGGCCGAGGGGAGGGCAGCCTCACTGAGGCTGCCGGCTCTGCAGGGTCCCCAGCGCCCGAAGCCACGACAGTCATGCGGACGATGGGCCGGATACACCAGAAATACCTCTACACGTGGAACAACACTTACAGAACACCTACTGAATGCTGGCGGAAGACCTCAGACCTCTCCAAAGGCAAGAAACTCCCCACATAACTGGGTAGGGCAAAAGAAAAAATGAAAAAACAGAGACAAAAGAATAGGGATGGGACCTGCACCAGTGGGAGGGAGCTGTGAAGGAGGAAATGTTTCCACACACTAGGAAGCCCCTTTGCATGTGGAGACTGCGGTTGGTGCAGCGGGGGAGCTTCGGAGCCACGGAGCAGAGTGCAACAACAGGGGTACGGAGGGCAAAGCAGGGAGATTCTGGCACAGAGGATCGGTGCCGACTGGCACTCACCAGCCTCAGAGGCTTGTCTGCTCACCCGCCAGGGCAGGCAGGCTATGAGCTGAGACTTGGGGTTCAGTCGGAGCGCAGGGAGAGGACTGGTGTTAGCGGCGTGAACACAGCCTGAAGGGGTTAGTGCACCATGGCTAGCCAGGAGGGAGTCCGGGAAAAAGTCTGGAGCTGTTGAAGACGCAAGACACTTTTTCTTCCCTATTTGTTTCCTGGTGCATGAGGAGAGGGGATTAAGAGTGCTACTTAAAGGAGCTCCAGAGACGGGCGCTTGCCACGGCTAAAAGCACGGACCCCAGAGATGGGCGGGAGACGCTAAGGCTGCTGCTGCCGCCACCAAGAAGCCTGTGTGTGAGCACAGGTCACTATCCACACCCCTCTTCTGGGGAGCCTGTGCAGTCCACCACTGCCAGGATCCGGGTATCCAGGGACAACTTCCCTGGGAGAACGCATGGCGAAACTCAGGCTGGTGCAATGTCACACTGGCCTCTGCCACCGCAGGCCTTTGCTGCACTCCATGCCCGTCCCTCCCCCAGGTCTGAGTGAGCCAGAATCCCAGAATCAGCGGCTCCTTTAACCCCGTCCTGTCTGAGCAAAAAACAGACGCCCTCCGGTGACCTACACGAAGGGGTGGGGCCAAATCCAAAGCTGAACACCTGGAAACTGTGATAACAAAGAAGAGAAAGGGAAATCTCTCCCAGCAGCCTCAGAAGCAGAATAAAGCTCCACAATCAACTTGATATACCTTGCATCTGTGGAATACATGAGCAAGATTTATGATTATTTCCCCTTTTCCTCTTTTTGTGAGAGTGTATGCTTCTGTATCAGATTTTCTCTGTATAGCTTTACTTCCACCATTTGTCCTAAGGTTCTATTTGTCCGTTTTTTAAAAAAAATTATTTTCTTAATAATTATTTTTAATTTAATAACTTTATTATATTTTCCTTTAACTTCTTTCTTTCTTTCTTTCTTTTTTCCTTCCCTCCCTCCTTCCTTCCTTCCTTCCTCCCAGCTTCCCTCCCTACATCCCTGCCTTCTTTCTTTCTTCTTCCTTCTTTCCTTCCTTCCTTCCTTCCTTCCTTCCTTCCTTTCCTCCTTTCTTTCTTTTGTTCTTTCTTCCTACTTCTAGTAATTCTTTCTCTCTACTTTTTCTCACTTTTAGTCTGAGCCGTGTGGATGAAAGGTTCTTGGTGCTGCAGCC
>NW_020173034.1:39624-47156 GCF_003031525.2 Neophocaena asiaeorientalis asiaeorientalis | reverse complement strand
TTGCATGTGTGGAATACATGAGCAAGATTTATGATTATTTCCCCTTTTCCTCTTTTTGTGAGAGTGTATGCTTCTGTATCAGATTTTCTCTGTATAGCTTTACTTCCACCATTTGTCCTAAGGTTCTATTTGTCCGTTTTTTAAAAAAAATTATTTTCTTAATAATTATTTTTAATTTAATAACTTTATTATATTTTCCTTTAACTTCTTTCTTTCTTTCTTTCTTTTTTCCTTCCCTCCCTCCTTCCTTCCTTCCTTCCTCCCAGCTTCCCTCCCTACATCCCTGCCTTCTTTCTTTCTTCTTCCTTCTTTCCTTCCTTCCTTCCTTCCTTCCTTCCTTCCTTTCCTCCTTTCTTTCTTTTGTTCTTTCTTCCTACTTCTAGTAATTCTTTCTCTCTACTTTTTCTCACTTTTAGTCTGAGCCGTGTGGATGAAAGGTTCTTGGTGCTGCAGCCAAGAGTCAGTGCTGTGCCTCTAAGGTGGGAGAGCCAACTTTAGGACTCTGGTCAACAAGAGACCTCCCAGCTCCACATAATATCAAATGGTGAAAATATCCCAGAGATCTCAATCTCAACACCAGCACCCATCTTCAATCAACGACCAGCAAGCCACAGTGCTGGACACCCTATGCCAAACAACTAGCAAAACAGGAACACAACCCCATCGATTAGCAGAGAGGTTGCCTACAATATAGTAAGTCCACAGACACCCGAAAACACACCACAAGACCTGTACCTGCCCACCAGAGAGACAAGATCCAGCCTCATCCAGCATAACACAGGCACTAGTCCCCACTACCAGGAAGCTGACACAATCCACTGAACCAACCTTAGCCACTGGGACAGACACCAAAATCAACGAGAACTAAGAACCTGCAGCCTGCAAAAAGGAGACACCAAACACAGTAAGATAAGCAAACTGAGAAGACAGAAAAACACACAGCAGATGAAGGAGCAAGATAAAAACCCACCAGACCTAACAAATGAAGAGGTAATTGTCAGTCTACCTGAAAAAAAATTCAGAATAAGGATAGTAAAGGTGATCCAAAATCTTGGAAAGAGAATAGAGAAAATGCAAGAAACATTAACAAGGACCTAGAAGAACTAAAGATGAAACAAACAACGATGAACAACACAATAAATGAAATGAAAAATACTCTAGATGAGATCAATAGCAGAATAACTGAGCAAAAAGAACGGATAAGTGTCCTGGAAGATAAAATAGTGGAAATAACTAATGCAGAGCAGAATAAAGAAAAAAGAATGAAGAGAACTGAAGACGGTCTCAGAGACGTCTGGGGCAACATTAAATGCACCAACATTCAAATTATAGGGGTTCCAGAATAAGAAGAGAAAAAGAAAGTGACTGAGAAAATATTTGAAGATATTATAGTTGAAAACTTCCCTAATATAGGAGAGGAAATAGTAAATGAAGTCCAGGAAGCACAGAGAATCCCATACAAGATAAATCCAAGGAGAAATATGCCAAGGCACATATAAATCAAACTGTCAAAAGTTAAATACAAAGAAAGCATATTAAAAGCAGCAAGGGAAAAATAACACACAAGGGAATCTCCATAAGGTTAACAGCTGATCTTTCAGTAGAAACTCTGCAAGCCGGAAGGGAGTGGCAGGACATATTTAAAGTGATGAAGGAGAAAAACCTGCAACCAAAATTACTCTACCAGCAAGGATCTCATTCAGATTTGATGGAGAAATAAAAAACCTTTACAGACAAGCAAAAGCAGAGAGAGTTCAGGATCACCAAACCAGCTTTACAACAAATGCTAAAGGAACTTCTCTAGGCAAGAAACACAAGAGAAGGAAAAGACCTACAATAATGAACCCAAAACAATGTACAAAATGGGAATAGGGACATACATATCGATAATTACCTTAAATGTAAAGGGATTAAATGTTCCCTGCAAAAGGCACAGATTGGCGGAATGGATACAAAAACAAGACCCATGTATATGCTGTCTACATGAGACCCACTTCAGACCTAGAGACACATACAGACTGAAAGTAAGGGGATGGAAAAAGATATTCCATGCAAATGGAAACCAAAAAAAAGGTGGAGTAGCAATACTTATATCAGACAAAATAGATTTTAAAATAAAGCCTGTTAGAAGAGACAAAGAAGGACACTACATAATGATCAAGGGATTGATCCAAGAAGAAGATATAACAATTGTAAATATTTATGCACCCAACATAGGAGCACCTCAATACTCATATCAGACAAAATAGATTTTAAAATAAAGCCTATTAGAAGAGACAAAGAGGACACTACATAATGATCAAGGGATCGATCCAAGAAGAAGATATAGCAATTGTAAATACTTATGCACCCAACATAGGAGCACCTCAATACATAAGGCAAATACTAACAGCCATAAAAGGGGAAATCGACAGTAACACGTTCATAGTAGGGGACTTTAACACCTCACTTTCACCAATGGACAGATCATCCAAAATGAAAATAAATAAGGAAAAAAAAACTTTAAATGATACATTAAACAAGATGGACTTAATTGATATTTATAGGACACTCCATCCAAAAACAACAGAATACACATTTTTCTGAAGTGCTCATGGAACTTTCTCCAGGATAGATCATATCTTGGTTCACAAATCAATCCTAGGTAAATTTAAGAAAATTGAAATTGTATCAAGTATCTTTTCTGACCACAGCACTATGAGACTAGATATCAATTACAGGAAAAGATCTGTACAAAATACAAACACATGGAGCCTAAACAATACACTACTTAATAACGAAGTGATCACAGAACAAATCAAAGAGGAAATCAAAAAATAACTAGAAACAAATGACAATGGAGACACGATGACCCAAAACCTATGGGATGCAGCAAATACAGTTCTAAGAGGGTAGTTTATAGCAATACAAGGCCACCTGAAGAAACAGGAAACATCTTGAATAAACAACCTAACCTTGCAACTAAGCAGTTAGAGAGAGAAGAACAAAAATACCCCAAAGTTAGCAGATGGAAAAAAATCATAAAAATCGTATCAATAAAAAATGAAAAAGAAATGAAGGAAATGATAGCAAAGATCAATAGAACTAAAAGCTGGTTCCTTGAGAAGATAAGCAAAATAGATAAAACATTAGCTAGACTCATCAAGAAAAAAAGGGAGAAGTCTCAAATCAATAGAATTAGAAATGAAAAAGGAGAAGTAACAATTGACAATGCAGAAATACAGAAGATCGTGAGAGATTACTACAAGCAACACTATGCCAATAAAATGGACAACCTGGAAGAAATGGACAACTTCTTACAAATGCACAACCTGCTAATACTGAATCAGGAAGAAATAGAAATATGAAGAGAGCAATCACAAGCACTGAAATTGAAACTGTGATTAAAAATCCTCCAACACAAAAAAGTCCAGGACCAGATGGCTTCACAGGAGAATTCTGTCAAATATTTAGAGGAGAGCTAACACCTATCCTTTCAAGCTCTTCCAAAATATAGCAGAGGGAGGAACACTCTCAAATTAATTCTACGAGGCCTCTATCACCTTGATACATACACCAGACAAGTATGTCACAAAGAAAAAAAACTACAGGCCAATATCACTGATGAGCATAGATGCAAAAATCCTCAACAAAATCCTAGCAAACGGAAACCAACAGCACATTAAAATGATCATACACCATGATCAAGTGGGGTTTATTCCAGGAATAAAAGGTTTCTTCAATATACACAAATCAGTCAATGTGATAAACCATATTAACAAATTGAATGAGAAAAACCATATGATCATCTCAATAGATGCAGAGAAAGCTTTTGACAAAATTCAACACTTATTTATGATAAAAACCCTGCAGAATGTAGGCATAGAGGGAACTTTCCTCAACATAATAAAGCCCATATATGACAAACCCACAGCCAACATCATCCTCAATGGTGAAAAACTGAAAGCATTTCCACTAAGATCAGGAACAAGACACGGTTGCCCACTCTCTCCACTCTTATTCACTATAGTTTTGGAAGTTTTAGCCACAGCAATCAGAGAAGAAAAGGAAACAAAAGGGATCCAAATCGGAAAATAAGAAATAAAGCTGTCACTGTTTGCAGAGGACATGATGCTATACATAGAGAATCCTAAAGATGCTACCAGAAAAGTACTAGAGTTAATCAATGAATCTGGTAATGTTCCAGGATACAAAATTAATGCACAGAAATTCTGGCTTTCCTATACACTAATGATGAAAAATCTGAAAGTGAAATCAAGAGAACACTGCCATTTACCACTGCAACAAAAGGAATAAAATATCTATGTATAAACGTACCTAAGGACACAAAAGAGCTATATGCAGAACATTATAACACTGATGAAAGAAATTAAAGATGATACAAATAGTTGGAGAGATATACCACGTTCTTGGATTGGAAGAATCAACATTGTGAAAATGATTCTACTTCCCAAAGCAATCTACATATTCAATGCAATCCCTATCAAACTACCACTGGCATTTTCCACAGAACTAGAAGTCAAAAAAACAAACAACCCAATCCAAAAATAGGCAGAAGACCTAAATAGACATTTCTCCAAAGAAGATATACAGATTGCCAACAAACACAAGAAAGAATGCTCAACATCATTAATCATTAGAGAAATGCAAATCAAAACTACAATGAGGTATCATCTCACACCAGTCAGAATGACCATCATCAAAAAATCTAGAAACAATAAATGCTGGAGAGGGTGTGGAGAAAAGGGAACACTCTTGCACTGCTGGTGGGAATGTGAATTGGTACAGCCACTATGGAGAACAGTATGGAGGTTCCTTAAAAAACTACAAATAGAACTACCATATGACCCAGCAATCCCAATACTGGGCATATACCCTGAGAAAACCGTAATTCAGAAAGAGTCATGTACCACAATGTTCATTGCAGCTCTATTTACAATAGCCAGGACATGGAAGCAACCTAAATGTCCATCAACATATGAATGGATAAAGAAGATGTGGCACATATATAATAGAATAATGCTCAGCTATAAAAAGAAACAAAATTGAACTATTTGTAATGAGGCGGATAGACCTAGAATCTGTCATACAGAGTGAAGTAAGTCAGAAAGAGAAAGACAAATACCGTATGGTAACACATATATATGGAGTTTAAGATAAACAAATGTCATGAAGAACCTAGGGGTAAGACAGGAATAAAGACACAGACCTACTAGAGAACGGACTTGAGGATATGGGGAGGGGGAAGGGTGAGCTGTGACAATGCACGAGAGAGGCATGGACATACATACACTACCAAACGTAAGGTAGATAGCTAGTGGGAATCAGCTGCATAGCTCAGAGAGATCAGCTTGGTGCTTTGTGACCGCCTGGATTAGTGGGATAGGGAGGGTGGGAGGTAGGGACGCAAGAGGGAAGAGATATGGGAACATATGTATATGTATAACTGATTCACTTTGTTATAAAGCAGAAACTAACACACCATTGTAAAGCAATTATACCCCAATAAAAATGTTAAAAAAAGAGTGTTCTCCTTAAACTGAAAAAAAAAAAAAAGAAAAGATACTTGATATGAGTTCAATACTCTGAAATTTACTGTGGCTTGTTTTATTTCCCATGATATCCTGGAGAAAGTTCTTTGTGCATTTGAGAAGAAAATGTAATCTGCTGTTTTTGCATGTAATGTCCTATAAATCTCAATTAAATATATCTGGTCTATTGTGTCATTTAAAGCTTCTTTTCCCTTATTTATTTTCATTTTCGATGATCTGTCTAGTGGTGTAAGTGAGGTTTTATAGTCCCCCACTATTTATGTGTTATTGTCGATTTCCTGTTTTATAGCTTTTAGGAGTTGCCTTATGTATTGATGTGCCCCTATGTTATGTACATATATATTTATATTTGTTATATCTTCTTCTTGGATTGATCCCTTGATCATTATGTAGTGTCCTTCCTTGTCTCTTGTAACTTTCTTTATTTTAAAGTCTATTTTATCTGATATGAGTATTGCTACTCCAGCTTTCTTTTGGTTTCAGTTTTCATGGAATCTTTTTCCACTCCCTCACTTTCAGTCTGTATGTGTCCCTAGATATGAAGTGGGTCTATTTTAGACAGCATATTGATGGGTCTTGTTTTTGTATCCATTCAACAAGCCTGTGTCTTTTGGTTGGAGCATTTAATCTATTCATATTTAAGGTAATTATCAATATGTATGTTCCTATGACCATTTTCTTAATTGTTTTGTGTTTGTTTTTGTAGGTCCTTTCCTTCTCTTGTGTTTCCCACTTAGAGACGTTCCTGTAAGCATTTGTTGCAGAGCTGGTTTGCTGGTGCTGAATTCTCTTAACTTTTTTCTGTCTGTAATAAAGCTTTTGATTTCTCCATCAAATCTGAATGAGATCCTTGCTGGGTTGAGTAATCTTGGTTGTAGCTTCTTCCCTTTCATCACTTTAAGTACATCATGCCACTCCCTTCTGACTTGTAGAGTTTCTGCTGAGACATCAGCTGTTAACCTTATGGGAGTTCCCTTATATGTTATTTGTTGTTTTTCCTTTGCTGCTTTCAATAATTATTCTTTGTCTTTAATTTTTGCCAATTTGATTAGTATGTGTCTCCTTGTGTTTCTCCTTGGGTTTGTCCTGTATGGGACTCTCTGCACTTCCTGGACTTGGGTGGCTATTTCCATTCCCAAGTTAGGGAACTTTTTGGCTATAATCTCTTCCAAATATTTTCTCCGGTCCTTTCTCTCTTCTCTCATCTTCACCATCATTATTTTGAATTCTTTTTCTGGAAGGTTTACTATCTTCACTTCATTTAGTTGTTTTTCTGGGGTTTTATCTTGTTCCTTCATCTGGTACATAGCTATCTGTATTTGCATGTTTTCTATCTTTCTGTGAGTGTGGTTTTTGTTCCACAGGCTGCAGGATTGTAGTTCTTCTTTCACCTGCTGTCTTCCCTCTGGTGGATGAGGCTATCTAAGAAGCTTGTGCAAGTTTCCGGATGGGAGTTACTGGTGGTGTGTAGAGCTGACTGTTGCTCTGGTGGGCAGAGCTCAGTAAAACTTTAATCCAGTTGACTGCTAATGTGTGAGACTGGGTTCATTCCCTCTTGGTCCTTTGGCCTGTGGCAATCCAACACTGGAACCTACCCTGGCTCTTTGGTGGGGCTAATGGCGGACTCTGGGAAGGCTCACACCAAGGAGTACTTCCCAGAACTTCTGCTGCCAGTGTCCTTGTCCCCATGGTGATACACAGCCATGCCCTGCCTCTGCAGGAGACCCTCCAACACTAGCACGTAGGTCTGTTTCAGTCTCCCCTGGGGTCACTGCTCCTTCCCCTGGGTCCCAATGTACACACTACTTTTTGTGTATCCTCCAAGGGTGGAGTCTCTGTTTCCCCCAGTCCTGTCCAAGTCCTGAACTCAAATCCCACTGGACTTCAAAGTCTGATTCTCTAGGAATTCCTCCTCTGTTGCCGGACCTCCAGGTTGGGAAGCCTGACGTGGGGCTCAGAACCTTCACTCCAGTGGGTGGA
>NW_020173034.1:33274-39224 GCF_003031525.2 Neophocaena asiaeorientalis asiaeorientalis | reverse complement strand
ATCTTCCTGGACTGGGGCACGAACCCATGTCCCCTGCATTGGCAGGCGGACTCTCAACCACTGCACCACCAGGGAAGCCCTGTTTTTAAGTTTTGAAGTATTTTCCTGTCTCTAGACCTAGGGTGTTTTGCATTTTTTCTAGTAATTTTATAGTTTTACTTCTTACATATAGATATATCTAGATTCCACTTTTGTACATGGTGTTTCAGGGATGTAGTTTTATTTTCCTCCATGTATTCATACAGTTTCCCCAACACATTTAATAAGTACTCTTACCTTTTTTTCATAATTTGTAGTACCACATTTATCCTATATGAAGCACCCATTCATACACGAGTCTGCCTTTGAGCTATGGTCCTTTATCAATGGTCTATTTGTCTGTTGTTGCACTAGGACTTCAAGCTTTTTTTTTTTTTTTTTACCCCGTGGCTTTGGGTATATCTTAATATCTAGCAGAGCAAGTCTTCCCTTCTTCACTGTTCTCTTTTAAGATTTATTTAGCTACTTATGGATATAGTCTTCTACTTAAATTTAGAATTCATTTGTGGAAAATCCACTTTGAAATTTAATTGTAGTTGCATTAAATTTATAGATTAATTTGTGGGATATTTGCCAACTTCACAAAATTAAGTTGTCCCATCCAAGAGCATGAATGTCTCTTCATTTCTTTAAGTTGTCTTTAGTTTTCTTATTAGAGTTTTACAGTTTTCTCTGTAAAAGTCTCATATATGCTTGGTTAAGCTAAATCCTGGATTCATCATGGTGTTTGTTGCCACTGTGAATGGTATTTTCTTAATGGTTATTGCTGGTTTAGAGAAACACTTGATTTTTGTAGGTTGATATTTTATCTTGCAACCTTGCTTAATTCTTCTGATTTAAGTTCTAATAGTTTGTTGATTCTTTTGTTTTTTTCTTGGTAGAAGATCTTCTGTTATCTTTTTATTGGGAAAATTATCTTCCCAGTAAATTGTGCCAGATATAGCACTTCAGTTCCAATCCTTTCATGTCTTAATTTCTCCCCTCTTTTTTCTTATTGTATTGGTTAGGATATCTAAAAGAGTAGCAGTGATAGATGGGTCCAGTTTGTCATTTTTGTGATTTTAAATTAATGCATTTAGTTTCTCCATTACACATGACATTCTTTGTAGGCTCTTGATATATAATCTTTACCAAGTTAAGGATGTTTACTTCAGTTCCTAATTCACTAAGAGCTATCATAAATAGAAGTGAACTCAAAAGTATTTTTCTCTATTAATTGAGATAAAGCATTTGATTTTTCTCTTTTAATCTGTTAATGTGATGTTTTCCATTGAAGTTTTCCAATGTTGAACTATCTTTGCTTTCTTGAGTTAAATTTACTTGATCAAATGTATTTTTAAAAATATACTGTTGATTCACTAAATAATTTTTATTTGGATTTTTTTGCATCTACATTTCTTAAGTGAAATGGGTATAAATTTTCATTTGTTATAGCTGTCTGTTTGGTTTTAGGATCAAGATTATGCTAGCCTCATACATAAAATAGACTATCATTCTTTTTCTAATAACTGGAATCAATTGGATAAGGTAGTTTGTTTCTTGGAAATTTGGTAGAATTCACTAATAAGTCATACTGAGGTATTTTCCTTGGAATTTTTTCACTTCACGTAGGTTTTTCAATTTATTAGCATATTGTTCATAATACTCTCATTTAAAGAAATTTGTTACATTGTCTTCCCTTTTTCATTCTGTAGCTTGTGTATTTGCCTGTTTTCCCTTTTTTCCCTGATCAGTCTTGTCAAAGATGTATTAACATTTAGGAATGAAATTGGGTCATTTGTAGAGACGTGGATGGACCTAGAGAGTGTAGTACAGAGTGAGTTAAGTCAGAAAGAGAAAAGCAAATATCATATAATAATGCATATATGTGGAATCTAGAAAAATGGTATAGATGATCTTATTTGCAAAGCAGAAATAGAGACACAGACGTAGAGAACAAATGTATGGATCCCAATGGGGAAAGGTGTGCAGTGGGAGGAATTGGGAGACTGGGATTGACACATATACATTATTGATACTATGTATAAAATAGACAACTCTTGGGAACATAATCTATAGCACAGGGAACTCTACCTAAATGGGAGGGAAGTCCAAAAGGGAGGGAATATCTGTATGTATATGGCTGATTCATTTTGTTGTGCAGTGGAGGCTAACACAACATTGTAAAGCAACCATATTCCAATAAAAATTAATTTAAGAAGATCTATTAACCTTTTTAAATAAGTAAATTCTAGTTCTGTTCGTCTTTTCTATTGTCTTTGGTGTGTGTGTGTATGTGGGGGGGCAATTCTCTGCTTTTTAATTTCTGTCCGTTGTATTCCTTGTTTCTCTGTTCTTTTGCTTTCTTCATTGCATTGAATGTTTAACTAGTTTATCAACGTTTCTTCTTTGATAATAAGTGTACTTAAAGGTATAAATTTCTTCTTAGTTCTGCTTTAGCTGTGCCCCACAAATTTTCATTTGTTGTGTTTTTATTATTATTCACTTCTAAATATTTATTAATTTTATTTATGATTTCCTTTTAACCCAAGGTTAATTTAATAATATGCTATTTTGTTTCCAAACATATGCTAACTTTGCCTATTTTTTTGTTATTAATTTCTAATGTCGTTGTGTCATGGTTGGAGAATGTAGACTGTATGATATTGAACCTTTAGAATTTATTGAGGCTTCCTTTACAGCCATTATCATGATGTCTTTTTAGAAATGTTCTATTAGTTGTCTTGAATGACTTTATGTTCTTCATTTGTTGGATATAGTGTTCTCTGTGTATCTAATAGCTTGAACTTTGTAGTTGTACTGTGCAAGTATACTGTATCTCTATTCATTTTTGTTTTTTATTTTTGTATGCTTGATCTATCAATTCCTAACTAAAGTGTTAAAGTATCCAAGTGTTTCTTTTCTCTCTGCAGCTCTGCTACAAGCAAGTACATCAAGCCAGATGTATTTTGAAACTTCTTATAAGATGCATATATATTTATGATAAATATATTTTCTTGTCCTGTTGTTCTTTGTCTCTTGATTCTATTTTGTCAGATATTAAATCTACTCAAGCTTTGTTCACATTTGTCTAGTATATCTTTTCTATCTTTTTATTTTCAACTTATTTACATCTCTTTATTTTAGGTATAATCTTCTAGACCGAATATTGTTGAGTATTTGTTTTAATTCAGTCTGTAAGTCTGTCTTTTAACTGGTAAGTTTAATTTGTGTACATTTTTTTATTTCTCTTATATTGGGACTTATTTCTGGCATTTAATTTTATGCTTTCCATTTATGGTACTCTTTTTGGTTTTTTGTTTGTTTGTTTGTTTGCTTCTTTTTTTTTTCATTCCTACTTTCCACTGGATAGATCAAGTTTTCTCCTGCTTTTTAGAAAATTATATACTCTACTTTCTTGCCCTTTAACTTAAGATCTAATCTCACGTTATTTACACCTATTAATTTTTCCACATACAGTAACTGCCACTTCCCTCTAACAAGATTAGTACCTCAGCAGGCTCTTATGTCCTATTTATCTTCCACACACTTCTACCCCATCATAGTAACATCATCTAGAATTTTAATCCTTCTTAGAATCCACGTTTCCCTCTCACTTTTATAGTTTCTTCAGGGCTGATTTAGGAAAAGGAAACAGATCATACCAGTTTGCCACTTTCACAGGACCTAGAAAGCCTCAAAGAAGTTTTATAGCAAATTAACAGCATTTATCTTGCTTTGAATTACACCACTTTAATCACAGGTGGTGAGTTGATAACTTAATCAGTGTTTTTCTCCCCCCTCATATAATGGGTAGAAAATGTGAAATTACTGGATCATTATGCAGGTAAGAAACCAGCTAATGGGAGTCTATATCTTACTGCAACCCACCTGATCTATGTGGAGGCTTCTGGTGCAGCCCGAAAAATGACATGGGTATGTTCATGAGAAGAAATATCAAAGGGTCTGGAAGAGTTGTGTATACATGCTTTCTAAAATGGTTAAATTTCAGTTAACAGTTAAATTGCTGTAAAACCTTTTCTTCAAAGAATCTATTCTGGGGGGGGGTCTTTTCAGAGATTGAATCATATGATTTCTCGTCCCTCAAGTTGTTGACTTAGTCATCTTAAGCTACATGAGACTTTTCCTCAATATTTTTAGGTAAAGTAGTCTCTGCTCATTTTCTGAGCTTACTTGGTAAGCATCCCAAAGTAATTTAAAGCCTTGCTACCCATAAAATGTGGTCCAAAAACCAAGAACATGTGTATCACCTGGGAGCTTGTTAAAAATGCAGAATCTCAGGCCTCAGATTTTAAATTTCTAAAGTGCTCTCAGGTGATGCTGGTGGCTCATGGACTACATTTTGGGTATCAATAATTTAGACCAACACTCTGACCTAAGACAGGGTGGTGTGTGTGTGTTTGTGTGTGTGTGTGTGTGTATGTTTTGTTATACCTTTAAACAATGTTGTCTAATTAGTTTAGCACCGCTAATGTTACTTTATGCCTACCTCATCCTAAAGTAGGACCATTTAATCTTAATCATTAGCCAGACTTATTCTTAGTCCTCTGTAACAAGTAAAACATGTTTCTGGTATATGGCATAGCATAGTGGTTAAGATCACAGACTCTAGAGCCAGTCTGCTTAAGGTGAAACCCCAACTTCAACATTTACTACCTTTGTAACCTTGGGCAAGTTATTTAACTTATCTGAGGCTCACTTCCCTCATCTATAAAACAGAGGAAATAATACCTGGCTATGGAATAAAAAAGTTAATGTTCTAAATGCTTAAAACAGTGTTTGGCACATGATAGATACGATTATATAAGTATAAAATGAATTAAACAGAATATACATTTGAAAGAAGCATTTTAATACTTCCTTTTTAAAAACACTATGAGCTTTCCCCATATGACATTGTATCTTGTTCACTTTGGCATGATGAAAGGAATGAGAAAAGAGGAATCAGGAGAGTTCATTCTAGCTAGACTCAGTCGTGCACTAACTGGCTATATGACCTTGGGTAAGTTACTCTTGCTCTCTGGGCTTCAGTTTCCTCATATGTAAAACGAAGTTGTTAGATTATATAATTAGTAAGGACTCTTCCATTTCTAACAGTTTGGGAACCAGTTCTTTAGTACTGTACCATGAGACCTTCCCCTTTCTACCTGCATTTACAGACAGCACATGTCTCCAGATTTGTTTCTACTGGATATTATTTCAAACCTAATGGACTAGATCAGGAAGGGAGAACTTATGTTAATTATTTCTATATGTCAAGGGAGGCATATTTACCCAATTAGTACTATTAATGAAGCTCTTTCCATCCTTAGTCTGCTTCACTTTCTGCCTCTTTCCAATTCACCAGTTTTTACCTGGCACCTGATCTCGATGATCACTGTTTTACTACCCAAACACAGGTCTCCCATATTGATCAACAGGGCTTTGATTTTCTTGAAATTTGATACATTAAGTCCTGTTACATTATCAGTAGTTTTTATGACCCTTCAAAACTGCCATAACAGGAATTGAGTTTGGCAGAATAGTTAAGACAGAAATTAAGATGGAAAATTCCTTCTCAGAATATGTGAATAGTCCCTACATCTACCCCATTCTTAGATGATGGATATGATTGAAAGATTTTCAGGAAGAGATTTCTTTTCCAAATAAATGGGAGCTGGGGCATAGACTGTGTGAGATGGAAGAAAAGAAAAGATAATGATGATCGGAAGGCCATTCCAGGCACAAGACAGGGAGTCCAGAGAATGAAAAGAGTACATTCAGGCTCTAGTTGTAGGAAACATCAGAGACACAGATAGGAGGAGAACATCAAAGACTAAAATGTAAAACCATGATCCCATGGCTTTTTGAAATTATAAAGAGAGACTTGTATTATTTGTATACAGTTTCTTGTACCGGTTCCCTTTCCATG
>NW_020173034.1:10109-33257 GCF_003031525.2 Neophocaena asiaeorientalis asiaeorientalis | reverse complement strand
AATAATCCTTCATTTTTAAAAAAAATCTGAATTATTAACCTGTATTCCCATGGGAAACAACTTTATTAACTGCAGTACGGTGCTTATGTATAGTTCCTTTAGTCCTTAGTCTTACAGTCTCCACTCATTCCCTTAGTCACTTAGGTAAAAATTTCCCCCATTTCATTCTTTGCTTTACTGTCACTAGAGTCTAAAATGTGGAAGAGAAATTTTCCCTGTAATATTTCTAGTTAAATCCTAATTCCAGGACTAGAGTTTAGAATTTCTAGAGAAATAATCCTGAACAAAGTTAGACTGCCATGGTTCAAATCCTGTTTGTGCCACTTTTTGGCTGTGTGGCCTCTGATGAAGAGTTCACTTCTCAGAGCTTTCGTTTCTTCATTCCTGAAATGGGATGATTATACGTCAAAAGTGTTGTTACAGGGATTAAATAGTTAATGATTATGGACTACCTCATGAGCAGTAAAGCACAATACCAATTATTAATCATTTAAATTAGTAATTTGTTAGAACAAAATGAAGTTCTATTTTCCTCTCTGACAATCATTCTACTATGATTTTTAAACTCCACCACAGCATGCTAGAAGCCATTTGTTCTGAGCCAGTTCACCACAATTGCCCCGTAAATCTCTTAACCTTATATCCCTAAGGAGAAGTAAGTTTTATAATATCGTAATTTGCTTTTCATTGCTTTACCACTATTTACTTCTGTTTAAAAGAAACCCAGTTGTACCATACAAAGGATGGTTGTAGGCTGTAGATGTGATCACATCTCTGGCCATGCTGTTACCGTTACTGAGAGTCAGGCACACTGAGAGTGATAGATCTAGTGCATGTCTGTGAATTATTTTGGTTCTTTTCTGTTTTGTAGATTGCACTGCATCATATTGCCACTGTGGAGAAGTTGTCCATCACTAGCCTGGGTTGTCCCCTGATCCTCCGCTGTAAAAACTTCCAGGTGGCCCACTTTGTTTTAGAATCTGACGTTGTGTGCCATGAGGTTTACATTTCACTGTTAAAGCTTTCTCAGCCAGGTCGTTATGATAGTATTTTTTATCTAAAACCATTGTAATTTTTCTCCCAGAATGGCATAATGGAAAGATCATTGGTTATGGAGTTAAATAGAGCAGAGTTTGAATCTGGGTTTTGCCTCTTACAGTTCCATGATATTTGGACAAGATACATAACCTTTGAACTCAGCTTCCTTACCTGTAAAAATAATGATAGTATAAGGTCCCTGTGGTGGTTGTTTTGAGGTTTAAATGCATGTGTGCATTTTTACTCTGTACTTGGTATATAGTAGATGTTTAACAGCTGTTATTTCCTTCACTTTCCCTCTTTCCTCTTAAGTATCAACTTGTAAATTTTTCAACACTTCAGGAAGTAAGACTGCTTTGGAGTGAAATTTGTTTACTGTTGTCCTGCAAGCTTTATGTTTGGCCTATTGTTCCTACCCCTACTTTTAGTTCCAGCTAGCAAACTAGGGAAGTTTATCAGAGTCCTTAATGCAGTTATCCCTGCTTCCTCCAGCCTCACCCTCTCATCTTCCAGCCCCAACTCCAGGTTGCTAACCCATCAGCTTCCTCTGATTTTAGTCTGTGGACTAATGTCCTAGTCTGTGGATTAAAATTACATTTCCCTCCCCATTTTCTTCTACCCTTTTCCTAGAACAATTTCTCAGAATTCGCTGGTGCTCTATTGACAGAGGCTATCTGTTAGCTGGCCCAACACTTTGTAAAAGGCTCTGGAAGACTCCATCCATCTCTGGAAAAGTTACTGCCACATAAGTTGGTCAAATGAGTTATTGATTACGTGTTGAACTTTGTGAAGGGAGGAAGTGGGGTTGACCGGAAGAAGAGAAGAAATGGCCATTTATCAGCCAGAATCAGGTATTGACCTGAAGAGTAGAATGCAAGAACACTGTTAATGTTTTGCAGTATGTTACAACAAACAGTGCAATTGGGACATTGAAGTTCTGTTAAAAACTTATGGTAAGGACCACTTTCTTAGCATGTGAAACCTGGAAGCTTGAGTTCAGTCATTATCCAACAATTCACAGGAAACCAGGCAGAATGTTCCTGCTTTGTATTGGTATCATATAAATTTAAATATTTTTAAAAGAAGACTCTGAAGCAATATTTCAGTTCTTATGCCTTGTATACAAATAAAAGCAACCTTGTACACAAACTACTGTCCTTTTCAGGGGCTGTTGACAAACATTCCCTTAGAGAGAAGAAAATCTAGGCTTTTTTGCACTATTTGGTATTAAGTTTCACTCATTATTACTTTGTTTTCATGCCTATCTTTCTTCTCTAGAATTACATGAATATCTGTATGCTTTTTCTTACAATCCAAAATCCTCAAAAGAGATGAGGGAAAATGGATTGAAGCTGATTGACCCAATATCAGACTTTGGACGTATGGGACTTCCCAACAGGTACTGGACCATAACAGACGCCAACAGAAACTATGAGGTAATTTTTTCATTGTTACTTTCTTTTGGTTCATTTAATTAAAACAGAATAATACCAGCAAACAATTTTTTTAAAAAAGGGAAAAAAAAACTCATGATCTCTCCTTTTCATTCAACATTCAGCAATTCAACAAGCTTTTATTAAATAACTAGTGCACTCAAAACACCGAGTCAGAGTTCTCATAGTCTAAAGCATAGGGAGCATAGATGAAGAATATGGAAATCAGACTGGGAAGCCAGAAACAGCCTTATTCATTGGGTAATAGCCTGGAGAAGGAATTCTATCCTAACTTACGCAGGGAGAGAAGGAAAGAGGTCAGTAAGTGAACTCAGATCATGAAAGGCTTCGTGGCTAGACTGAAGAATTTGAACATTATCCTGAAGAGAGCAACCACAAGAGTATTTAATTTAAGCTGGAAAGGGCTGTAAGTATATTTTTATTTTAGAAAGATGACATTGGTTTTGGTATGGAGAATTGGTTTGCTGGAGCTAAGAATGCAGGAGAATGATATGAGAAGTGATGAGAACCTGAACTAAGGCAATGACTGTGGATGGAGAGGAGGAGATGGTTTTAAGAGATATTTAGGTGGTAGAATTAAAAGAACCTGGTGACACATTAATGTGGTTGGGAGAAAGAGGGAGAAGTTTAGTATGCATCCCAGGTTTCCTGGTTTCTGGCTTAGGTGACCCAAGTGGTTATGGATATGTTAGCAAGCAGCACAAGAATTAGGACAGACAGTGTCTTCAGTTTTAGATTGAATACAAGGTGATTAAAGACATATCAGGTATTTGATATCAAGCATTTGAGTCTAGGTCTCAAGAAAGAGCTCTGAGCCAAATATAGAAGTTTGGGAATGTATTGGAGGTCCCCAAGACCATCCCTCAAGCGCATTGATTCAGTAGGAGGACTCTCAGGACCTGGCATATAGTCATACTTGTGAGTGTGATTTATTACAGTGAAAGGATAGAAAGCAAAATCAGCAAAGGGAAAAGGGGTGATGTCTGGAGAAAACCAGGCACAAGCTTCAGAGTCCTCTCCCAGTGGAGTCACATAGGACATGCTTTAACTCCTCTAGCAACAACTTGTGACAACATGTGAAAAGTGTTGTTTATTAGAGAAGCTCATTGGAGAATCAGTGCCAAGATTTTTATTGGAGGCTGGTCACATAAGGACTCTGCTTGGTGTATACCAAAGTTCTAGATGCTCACAAGGAAAGCAAGTATTTAGCATAAGCCAAATTGT
The DNA here is from genome assembly GCF_003031525.2 of Neophocaena asiaeorientalis asiaeorientalis. Lineage (NCBI taxonomy): Eukaryota > Metazoa > Chordata > Mammalia > Artiodactyla > Phocoenidae > Neophocaena > Neophocaena asiaeorientalis. Next base: position 29,541 of record NW_020173034.1, on the reverse strand, counting down.
TTGTACAGTTTAGGCACAGTGAGTCACTTTTATCAGTTATGCAATGGAGGGAACCTTTCCAAAATTCAAGCTCACAGGCATCAGCCAAGGGGCAACCTTGCAAGTTGGCCTTTCCAAGGACAGCAGTCAGGCCTGCTATGATAACTTTTCTGCATAGGGAGTTTAAGTGGTATTTCTGAATTGTTGAATCTTCATTTCCAGCTTTTTACTATCATAAAAAGACAGTAAATTTAATGACTTTCTGGTATTTCAGTTTTGTTTTCTTTTAATATCTTTATTGGAGTATAATTGCTTTACAATGGTGTGTTAGTTTCTGCTTTATAACAAAGTGAATCAGCTATACTTATACATATATCCCCATATCTCCTCCCTCTTGCATCTCCCTTCCATTCTCCCTATACCACCCCTCTAGGTGGTCACAAAGCACAAGCTGATCTCCCTGTGCTATGCGGCTGCTTCCCACATAGCATATGTATGCTATGTGTAATCAATGTAATCAAATGTAATCAGTTTTACATTTGGGAGTATATGTAAGTCCATGCCACTCTCTCATTTCAACCCAGCTTAACATTCACCCTCCTGGTGGTTTTCATTAATTTTTATGGCTGAGTAATATTCCATTGTATATATGTGCCACATCTTCTGTATCCATTCCTCTGTCGATGGACACTTAGGTTGCTTCTGTGTCTGGGCTATTGTAAATAGAGCTGCAATGAACATTGTGGTATATGACTCTTTTTGAATTAAGGGTTTCTCAGGGTACATGCTCAGAAGTGCTGCATCGTATGGTAGTTCTATTTTTAGATTTTTAAGGGACCTCCATACTGTTCACCATAGTGGCTGTATCAATTTGGATTCCCACCAACAGTGCAAGAGGGTTCCCTTTTCTCCACACCCTCTCCAGCAGTTATTGTTTGTAAATTTTTTGATGATGGCCATTCTGACTGGTGTGAGGGGATACCTCATTACAGTTTTGAGTTGCATTACTCTAACAATTAGTGATGTTGAGCATCCTTTCAAGTGTTAGTTGGCAATCTGTATATATTCTTTAGAAAATGTCTATTTAGGTCTTCTGCCTATTTTTGGATTGGGTTGTTTGTTTGTTTGATATTGAGCTGCATGAGCTGCTTATATATTTTGGAGATTAATCCTTTGTCAGTTGCTCCATTTGCAAATATTTTCTTCCATTCTGAGGGTTCTTTTCATCTTGTTTATGGTTTACTTTGCTGTGTAAAAGCTTTTGCATTTCATTAGGTCCCATTTGTTTATTTTTGTTTTTAATTCCATTTCATTAGGAGGTGGATCAAAAAGGATGTTGCTGTGATTTATGTCATAGAGTATTCTGTCTGTTTTACTGTAAGAGTTTTATAGTGTCTGGACATACATTTAGGTATTTAATGCATTTTGAGTTTATTTTTGTGTATGGTGTCATGGAGTGATCTAATTTCATTCTTTTACGTGTAGCTGTCCAGTTTTCCGAGCACAACATATTGAAGATCCTGTATGTTCTCCTTTGTATATTCATGCCTCCTTTATCAACGATAAGGTGACCAAATGTGTGTGGGTTTATCTCTGGGATTTCTATCCTGTTCCATTGATCTCTATTTCTGTTCCTCTGCCAGTACCATACTGTCTTGATTACTGTAGCTTTGCAGTATAGCCTGAAGCCAGGGAGCCTGATTCCTTCAGCTCCATTTTTCCTTCCCAAGATTGCTTTGGCTGTTCAGGGTCTTTTGTGTTTCCATACAAATTGTGAAATTTTTTGTTCTACTTCTGTGAAAAATGCCATTGGTAGTTTGATGGGGATTGCATTGAATCTGTAGATGGCTTTGGGTAGTATAGTCATTTTCACAGTGTTGATTCTTCCCATCCAAGAACATGGTATATCTCTCCAACTGTATCATATTTTAGTTCTTTTATCAGTATCTTATAGTTTTCTGCATACAGGTCTTTTGTCTCCTTAGGTAGGTTTATTCCTAGGTATTTTATTCTTTTTGTTGCAATGGTAAAGGGGAGTGTTTCCTTAGTTTATCTTCAGATTGTTCATCATTAGTGTATAGGGGTGCAAGAGATTTCTGTGCATTAATTTTGTATCCTGCTACTTTACCAAATCCATTGATTAGCTCTAGTAGTTTTCTGGTGGCATCTTTAGGATTCTCTATGAATAGTATCATGTCATCTGCAAACAGTGACAGTTTTAATTCTTTTCCAATTTGAATTCCTTTTACTTCTTTTCCTTCTCTAAATTGCTGTGGCTAAACCTTCCAAAACTATACTGAATAATAGTGGTGAGAGTGGGCAAAGTTGTCTTGTTTCTGATCTTTGTGGAAATTGTTTCAGTTTCACCATTGAGAACAGTGTTGTCTGTGGGTTTGTCATATATGGCCTTTATTATGTTGAGGTAACTTCCCTTTATGTCTACTTTCTGGAGGCCTTTTATCATAAATCGGTGTTGAATTTTGTCAAAAGCTTTTTCTGCATCTTTTGAAATGGTCATATGGTTTTTAGCCTTCAGCTTGTTAATATGGTATATCACATTGATTTATTTGCATATACTGAAGAATCCTTGCATTCCTTGTATAAACCCCACTTGATCATGGTGTATGGTCCTTTTAATGTCCTGTTGGATTCTGTTTGCTAGTATTTTGTTGAGGATTTTTGCATCTGTGTTCATCAGTTATATTTGCCTGTAGTTTTCTTTCTTTGTGACATCTTTGTCTTGTTTTGGTATCAGGGTGATGGTGGCCTCGTAGAATGAGTTTGGGAGTGTTCCTCCCTCTGCTATATTTTGGAAGACTTTGAGAAGGATAGGTGTCACCTCTTCTCTAAATGTTTGATATAATTCGCCTGTGAAGCCATCCGGTTGTGGGCTTTTTTGCTGAAAGATTTTTAATCACAGTTTCAATTTCAGTGCTTCTGATTCATCTGTTTATATTTTCTGTTTCTTCCTGGTTCAGTATCAGAAGTTTGTGTTTTCTAAGAATTTGTCCATTTCTTCCAGGTTGTGTATTTTATTGGCATATAGTTGCTTGTAGTAATTTCTCATGATCCTTTGTAATTCTGCAGTGTCAGTTGTTACTTTTTTTCATTTGTAATTCTGTTGATTTGAGCCTTCTCACTCCTTTTCTTGGTGAGTGTGGCTAATGGTTTATCAATTTTGTTTATCTTCTCAAAGAACCAGCTTTTAGTTTCATTGATCTTTGCTATCATATTCTTCTTTTCTTTTTCAGTTATTCTGACCTTATTTTATGGTTTCTTTCTTTCTGCTAACTTTGGGTTTCTTTTGTTTTTCTTTCTCTAATTGCTTTAGGTGGAATGTTAGGTTGTGTTTTTGAGAATTTTCTTGTTTCTTGAAGTAGGATTGTATAGCTATAAACTTCCCTCTTATAACAGCTTTTGCTGCATCCCATAGGTTTTGGATCATCGTGTTTTCATTGTCATTAGTATCTAGATATTTTTCGATCTCCTCTTTGATATCTTCAATGATCTCTTGGTTATTTAGTAGCACATTGTTTATCCTCCATGTGTTTGTGTTTTTTACAGTTTTTTTTCCTGTAATTGATATCCAGTCTCATAGCTAGAGATATCATAGTTGTGGTCAAAAAAGATAGTTGATACGATTTCAGTTTTCTTAAATTTACCAAGGCTTGAATTGTGACTCAAGATAGGATTCATCCTGGAGAATGTTCATTGAGCACTTGAGAAGAAAGTGTATTCTCTTGTTTTTGGATGGAATGTCCTATAAATATGAATTAAGTGCATCTTGCTTAATGTACCATTAAAATCTTGTGTTTCCTTATTTATTTTCATTTTGAATAATATCTCCATTGATGAGAGTGAGGTGTTAAAGTCCTCTATTATTATTGTGTAACTATCAATTTCCCCTTTTAAGGCTGTAAGCATTTGCCTTATACATTGACGTGCTCCTATGTTGGCCTAATGAATATTTGCAATTGTTATATCTTTTTGTAGGATTGATTATTTGATCATTATGTAGTATCCTTCTTTGTTGTAATAGTGTTTATTTTAAAATCTATTTTGTATGATATGAGAATTTCTATTCCAGCTTTCGATTTCCATTTGCATGGAATATTTTTTTCCATCCTCTCACTTTCAGTCTGTGTGTGTCCCTAGGTCTGAAGTGGGTCTCTTGTTGACAGGATATATACGTGTCCTGTTTTTGTACCCATTCAGCCAATCTGTGTCTTTTGGTTGGAGCATTTAATCCATTTTTGTTTAAAGTATTGATCGATATTTATGTTCCTCTTACCATTTCTTAATTGCTTTGGATTTGTTATCGTAGGTGTTTTCCTTCTCTTGTCTTTTCTGCGTAGAGAAGTTCCTTTAGCATTTGCTGTGAAGTTGGTTTGGTGGTGCTGAATTCTCTTAGCTTTTGCTTGTGTGTAAAGATTTTAATTTCTCCATCGAACGTGAATGAGATCCTTGCTGGGTAGAGTAATCTTGTTTGTAGGTTTTTCCCTTTCATCCTTTTAAATATGTCCTGCCACTTCCTTCTGGCTTGCAGAGTTTCTGCTGAAAGATCAGCTGTTAACCTTATGGGAATTCCCTTGTATATAATTTGCTGCTTTTCCCTTACTGCTTTTAACACTTTTTGTTTGTATTTCATTCTTGATAGTTTGATTAATACGTATCTTGGCATGTTTCTCCTTGGATTTATCCTGTATGGGACTCTGCATTTCCTACACTTGATTGACTATTTCCTTTCCCGTATTAGGGAAGTTTTCAACTAACATCTCTTCAAATATTTTCTCACTCTCTTTCTTTTTCTCTTTTTCTTCTGAAACCCCTATAATTTGAATGTTGGTGTGCTTAATGTTTTCCCAGAAGTCTCTGAGACTGCCATCAATTCTCTTCATTCCTTTTTCTGTATTCTGCTCTGTAGTAGTTATTTCCACATTTTTATCTTCCAGGTCACTTATCCACTCTTCTGCCTCAGTTGTTCTCCTATTGATTCCCTCTAGAGATTTTTTTATTTCATTTATCATGTTGGTCATCATTGTTTGCTCTTGAGTTATTCTATGTTAAACGTTTCTTTTATTTTCTCCATTCTGTTTCCAAGGTTTTGGATCATCTTTACTATCATTACTCTGAATAGTTTTTCAGGTAGACTGCCTATTTCCTCTTCATTTGTTTGGTCTGGTGGGTCTTTGCCTTGTTCCTTCATCTACTGCATATTTCTTTCTCTTCTCATTTTGCTGAACTAACTGTTTTTGGCATCCTCTTTTTGCAGGCTGCTGGTTTGTAGTTCGTGTTGTTTTTGGTGTCTTCCCCCATTGGGTAATGTTGGTTCAGTGGTTTTTGTAGGCTGCCTGGTAGAGGGGCTGGTGCCTGTGTTCTGATGCATGAGGCTGGACCTTGTCTTTCTGGTGGGAAGGACAGCATCCAGTTGTGTGCTTTGACATGTCTGTGACCTTATTATGATTTTAGGCAGCCTCTCTGCTAATAGGTGGGGCTGTGTTCCTATCTTGCTAGTTGTTTGGCATGGGGTGTCCAGCATTGGAGCTTGCTGGTCGTTGAGTGGGTTTGAGTCTTAGCATTGAGATGGAGGTCTCTGGGAGAGCTCTCGCTGATTGATATTTTGTGGGGCCAGGATGACTCTGGTGGTCCAGTGTCCTGAACTCGGCTCTCCCACCTCAGACACTCAATCCTGGCACCTGGCCGGAGCACCAAGATCCTGTCAACCACATAACTAGGTGCATGGGGAGTTTCTTGCCTTTTGGGAAGTCTGAGGTCTTTTACCAGCCTTCAGTAGGTGTACTGTAGGAGTTTTTCCACATGTAGATGTATTTTTGATGTACTTGTGGGGAGGAAGGTGATCTCCATGTCATACTCCTTGTCATCTTGAAGGTCCTTCTCCAGTAATTACACTTTGAATATCCACTAAATACTGACTTGGACTTCTTTTGCATATTCATTTTTTAATTTGTTTGATCCATTCTTAGAGGAGTGATTAGAATTAATATGCTAATATCAGGTCTGTGCCATTATAATATTTTGTAACTGTCTCTTAGGAACGATATATTTTGGATACCACTAAAGGATGATAAATTAGAGATAGTTTATCAGTCTTATAGAGTAAGTCCTACCTAAAATGTTGACACTTCTACCCTGACTAGGATTTTAAAGGTCCTCAAGATGTGCATATTACGAACCTAGTAGGCATTTTAAGAAAGGATAAATCATGTTTCCCCCTTCTTTACCTGTCTGGCTTGCATTTGAGTCTATTTATCTTAATTTACTTGCTTATAATATACATTGTTTTCTTGGTTAGGCAAGTGTAGGAATTTCAGGGTAGATTATACATTCATTTCTACCTATAAAGTTATAGTAAAGGTACATTTTGTTCTTATATATCTCAACATCTTCCTTTCTAGAAAATAATAGCATACTTGGAAAAGCTTTTTACATCAAGGATATTTTTTTAACATCTTTATTGGAGTATAAATACTTTACAACGTTGTGTTACTTTCTGCTGAGTAACAGAGTAAATCAGCTATATGTATACATATATCCCTATATCCCCTCTCTCTTGTGTCTCCCTCCCACCCTCCCTATCCCACCCTTCTAGGTGGTCACAAAGCACCAAGCTGATCTCCCTCTGCTATGCGTGTGCTTCCCACTGGCTATATTTTGTAGAGTATATATGTCCATGCCACTCTCACTTCGTCCCAGCTTACCCTTACCCCTCCCCATGTCCTCACGTCAATTCTCTATGTCTGTGTGTTTATTCCTGTGCTACCCTTAGGTTCTTCAGACCTTTTTTTTCCTTTAAAATTCCATAAATATCTGTTAGCATATTTATTTTTCTCTTTCTGACTTACTTCACTCTGTATGACAGACTCTAGGTCCATCCACCTCATTACAAATAACTCAATTGCGTTTCTTTTTATGGCTGAATATTATTCTATTGTATATATGTGCCACATCTTCTTTATCCATTCATATGTTGATGGACATTTAGGTTGCTTCCATGTCCTGGCTATTGTATATAGAGCTGCAATGAACATTGGTGTACATGGCTCCTTCTGAATTACGGTTTTCTCAGGGTATATGCCCAGTAGTGGGATTGCTTGGTCGTATGGTAGTTCTATTTTTAGACTTTTAAGGAACCTCCATATTGTTCTCCATAGTGGCTCTGTCAATTTACATTCTCACCAACAGTGCAAGAGGGTTGCCTTTACTCCACACCCTCTCCAGCATTTATTGTTTGTAGATTTTTTGATGCTGGCCATTCTGATTGGTGTGAGGTGATACCTCATTGTAGTTTTGATTTGCATTTCTCTAATGATTAGTGATGTTGAGCATTCTTTCATGTGTTTGTTGGCAATCTGTACATCTTCCTTAGATAAATGTCTGTTTAGGTCTTCTGCCCGTTTTTGGATTGAGTTCTTTGTTTTATTGATATTCAGTTGCATGAGCTGCTTGTAAACTTTGGAGATTAATCCTTTGTCATTTTCTTCCTTTGCAAATATTTTCTCCCATTCTGAGGGTTGTCTTTTGGTCTCGTTTATGGTTTCCTTTGCTGTGCAAAAGATTTTATGTTTCATTAGGTCCCATTTGTTTATTTTTATTTCCATTTCTCTAGGAGGTGAGTCAAAAAGGATCTTGCTGTGATTTATGTCATAGAGTGTTCTGCCTATGTTTTCCTCTAAGAGTTTTATAGTGTCTGGTCTTACATTTAGGGCTTTAATCCATTTCGACTTTATTTTTGTGTATGATGTTAGGAAGTGTTCTAATTTCATTCTTTTACATGTAGCTGTCTAGTTTTCCCAGCACCACTTATTGAAGAGGCTGTCTTTTTTCCATTTTATATTCTTGCCTCCTTTTTCAAAGATAAGGTGACCATATGTAGGTGGGTTTATCTCTGTGCTTTCTATCCTGGTCCTTTGACCTATATTTCTGTTTTTTGTGACAGTCCCATAGTGTCTTGATTACTCTAGCTTTGTAGTATAGTCTGAAGTCAGGGAGCCTGAATCCTCCAGCTCTGTGTTCCTTTCTCAAGATTGCTTTGGCTATTTGGGGTCTTTTGTGTTTCCATGCAAATTGTGCAGTGAAAAATGTCACTGGTAGTTTGATAGCAATTGCATTGAATCTGTAGATTGCTTTGGGTAGTAGAGTCATTTTCACAATGTTGATTCTTCCAATCCAAGAACATGGTGTATCTCTCCATCTATTTGTATCATCTTTAGTTTCTTTTATCACTGTCTTATAGTTTTCTGCATATAAGTCTTTTGTCTCCTTGAGTAGGTTTATTCCTAGATATTTTATTCTTTTTGTTGCAATGATAAATGGGAGTGTTTCCTTAATTTCTCTTTCAGATTTTTCATCACTAGTGTATAGGAATGCAAGAGATTTCTGTGCATTAATTTTGTATCCTGCTACTTCACCAAATTCATTGATTAGCTCTAGTAGTTTTTTGTAGCATATTTAGGATTCTCTATATATAGTGTCATGTCATCTGCTAACAGTGAAAGTTTTACTTCCTTTCTGATTTGGATTCCTTTTATTTCTTTTCTTCTCTCGTTTCTGTCACTAAAACTTCTGAAACTATGTAGAATAATAGTGTTTCATGTGGGCAACCTTGTCTTCCTCCTCATCTTAGAGGAAATGGTTTCATTTTTTCACCATTGAGAACAATGTTGGCTGTGGGTTTTTCATATATGGCTTCTATTATATTGAGATACGTTCCATGTATGCCTACTTTCTGGACAGTTTTTATCATGAATGGGTGTTGAATTTTGTCAAAAGCTTTTTCTGCATCTATTGAGATTATCATATGGTTCTTATCCTTCAGTTTGTTAATATGGTGTATCACATTGATTGATTTGCGTATATTGAAGAATCCTTGCATCCCTTGGATAAACTCCACTTGATCATGGTGTATGATCCCTTTAATGTGCTGTTGGATTCTATTTGCTAGTATTTTGTTGAGGATTTTTGCATCTATATTCATCAGTGATATTGACCTGTAGTTTTCTGTTTTTGTGCCATCTTTGTCTGTTTTTTTTTTATCAGGGTGATGGTGGCCTTGTGGAATGAGTTTGGGAGTATTCCTCCCTCTACTATATTTTGGAAGAGTTTGAGAAAGATACATGTTAGCTCTTCTCTGAATGTTTGCTAGAATTCGCCTGTGAAGCCATCTGGTCCTTGGCTTTTGTTTCTTGGAAGATTCTTAGTCACAGTTTCAATTTCAGTGCTTGTGTCTGGCTTATTTATATATTCTATTTCTTCTTGGTTCAGTCTCAGAAGGTTGTGCTTTTCTAAGAATCTGTCCGTTTCTTCCAGGCTGTCCATTTTATTGACATAGAGTTTCTTGTAGTAATCTCTCCTGATCCTTTGTATTTCTGCAGTGTCAGTTGTTACTTCTCCTTCTTCATTTGTAATTCTGTTGATTTGAGTCTTCTCTTTTTTTTTCTTGATGAGGTTGGCTAATGGCTATCAATTTTGTTTATCTTCTCAAAGAACCAGCTTTTAGTTTTATTGATCTTTGCTATTGTTCCCTTCATTTCTTTTTCATTTATTTCTGATCTGATTTTTATGTTTTCTTTCCTTCTGGTAACCTTGGGTTTTGTTGGTTCTTCTTTTTCTAATTGCTTTAGGTGTACGTTTAGGCTGTTCATTTGAGATGTTTCTTGTTTCTTGAGGTAAGATTCTATTGCTATAATCTTCCCTCTTGGAACTGCTTTTGCTGCATCCCATAGGTTTTTGTTCATTGTGTTTTCATTGTCATTTGTTTCTAGGTATTTTTTGATTACCTCTGTGATTTCTTTAGTGATCTCTTTGTTAGTTAGTAACATACTGTTTATCCTCCATGTGTTTGTGTTTTTATGTTTTCTTTTTCCTGTAATTGATATCTAGTTTTATAGCGTTGTGGTCAGGAAAGATACTTGATACAATTTCAATTTTCTTAAATTTACCAAGGCTTGATTTGTGACCCATGATATCATCTATCCTGGACAATGTTCCATGAGCACTTGAGAAGAAAGTGTATTCTCTTGTTTTTGTATGGAATGTCTGATAAGTTTCAATTAAGTTCATCTTTTTTCAATGTGTCATTTCAAGCTTGTGTTTTCTTATTTATTTTCATTTTGGACGATCTGTCCATTGGTGAAACTGGGGTGTTAAAGTGCCCTGTTATTATTGTGTAACTATTGATTTCCCCTTTTATGCCTGTTAGCATTTACCCTATGTATTGATGTACTCCTACATTGGCTGCATAAATATTTACAATTGTTATATCTTCTTCTTGGATTGATTCCTTGATCATTATGTGGTGTCCTTCTTGTCTGTTGTAATAGTGTTTATTTTAAAGTCTATTTTGTTTGATATGAGAATTACTACTCTAGCTTTCTTTTATTTCCATTTGCATGGAATATCTTTTTCCATCTGTTCACTTTCAATCTGTATGTATCCCTAGGTCTGAGGTGGGTCTCTTCTGGACAGTATATATCCAGGTCCTGTTTTTGTATCCATTCAGCCAATCTGTGTATTTGGTTGGAGTATTGAATCCATTTACATTTAAAGTAATGATCAATGTGTATGCTCCTATTACCATTTTCTTAATTGCTTTGTATTTGTTTTTGTAGGTCTTTTCCTTTCCTTTTTTGTCCTGTGTAGAGAAGTTCCTTTAGCATTTGTTGTGAAGCTGGTTGGGTGGTGCTGAATTCTCTTTGCATTTGCTTGTGTGTAAAGATTTTAATTTCTCTGTTGAATCTGAATGAGATCGTTGCTGATTAAGAGTAATCTTGGTTGTAGGTTTTTCGTTTTATCACTTTAAATGTGTCCTGCCACTCCCATCTTGCTTACAGAGTTTCTGCTAAATATCAGTGGTTAACCTTATGGGGATTCCCTTTTATGTTATTTGTTGCTTTTCCCTTGCTGCTTTTAATATTTTTTCTTTGTATTTAATTTTTGATAGTTTGATTAATATATGTCCTGGCGTGTTTCTTCTTGGATTTATCCTGTATGGGACTCTGTGCTTCCTGGAATTGATTGACTATTTCCATTCCCATATTAGGGAAATTTTCAACAATAATCACTTCAAATATTTTGTCAGTTTGTTTCTTTTTCTCTTCTTCTTCTGGAACCCCTGTAATTCAAATGTTGGTGTGTTTAATGTTGTCCCAGAAGTCTCTGAGACTGTCATGAATTCTTTTCATTCTTTTTTCTTTATTCTTCTCTGCGGTAGTTATTTCCACTATTTCCTCTTCCAGGTCAGTTATCCGTTCTTCTGCTTCAGTTAATTTGCTGTTGATTCCTTGTATAGAATTTTTTATTTCATTTATTGTGTGGTTCCCCATTGTTTGCTCTTTAGTTCTTCTAGGTTAAATGTTTCTTTTATTTTCTCCATTCTATTTCAAAGATTTTGGATCATTTTTACTATCATTACTCTGAATACTTTTTCAGTTAGACTACCTATTTCCTCTTCATTTGTTTAGTCTAGTAGGTTTTTACCTTGCTCGTTCATCTGCTGCATATTTCTCTGTCTTCTCATTTTGTTTAACTTACTGTGTTTGGGTTCTCCTTTTCGCAGGCTGCAGGTTCGTAGTTCCTGTTGCTTTTGGTGTCTTCCCCCAGTCAGTAAGGTTGTTTCAGTGCATTGTGTAGGCTTCCTGGTGGAGTGTACTGGTGTCTGTGTTCTGATGGATGAGGCTGTATCTTGTCTTTCTTGTGGGTAGGACCACATCTGGTGGTGTGTTTTGGGGTGTCTGTGACCTTATTATGATTTTATGCAGCCTCTCTGCTAATGGATCGTGTTGTGTTCCTGTCTTGCTGTTGTTTGTCATGGGGTGTCCATCACTGGACCTTGCTGGTTGTTGAATGGAGCTGGGTCTTAGCATTGAGTTAGAAGTCTCTGGGAGAGCTCTCACCTATTGATGCTCCATTGGGCCGGGAGGTCTCTGGTGGTCCAACGTCCTGAACTCGGCTCTCCCACTTCAGAGACTCAGGCCTGACACCCGGCTGGAGCACCAAGACCCAGTCAGCCACACGTCTCAGAAGAAAAGGGAGAAAAAAAAAGAAAGAAAAGATAAATAAAATAAAATAAAAAGTTATTAAAATAAAAAATATTAAAATTAAAAAAAATGTTAATGTAATTAAATAAGAAAAGAAGAGTGCAATGAAACCAATAAACAAAGCCACCACTTATAACAAGTGCTGAAAGCTGTACGAAGATAAACCTAAAATCAGAAACTAGTCAGTTACATACAGCAAAAACCCCAAGTCTACAGTTGCTCCCAAAGTCCAGTACCTCAATTTTGGGATGATTCATTGTCTATTCAGGTATTCCAGATATGCAGGGTACATCAAGTTGATTGTTGCTATTTAATCCACTTCTCCAGAAGTTTCCCAGAGTCTGCTGCATATTTCTCTGTCTTCTCATTTTGTTTAACTTACTGTGTTTGGGTTCTCCTTTTCGCAGGCTGCAGGTTCGTAGTTCCTGTTGCTTTTGGTGTCTTCCCCCAGTCAGTAAGGTTGTTTCAGTGCATTGTGTAGGCTTCCTGGTGGAGTGTACTGGTGTCTGTGTTCTGATGGATGAGGCTGTATCTTGTCTTTCTTGTGGGTAGGACCACATCTGGTGGTGTGTTTTGGGGTGTCTGTGACCTTATTATGATTTTATGCAGCCTCTCTGCTAATGGATCGTGTTGTGTTCCTGTCTTGCTGTTGTTTGTCATGGGGTGTCCATCACTGGACCTTGCTGGTTGTTGAATGGAGCTGGGTCTTAGCATTGAGTTAGAAGTCTCTGGGAGAGCTCTCACCTATTGATGCTCCATTGGGCCTTCACAAATCTCCTGGGGTTCAGCTTTGGATTTGGTCCCATCTCTGCATGTAGGTCCCCGTCTGGCGTCTGGTCCTTGCCCAGACAGGAGGGTGTTCAAGGAGTGGTTGATTAGGTTGCCTTGGATCACTCAGTCTGTGGGGAGGGAGGGGTATGGAATGTGGGGTGAGCCTGCAGCGGCAGAAGCCAAGGTGACATTGCAACAGCCTGAGGCATGCCATGTGTTCTCCCGGGGAAGTTGTCTCTGGATCATGGGACCCTAGCAGTGGCATGCTGCCCAGGCTTCTGGGAGTTGAGGTGTGGATAGTGACCTGTGCTTGCACACAGGATTCTTGTTGGCTGCAGCAGCAGCCTTAGTGTTTCATGCCCGTCTCTGTTGTCCATGCTGATAGCCGTAGTCGTGCCCATCTCTGGAGCTCATTTATGCGATGCTCCAAATCCCCTCTCCTTGTGCACACTGAGTCGATGGTATCTTGCCTGTTAGGCAGGTCCATACTCTCTCCCAGACTCCCTGCCAGCTAGCTGTGCTGCACTAGCCCCCTTCAGGCTGTGTTCACACAGCCAACCCCTGTCCTTTCCCTGGGATCTTAACTCCGAAGTCCAAGCCTCAGCTCCCAGTCCCCCCCTGCTCCAATACATGAGCAGACAAGCCTCTCAGGCTGGTGAGTGCTGGTAGGCACTGATCCTCTGTGTGAGAATCTCTCTGCTTTGCTCTCTACACCCCTATTGCTGCATTCTCCTCTGTGGCTCCAAAGCTTCCCCCTGACCACCCTCGTCTCTGCCAGTGAAGGGGCTTCCCAGTGCGTGGAAACTTTCCTCCTTCACAGCTCCCTCCCAGAGGTGCAGGTCCCATCCCTTTTCTTTTGTCTCTGTTTTTCTTCTTTTTTCTTTTGCCCTACCCTGGTAAGTGGGGAGTTTCTTGCCTTTTGCGAAGTCTGAGGTCTTCTGCTAGCATTCAGTAGATGTTCTGTAGGAGTTGTTCCACATGTAGATGTATTTTTCATGTATTTTTAGGGAGGATGGTGATCTCCATGTCTTACTCCTCCGCCGTCTTGAATGTCCTCCCATCAAGGGTGTTTGTTCTTATTTCTGAGGAATGGATGATTCTAGATGATAAATAACAGACAGCTAATTCTTGAGTGATTGCTATTCTAACCTGTTGCTAGCAGGTAAAAATATATTTTTAAAAATTGAGTTTAAAAAAATTGAGTTTATTTTGTTTTAGATATGCAGTACCTACCCTCCTGAAATAGTGGTTCCTAAATCTGTTACATTGGGAATGGTGGTTGGAAGTTCGAAGTTCAGAAGTAAAGAACGTGTGCCTATGCTTTCCTATCTCTACAAAGAGAACAATGTGAGTTGAGCAAACTTCTCTCGTGAGAACTTAACTTGGTGCTAGAAGACCTGAGTTTAAGTCATACCATTGCCACTAACTAGCTATGTGACCTCAAGCAAGTTACTTCTCTGAACTTTGGTAGTTCTGAGAGTTTTTAAGTGTGTAATATGAGAGAAAAATATATGTGTACTTTGTAAATTTTAAAGTGTTGTGCAGATGTTAAGTGGCATTTGTAGTGCGTTCATTTATTTCTTTTCTTCTCTATGGGCTCCTGCTTGATGGCAAGTTGTTGAATAAAAGGGAACAGCTGTATGAAAGGATATTTGGGCACTGTGGCTTCCCATTAGAACACACATGTCCTTGATTCTTTCTCACTATTTTCATACAATTTAAGTTAGTAAGGGAATATTTCGCTTGACTTCTCTATTTGAGTCCCCTTCCATAGGAAGGGATAATAGTTCTTGCCTCTTGTGGTCTCTCTGAGATCTGGAATTAGACAGTCAAGTTCTCAGGTAGGCAACTATCAAGTGCTAAAAAGTACAGTAATACAAGTGGGTGTCTTTGTGTCAAACTATCAAAGTAAGCAGACTCTATAAAAAACACACCAAAGTGTAATGCAGTTCACTAACTAATTATTACCAGATGTATCTGCTAAATAGCTATGTTGTTTTCCTATTGAAATGGCTTGAAACAAACCAGCCCTCTGATTTGGCATTAACTCCTGAAACGAGTGAACCCTGTTCTCTTAAGAGACTCTAGGTCTTTGAATTCTGCTGTCACTGTGAGCCTCTGGTTTATATGGATGATATTACTGGGACTATAAAAAGCAAGAAAGTTTCCGGTAAATACTAGCCTAATACATATTGAAAATACATAGAATTTTATTAAGGAAACACTCAGGGTGTGATTTTCTTGAAGTCTGGTTTTGCCGAGACTGGGTTGGGAATCATAGTCATGTAGAAGAAAAAAAGACTATCTGAGCAACGGTTTGTGGTAATACAGCCCACATGCTGGAGTGGGGATGGAGGCAGGAGGCTGAGCCTAATGTCAGTGGAATGCCTGGGCTTCAGAGCTACATTTCTTTTTATTTCACTATCCTGAGTTGTCTCATCCTCTTCTTCTACTCACTGAATATGGGATCAAGGAGGATTTTTGACCACCTGTACATTGGACCACTCAAATGATATATTTTTTCCTTACAGCCTGCCCTTTACCACTGTAGCCAGCCTCTGTCTGGATTTTATACTCATTGCATAGATGATGAGCTCCTGCTAGAGGCTATTAGCCAGACGAACCCAGAGAGCCAGTTTATGCATGTTGTAGACACAAGACCAAAAGTATCTATGTATCAATGACCTCTCTAATACCCCTACTTTACTCATGTTATAATCCCCTTCCCCACATGTTGAGTTTTGCAGTGTTAATGGGAAAGTTAGGTTTGTGTATATGGGCTTATTATGTCATAACTGTGTAAAATCATTTGAGTAAGCCATTTGGAACTCCTTTTATCATAGCTGTCACTGTCAAGCAAGACTATGAGAAGGTACTTTGAACAACTTAGTCTTGCCACTGCCTGTGAATGTCACAGAGAGGAGGGTCCTCAGATCAACCTAAACTCCTGCATTAATTCCTTGACCCTCAACATTTTGTCTAGCTTTAATAAGGGATCGTAGAGGAATTAATTGTGCCCCACAAGGCAAGTAAAGGACAGATTTCCTTTTTTTAAAGGCTGTTCTTTTCACAAACAGCCCCAGAAAGAAATAATTTTGCTTATACTTTGATATGTTGACTGTGGATGATTAGGAGGTTTCATTGCTAACTAGGGATTGCTAAGTAAGTGATTTATATTCTAAGCCTAAGCCAGGTGGTTGTGACTTCAGAGTTAAGCAATTGGTTGTGCTTGAAACCAGATAGTGGTCTTAGACAGATGTCTGCCCATTTTGGGGATCTCTCACTGACTGTTCTGCAGGGCTACCTATAATTGACTGGGCTCAATAGAAAAAAAAATTTCCCTTTCTGCTCAGGTACCATCCTTCAGTTTCTCAGAACTTTTCTGTCTTGCTTCAACTATAACTGCGTTTGACATTCTGGGATTAGAAAGAGTTTAATCAAATCTGTGTCTTCCATCATATTAGTCTTAAAATGATAAAGAGAAGTACCAAGCTTTTGAAAAACTAAAGGATTGATGCCCTTTGGCCAAATGAAAGACCAAAAAGTCCATTTTAATAGGTCCCTTTTTCCTCTCTCAGAGAGCCTAGAACTATCTAGCAACACTCTTCTTCTGGATGGCTAGATATATACTTTTAGTAGAAACTGTATTGTAGTGACAAAGTTACATTCTTAGGAGTCAGTCAAATCTGGGGTCAGATCCTGCCTTCAGCTTTTATCCATATGATCCTGGTTGAAATTGGTTTACCTCTCTGAACTTGTTTCCTTATGGGAATAATAATAGTACCTATCTTTAGGAGCTGTCATGAGGATGAAATGAGATAATATAAGTGAAGGATCTAGCACAGTGTCTGGCACATACATACTAGGGGCTCAGTAAATATTATATGTTCTTTCCTACTTGAACATTAGGCTACTAATATGTAGCAGTTTCTCAGATATGCCAGTCCTATTCCCAAAGAGTGTATACTGGTATGATGTAGCTAGCTATCTGTAGTAGCTGGCCTTTCTACTGCTGCCCAGACCTGGGTAGGGACTGCCGTAATTATTGTTTCATTTACTGAAGCATCCATCAGTCATAACAGACTTTTTTGTTACTACGTTGCTGTTGCTTACACCTCCTCAGGTGTCCCACTGATTTGTCATTAATTTAATGAAAGCTCAGTGACATTCTTTGTGTGATAAGCGATCAAAATTAACATCATGTTTCTCCCTTTAACAAATATCCTGCATGCTAAATAGAATATGTTGACATGTAGATTTTTCTTCCCTGCATGTGTTAATGTGAATAGTTTGTGCTTTTGACGTTTTTAATGGCATTCTTTTTTTATTAGTACAAAAATGACACCCTATCCATATACATTCTCCTCCTACCTTCTGAAATGCACAATAATGGGAGATTAGAAAATAGGCCCAGACAACAGAAAATCATTTAATTATTAAGATGGTTATAATCATATAAGATATCTTGGCTGCTTTCTAGTTTTTTTATATATAAATTTATTTATTTTATTTATTTTTTGCTGTGTTGGGTCTTCATCGCTGTGCACGGGCTTTCTCTAGTTGCAGCGAGTGGGAGCTACTCTTCATTGCGGTGCGCGGGCTTCTCATTGCGGTGGCTTCTCTTGTTGTGGAACACGGGCACTAGGCATGCAGGCTTCAGTAGTTGCAGCACGCCAGCTCAGTAGTTGTGGCTCACGGGCTTAGTTGCTCCGTGGCATGTGGGATCCTCCCAGACCAGGGATTGAACCCGTGTCCCCTGTATTGGCAGGTGGATTCTCAACCCACTGTGCCACCAGGGAAGCCCCTTTCTAGTTTTTGAATTAATGTCTCCTCTCTGCAAGTCTCATTTACTCACTACCCCATCCAACATTCTTCATATGACCTCGAAGTATTCTGATTACCACAAGCTGAATATAGTGTTAAAACAGCTCTTGGTATCTCCATTTCAATTTTATCAGTGAATGAAAGTCATTTATCTTATGCAGTCATGTTCTAGACATTTTTCTAGAGTAGCTGTTTATAATTAATTGACCCTGAAGTTCTTAGACTTCTTTCTAGAGCTTCTCAGTAATAAGGATTTTTGAATTTTCACATGTTTCTCAGTATAAAGCCCAGTTGTTTGTGATAGGAAGCTCAAAATTATAATTTTAGTTCTTCGGATCAGATATCCTCATAGCTGCCATATCCTTCAATCAATCTCTTAAGCAGAGTTTTAATAATAAAATAAAAACACTAAATCTCCTTCTCTTTCCCTATACTACTGTTACTTAAGATACCTGATCTAAATGCCAGTGAGATTCTCTTCATCCCAGAATGTGCCCTATGTGATCTAACTTCTTTTTAAGTGGGTAAGATTTAAAGCTGTTTAGAATGAAGCATTGAGATTGATGAACCATGTTCTTTTATCATCTGCCCCATCTGTTCTGTTATGTCCTCTATATTGCAGTTAAATGCCATGGCCAACCGAGCAGCTGGGAAGGGTTATGAAAATGAAGACAACTATGCCAACATTCGCTTCAGGTTCATAGGCATTGAGAACATCCATGTGATGCGGAGCAGCCTGCAGAAACTCTTGGAAGGTACAGGGATTTCACCTGGGCTAGGCCAGAGGCTATATAGCTTGCATAATTATGTAAGCAAAAAGTATGCCTGATTTTGTGGTGAAACATAAAAGCAACCAGGTGAGCAGAATTAACAGGTGATAAGATTTTTGACTATAGTATAAATCTAGTTTGCATAGGTAATACTGAATTATAGCAGTGTTGGTCTGACAGAGGAACTACAATGTTTAGTTTTCATAACTCTGTGGAGTTCATCTGGGTTTAGTGGCTATGGAAATAATTTCTCTCTATAGAATTACAGAGACTGCTGTATAGGGGTGGGTAGGTCAACATAAATATAAATGAACTGGGATTTATTTCATCTTCCTCATTTAATCTGCTGTAAGGGGTCAGTCCAATTTCATCACTGTGCTGATGAAGGGGGCGAATTTAGACTTCAAAGGAATAAAGCTGCTATCAGACAATTTGGGTCATCTGTCATCACCACAATGTAATTGGGATCAGAATGCGGGCAAGGTGAGATCAGGGCTTTACAGGACTCTTGAGTCTAGAACATTTCTCCCAAAGCCACTACCCAGGATTCCATGATGTGGTATGTCATCTCAGGCACACATAGGGAAAACCTGCCCTCATTAAGTGAACTCCCTGTTCTTCCTCTCTTTTCTTCAATTGTTCACTTATGCTGTCTGCCAAGACCTCTCCCTTACACAACCCTTATCAGATCCTGTCTTCTCAGTCTGCAGCCCTTTTTGGATATTAATGTTCCTCTTCCTTGGGTCTCTTCCTCCTTTCTTTTTTGTCCCAGAATATTCTATAGTAGGAGTGTAAGAGGACATTTTGCAGATTTTTTGAGGCAAAAGATTGCCGTCTGCTGGATAACCAGTGCAAAATGCATGAAAATTAACTGATGGTTTTTTCAACCTGTTGAGACAGCACAGGGCTGCAAGGGAGTAGGTGGGGATGTGGAAGCAGAGACAGATGTTAAGGGTCTACAAAGTTCGGCTCAGTAGGAGGAGTTAAGATGGGAATGAAATGTGTTTTCTTTTTTTTTTTTTTTTTTTTTTT
>NW_020173034.1:1550-10062 GCF_003031525.2 Neophocaena asiaeorientalis asiaeorientalis | reverse complement strand
AAAATTTTTTTTTTTTTTTTTTTTTTTTTTTTTGCTGTACGCAGGCCTCACTATTGTGGCCTCTGCCGTTGCGGAGCACAGGCTCTGGACGCGCAGGCTCAGCGGCCATGGCTCACAGGCCCAGCCGCTCCGTGACATGTGATATCTTCCCGGACTGGGGCACAAACCCGTGTCTCCTACATCGGCAGGCAAACTCTCAACCACTGCGCCACCAGGGAAGCTCTGAAATGTGTTTTCTAATCAGAGGAGATGTGAGTATTTTCCTGTGGATGCTGACTCAGTCTTCTGGCTCTGTTCCACAGAGATCTCTGTGGGCTTGGGGTGGGTTCTACAAGTCAAGAAAGCAGAGACCCGAGCTAGGAGATATGGTAGGCTCTAGCCCTAGTCCTGTCCCTGATTCACTGTGCGGTTTCCAACTAATGATTTAACCTTTCTGTGCCTCAGCTTCCTCATTTACAAAATGGGGATCCATTTTGTCCCCTTTCTTGGTGAATAAACTGAGGTAATTGTGAATTTCAATCTCTGCTTCCTTTTCTACCTTAGTTTGTGAATTGAAAACTCCAACAATGAGTGAATTTCTTAGCAGCCTGGAGAGCTCAGGGTGGTTGAGACACATTAAAGCTATTATGGATGCTGGAATTTTCATTGCAAAGGTAATAATCAGGACTTTTAAGAACTTGCACTGACTTAATTATGGGATCTCTTGAGGTAGCAGTGTATTCATGGTGGAAAGAATATTGAAAAACAACCTGGTTTCTAGATTCAGGTCAGCCACTAATTTACTGCATGCCCTTGGAAAATCTCTTCCCTTCTGTGGGCCTCAGTTTCTCTGTCTGTAAAACAAGGTGGTTCTACTAGAATCTAATGGTATAAGTTTTGGGGGGCCCACTGAACTCTTTGAGAGTATGATTGACCTTCTGCCCCTAGAAAAATGTACATATGGCTATACATACAGAAAATAGACCTTAATTTCAGGGGGTACACAGACCCCAGATCTCAAGTTAAAAACTCTTAGATAATCTCTCATGGTCCTTTCAGCTCAAATATTCTCATAATCTTTCCAGCTCAAATACTCTGATGTATTTTTGTGTTGATTCTTAGGTATCAAGTGGAAGTAAGACTGGTTGTAAAATAAATGCAGAGCTTGTGTTTCTATGGGTTTTCAGAGCTCTGAGTATAAAGCGGGCTTTTCTGACTTCTTTGTCTAGGTATGCCTCTGAATGCAGTCTAAGTAGGCTTCATCACTCATTTATGCTGACTCACTTATTTTCTGACCTTCAGAACCCTGGCTTCTGTATCATTGTTAGGTGATATTTTTAAAAAAAGAAGAAGAAGAAATTTGGAGTGTACATTTTCTCATTTTGAAGTTTTGTTTATACATTCTTACATGAGAACTTGCTCTTTTCACCACACCCCTATTATTTGGTAGAAGTAAAGAAAAGGAGAGAATCACTCTTTACCTCTCTGCTGTCATTTTTTCAGTTGAAGATAATGAGATTTATAGCTTCTGGCTTAAAAGGTTTTTAGAGAGTGTGTGTAATTAACTGTCTTAACTATCCAGCCCTATTGTTTTACAATTTCCTAGTCCTGTTGCCTACATTTTTCACTGTAATTTATTATTAGTGCTTACTATGTGACCCCCTTGGTCATTTCAAGCCCACTGTTCTAGCCATTCTTTATACTGTTCCTTTTTCGCATGCCCTATACCCATAAATTTCTATTTCCTTTCTGAAACTGACTTTATTAGACCAAAGAGAGTGAGGATGGAGAAGAGGGATAGATTTGATAGACCATACAACCTCATAAATATTGGTTGAATTAAAATGAGTGGATGAAAAAGATAGACTTGTGATTGCACGATTATCCTGTGCTTCCCATCTCCATCAGTACCTACCCAGTATCCCAAGCTTGAAAACTCAAGTAAGCCTTGAATTCTCTCTCTTCCCCTCCACCTGGCAATTGCCTCATCCTGTCAGTTCTCCTCAAAAGTGTTTCTCAAATATCCGTTCTTCCCCACCTCTGCCTTAAGCACTATAATAACTTCCTGACTGGTTTACTTGTCTTTAGTAGTTGCTCCCCCCAGTATGGCCACCAGATTGCTTTTAAAGCCATCTTTCTTGAGCACATATGATAATGTCACTTTAAACTCAAAATACTCCAATGGTTCCTCATTGCCCATAAGACCCTGGTAATTAGTGAGATTCTTGTTTCTCCCCAAAACACTATAGTATCCCTCCCTCTCTCGTTTTGTCTCTCATTATCTTTATTTAATTTTTCTCATTATAAAAGTTATACATGTACGTTATCTAAGACATATACATTTCAGAAATATATAATGTAAAATGTAAATATTCCCTGTAGTTTGCCCCACAACACACACTATTAATAGTTTAATGTATGCTGCTAGATCAGCACTATTTGAACTTTCTGTGATGATGGAAATGTTCTGTATCTGTACTAATACAGTAGCCACTAGCCACATGTGGCAGTTGTGCATTTGAAATGTGGCCAGTGAGAGTGAGGAACTGAATTTTTAATTTTATTTAGTTTTGATCAATTTAAATTTAAATAGCCACTTGTGGCTAGTGACTACCATATTGGACAGTACAGGTCTAGAATTTTTCAACATATATATAACTACATATATCATTACTAATTTGTAAAAATGAGATTGTGTTATGCATATTTTTCTGCAACTAACTTTTTATACTTAATGTATGGTGAACATTTTCCAGGTTAGTTCAGTCAGTGTGACCTCATTCTTTTCAGTGACTGTATAATATTCCATTAAGTGAATTTATCATGGTCCCTGTTCATGGGCAATTCAGTTATTCACATTTTTCACAAATGCAGACATTGTTGCATCAAATATCCTTGACCATATATCTTTATATGTGTGGGCATTCCTAAAAGTGGATTTTCAGTTGAAGAGTATGAATATTTCAGACTTTACTAGATGTGGCCAAATTGCCCTTCAAATAGGATGCACCAGTTTCCATTCCCACCAACAATGCCTCTTTCTCCACATAGCCAGCAATGGTTATCATCAATCTTTTTAATCTTTGCCAATTTGATAGGTTTGCATTTTATGTCATGTTTTAATTTGCATTTCTTTAATCATTAGTGAAATTTAGCATCTTTTCCTGTCCACCAGTGACTTTTCACTCCATTTGGAGTCCTAAGGAAAGAGTATAATCGCTACTATTAGGCCTCTGATACTATCTGAGGTATCTGGTTACCTGAGGGATTTAAAGGTTGAGAAACTTTTTTCCAGATCTCTCTGACTCTTGTCTTACTCGCAACCTAAATATCCTTCTAGGAATATCATTTCTCTTTTACCTTCTACTACAAAAGTTACTCATTTTCCCAAACCCCATGAACTGCATGGTCCATGACAGGTTCAATACTCCCCTTGCTCCTTACAAAACTCCTTCCTCCTTTTAGGTCTATTGCATTTAGCTATACCACTCTGTACCTCTCCTAATGACTCTTCTTTCTCCATTAAGGACTTTGGAAACCACTTTAGGTAGGTGGTTTCCTCTCCATCCTGATTCTTCCTCTCAATCCCAGGAGATTTGAATGTCCATGTACAACCTATAAAACACTCTGCACTGATAGTTCTTTGAGCTTTTGTACTCCAGTTCTTACACTCTTACTCCAGCTGACCTGGTTCTTCTATCCCATGGAGACCTCTACACTTTTAACTCCACTTTTCCCACCTTTTCCTACCTTCTTTCGTATCAAGCCAAAACCTAGTGGTGTAGTACCTCATCTATTCCACCTTGCCTCTTTATCCTTCCACTCTACCCGCCCTGTTAATCCCAATCATTCTCTACTTTCTCTGCTCTTATGCCCTGACAACTAAACATTGCCACAAAGAAATAAATCCCATAGCCATGTTACTTGGTATAATTACAGGTTTATGGTCTATAATATTGACTGTAGTCCTATAGTCTTAGGACCACTTAACAGTCATTTTATGTGTCCCTGGTTGGTTCCCAGCCCTGTTCCACCAAGCAGATATTCCTAATTTGTATTTTACTTTCAAGCTGGCTACACCACTGTTACTCCCCTCTCAGTAAACACATATTCAGACATGTCTCCTTCTTCATAGAAAAATAAAGGTAATCTCTCATCTTCCCACTACTATTCTTACCAAATTTTTTTGCTCCTTTCTTGCAATCTCAGAGGAAATGGTGCCTCATCTTCTGTGTAAGACTAATCCCTTTACCTGTATTCTTAATCCCATCCCCTCCTTCAAGGAACCTCTTTCCCCTACATTTTCAAACTTTTCCTTTCACTGGCTTCATCCCTCAGAAATACACTCAATACTTTCTTATTCCTAAGAAAAAGAACTTTTCTTATTCTCTTCTAGTTACTGTTCTCTTTCCTCTTGCTTAGAGCTTTCTTGAAAGTAATTGGCCTTCCCTATACGCACTTCCTCACCTCCCTTCACTCTTCAGTTCACTGTGATCCAATTTACATACCATTACTACTGTTCTTGCTGAGGTCACTAATGACCCCTAACTTGTCAATCTCAGGGTCACTCTTTAATCTTTATTCTATTTTGACCACTCTGCTGCATTTGACATTGTTATCCCCTTTCTCTTTGAACCATTTTTGTAGTTCTGGCCTTAATCCCACTGCTACTTCCTGGTTCTCTTTCTACCTTTCAGCCTTCTTTTTCACAAGCTGACTCCTGTAATAGCACCCCCCCCTTCCTCTACTTTCCCTTTAAACGTTACTACTTTCTAAGGTCTTTCCTTTTCTCACTTTGGTCTCTGCCTGGACAGCACCAGCCATGCACAGTTTCCACTATCATCTGTATTCATATAGTGGTCAAATCTATACTCTGGCTCAGATTCTTCCTTCTCCTGAACTCCAGACCCACATATGCAGCCGTCCACTGGATGCTCCATTAGATGTCCCTCAACTACCTCAGAATCTCCATGGCCCCAAATGAAATCTTATCTACTCCCAACACCAACTAAAACTTGTTTCTTCTTCTGTGTTCACTGTTTAGGATAATGGTACTGTAATCCACCTAGTTACTAAGTGACACATTTAAGAGTCATCTTTGACTTTTCTTTCTCCTTCATTCCACATCCATTCTCTTACTATGTCCTGTTGAATCTTCATTCTTAACATCCTTTTCAGCCCCACTGCTACTGCATTAATTCAGGTCCTTGTTGCATTTCACAATTTTAGTAACTCTTTGACTGGTCTTCCTAAATCCAAATTTATGTCCTCTATTCTCCTACTGTCACCACAGTGAGTACATCTGATCATGGCACTCCTCTGCTTTTAACACTCCAGTGACTCTCTGTTGCCACCAGATAAAATGCACACTTGTCAGTCGACCCTTGCCCTCCTGGCCAGACCTGTCTCTCCTCACTCCTTCACTCCCAGCCTAGCCTCAACCACCAAGCTAGTTAAGAATTCCTCACCTATGCCTCACATCCTTGCCTTTGTACATGTTGTTATATTATGCCTCTTGCCTGAAATGTCCTTTCCTCCTGGTCCATCTGACAAATGCCTACTCATCTGACAAGACCCACTTTAGTTGTCTCCTCTTCTTTGGTACTGTGTGCCTTTGTTGTACCTGGTATAAACTTTTATTGTTTGGGTTATCATTGGTTTGTAGTCATTCATTTAAATGTTTGTCTTTTTTTGTGTACCTAGTGTACACAATAGTGCATCTTGTATAGTCACTCAGTAATTATTGGCTAGGTGAGTAGATGAATGAATGAGTGAATAAATTTCCTTCTCCTTCCTCACCTGAGAAAATCCTACATTTTCTTCAAGGCTCAAGCTTCCCTGGCTCCTGCAAAAGGATATAGTTATTACACATTACCCTATAGCAGCAGTTTTTGCACTGCATTGTATTTATTTATTTACCTTTGGTCACCCTGACTAGTTTGCTCTTTGAAGTCAGAAACTGAGTCTCATCTTTGTATCTCTAATACTTAGCACATACCTGGCACAGAGGTATACATAATTAAGTGTTAGAATGAATAAGTGAATGCTCAATATCTACCATTGCCAAAATTGCACAGGTTGAGTAAATGCCCATATTTTTACATAGTTCTGATTGTACAGAAACTGACCTAAGACAGGTAAACCTCTCCATCTTAAGTTGGAAGGACTTATATTAGTAAGGCTAAATGGATAAAGCTTCCAGAGGAAATTATTATCAGGTCTGGGACTGGAATGCAGAACAGTCCTGTCTGTTTTTGAGCATGAATTCTTCCTCTTGCCCACTTCTCTCTCTGAGAATTGAGAATTGATCCATGTCTTTTTCAGAAGTTTTATGAATGTAGACCTTCAGTTTTTCTTTTTAACCTGTATCATGTGTTGACTTTGATTTTCTTTTCCTTATTAGGTAAGCTCACCTTCTGTTACACTCCTTTCTTTTCTTTTTTTTAATATTTTATTTATTTGGCCATGTCGGGTCTTAGTTTTGGCACGCAGGATCTTTGGTGCTGCATGCAGGATCTTTCATTGCTGCATGTGGTCTCTTGTTGAGGCACACAGGCTTCTGTAGTTGCAGCGTGTGGGCTACTCTCTAGTTGTGGTGCACGGGCTCCAGAGCGGGCGGGATCAGTAGTTGTGGTACACAGACTTAGGTGCCGCATGCCATGTGGTATCTTCATTCCCCGACGATGGATCAAACCCACGTCCCCTGCATTGGAAGGCAGATTCTTCTTATTTATTTTTACATCTTTATTGGAGTATAATTGCTTTACAATGGTGTTAGTTTCTGCTTTATAACAAAGTGAATCAGTTATACATATGTATATGTTCCCATATCTCTTAACTCTAGCGTCTCTCTCCCTCCCTCCCACCCTCCCTATCCCACCCCTCCAAACTGTCACAAGGCACCGAGCTGATCTCCCTCTGCTATGTGGGTGCTTCCCACTAGCTATCTACCCTACATTTGGTAGTGTATATGTGTCCATGCCTCTCTCTCGCTTTGTCACAGCTTACCCTTCCACCTCCCCATATCCTCAAGTTTATTCTCTAGTAGGTCTGTGCCTTTATTCCTGTCTTACCCCTAGGTTCTTCATGATGTTTTTTTTTCTTAAAATCTATATATACGGGTTAGCATACGGTATTTGTCTTTCTCTTTCTGACTTACTTCACTCTGTATGACAGACTCTAGGTCTATCCACCTCATTACAAATAGCTCAATTTTGTTTCTTTTTATGGCTGAGTAATATTCCATCGTATATATGTGCCACATCTTCTTTATCCATTCATCCGATAATGGGCACTTAGGTTGTTTCCATCTCCGGGCTATTGTAAACAGAGCTGCAATGAACATTTTGGTATATGACTCTTTTTGAATTATGGTTTTCTCAGGGTATATGCCCAGTAGTGGGATTGCTGGGTCATAAGGTAGTTCTATTTGTAGTTTTTTAAGGAAACTCCATACTGTTCTCCATAGTGGATATATCAATTTACATTTCCACCAACAGTGCAAGAGTGTTCCCTTTTCTCCACACCCTCTCCAGCATTTATTGTTTCTAGATTTTTTGATGATGGCCATTCTGAATGGTGTGAGATGATATCTCATTGTAGTTTTGATTTGCATTTCTCTAATGATTAATGATGTTGAGCATTCTTTCATGTGTTTGTTGGCAGTCTGTATATCTTCTTTGGAGAAATGCCTATTTATGTCTTCTGCCCATTTTTGGATGGGGCTGTTGGTCTTTTTGTTATTGAGCTACACGAGCTGCTTATAAATTTTGGAGATTAATCCTTTGTCAGTTGCTTCATTTGCAAATAATTTCTCCCATTCTGAGGGTTGTCTTTTGGTCTTGTTTATGGTTTCCTTTGCTGTGCAAGACATTTGAAGTTTTATTAGGTCCCATTTGTTTATTTTTGTTCTTATTTCCATTTCTCTAGGAGGTGGGTCAAAAAGGATCTTGCTGTGACTTATGTCATACAGTGTTCTGCCTATGATTTCCTCTAAGAGTTTGATAGTTTCTGGCCTTACATTTAGGTCTTTAATCCATTTTGAGCTTATTTTTGTGTATGGTGTTAGCGAGTGATCTAATCTCATACTTTTACATGTACCTGTCCAGTTTTCCCAGCACCACTTATTGAAGAGGCTGTCCTTTCTCCACTGTACATTAATGCCTCCTTTATCAAAGTTAAGGTGACCATATGTGTGTGGCTTTATCTCTGGGCTTTCTATCCTGTTCCATTGATCTGTCGTTCTGTTTTTGTGCCAGTACCATACTGTCTTGATTACTGTAGCTTGGTAGTATAGTCTGAAGTCACAAAGCCTGATTCCTCCAGCTCAATTTGTCGTTCTCAAGGTTGCTTTGGCTATTCAGGGTTTTTTGTGTTTCCATACAAATGGTGAAATTTTTTGTTCTAGTTCTGTGAAAAATTCCAGTGGTAGTTTGATAGGGATTGCATTGAATCTGTAGATTGCTTTGGGTAGTAGAGTCATTTTCACAATGTTGATTCTTCCAATCCAAGAACATGGTATATCTCTCCATCT
>NW_020173034.1:647-1244 GCF_003031525.2 Neophocaena asiaeorientalis asiaeorientalis | reverse complement strand
ATTTGGATTCCTTTTATTTCATTTGCTTCTCTGATTGCTGTGGCTAAAATTTCCAAAACTTCCAAAACTATGTTGAATAAGAGTGGTGAGAGTGGGTAACCTTGTCTTGTGCCTGATCTTAGTGGAAATGCTTTAAGTTTTTCAACACTGAGGAAGAGGTTGGCTGTGGGTTTGTCATATATGGCCTATATTATGTTGTTAAAATTTCCTTCTATGCCTACTTTCTGCAGGTTTTTTTTTTTTATATCCCTGTGGCATGCAGCTGCTTCCCACTAGCTATCTACCTTATGTTTGTTAGTGTGTACATGTCCATGACTCTCTCTCCCCCTGTCACAGCTCATACTTCCCCCTCCCCATATCCTCATGTCTCTTCTCCAGTAGGTCTGTGTCTTTATTACTGTTTTACCCCTAGGTTCTTCATGACATTTTTTTACTTCTTAAATTCCATATATATGTGTTAGCATACGGTATTTGTCTTTTTCTTTCTGACGTACTTCACTCTGTATGACAGACGCTAGGTCTATCCACCTTGTTACAAATAGCTCAATTTTGTTTCTTTCTATGGCTGAGTAATATTCCATTGTATATATGTGCCAC
>NW_020173034.1:0-220 GCF_003031525.2 Neophocaena asiaeorientalis asiaeorientalis | reverse complement strand
TTGGATTCGGTTGTTTGTTTTTTTGTTATTGAGCTGCATGAGCTGCTTGTAAATTTTGGAAATTAATCCTTTGTCAGTTGCTTCATTTGCAAATATCTCCGATTCTGAGGGTTGCCTTTTGGTCTTGTTTATGGTTTCCTTTTTTGTGCAAAATCCTTGAAGTTTCATTAGGTCCCATGTGTTTGTTTTTGCTTTTATTTCCATTACTCTAGGAGGTGGG
>NW_020173033.1:1067636-1093258 GCF_003031525.2 Neophocaena asiaeorientalis asiaeorientalis | reverse complement strand
GGACTCTCAACCACTGCGCCACCAGGGAAGCCCTGGAACATCTATTTGAAGCATTATAGAAGAACCTGTAAATCAGTGTTAAAACTGACTATCTTTGGTGTTATGCTATTAAGGACACATAAGGCAATATCAAGATGTTAGGTCTGGACTCACAAAGATCTACTATAAATTTACCTTACTTGGAAACATTAGCAACAGGTGTTTTTCCCACTAAATATCTATCCTGCAGCATTAAAACTACCAGCCTAAATATTTAAATATTTTTCTCCTGTGGTTGACTGCTTACATGCCAAATAATAATTAGCACTAGCCAGATTGACCTTATTTGGGCATATTTGGTTCTTTGGTTATATTCTTTAATGAACTGTTATGCAAAGCAAGGTGCGTGAACATCTGTTTTCCCTCTCACACATATTTTTAAACACTTCGTCTGGAATGTTAAACCTCATACGGAAGAAATAACATATTAGTATTGAAGGTATTTGCAAACATATATGCTATGAATCATGTGTTAACATGATAATTGTTTCCACGCACACATACCTACAACCCACAACAAGAGTTATTAAAATAATTTAAGGGAAACTTACCATAAAACTTAGAATCCATTTTTTAAGCAAGCTTCTTTTTTGGCTAGTTGGTAAATATATCATAAGAAATCATTAATTTTGTAGTTTTCTTTGCATGTTTATTCATGCTAATAGCTTCTTTATATCTTAAGAATCTCTCTCTAAACTCTCCATATACAATTGTGACTTTAAAATGTTTATAATTAGGGCAAAAATGCAATAAGGTAAAAAGCCACTAAGTTATTAACTGGCCAAAATTAAAAATATTTGCCCCAGATTCTGAAAGTTAAAAATTTCAGGTAATGAAAGACTATGAGGAAAAGGAAATCCTAGAGAGGGATCTCTTTTATCGAAATGCAGAAGGCCTGGAACTTATCCCTCCATCTCACATAACTTTTCCACTCACCTTCCCCTTATGTTACTAGAAAAACAAGGAAAGGCCTTTGGGTCACCAATAAGATCAGTTTTTTAAAAAGAAAATTAGAGCATGCTAACCAATAACATATGAAGGTGCATAGCGCAAGCATTCTCTGTTGGAATTTGAGCCAAGGACCCTCTGGGTCCAAAATATCAGTTTTACCAAGATACATATTGTCTTTCTAAAGATATAAGCAATAGGACTCCATTAAGATCTGTAATATCCAATACACAAATCAGGAGCAGGTTTCTAGATATGAAATTATTTAATAACGCAAAGGAAACTGGACACAGCCATTTTAAAGTTACAATAAATACCATGTTTAAAGTTCTCATTGTTACTGAGGGTTTTGCATGAAGGTGTTGTTTTGCTTTGTGTTTCAATTTCTCCACTGTGACCAGGACAGAGTCATGAAAAAAGAAAGGCCAAGAGAAAATTCACTGTTCTTTCCTTTGATAATAATGACAGTTACTCTGGTCACATTTTAACCTTAAGGGAGACATACATTTGACCTAACTGGGGGAACCATATCTATTTTTTTTCCAAATACATTTATTTATACCATTTTTAAAGTGAACAGTGCAGTCAAGTACCTAACATAACTGACTTTTAGAACGTTAGTTTTCCTCCCAAGTCCCAAACTAGTCTTGGGAAAGTCTCTGTGTCAAAGTTTCCTCACATCAATGCTTTCTTCCCATCTTTTGTATTTATCAGAAAATACCCACTTATTTTTTCTTAATTCTTTGGGACAAAAAAGTCACATAAACCAGAAGAAAGAGAGAGATAACCATCAGGAAATCTAAAGAGTGCCCTGAGAAACGTAGAGTACAAGAGGAATGTTATACTATAGTAATTTTGACATCACAAGAAGTCTAGAAGTGATTAGCCAGTTGCTCAGAGACGCTTGAAAGGTTTCCAAAGTCTCAGGACATTTTTAGCTTCCTCATCATCTGTACCTTGTGGCTATAGTCCTCATGCTCACAATATAGCTGCTCCACCTCCACACATCACAGCTGTGATGTGAAGAAAGGAAGAAGAAATGGTAATGATGAAAAGGGGTGTGTGTGTGTGTGTGTGTGAGAGAGAGAGAGAGAGAGAAAGAGAGAGAGAGAGAGAAATTCTGTCTCTTTTTAAGAAAAAAATAATAGTTTTCCAGAAACTCCACCCAGTTGAACTCTACTCATTCCAT
The DNA here is from genome assembly GCF_003031525.2 of Neophocaena asiaeorientalis asiaeorientalis. Taxonomy (NCBI): domain Eukaryota; kingdom Metazoa; phylum Chordata; class Mammalia; order Artiodactyla; family Phocoenidae; genus Neophocaena; species Neophocaena asiaeorientalis. The sequence goes on along the minus strand of NW_020173033.1, from coordinate 1,091,082 downwards.
TTACATCTTATTGCCTAGAGCTGAGTCACATGATTACCACAAGCTGCAAGCATAAAGTAAGTATTTCTAACAGAATAAAGTCAAGGTTCTGTAGATAATGGAGGAAGTAGGAGTGGACACGGAGAGGCAAACGTCAGTGTCTACCCGCAGGGGTGAGACTGCATCCTGCTGATTTCTGCATTTCCACCTAAGTCTTTGGGAAAGATAGGTAAGAGGAAGGGAAAGTTGGCTGAATGAGGGAATGAATGAATCAATGAATTCGATGTCCTTGAGGACAGGGGATATTATTACTGCTTATAATTGTCCCACTACTTAGCAAAGTTCCTGGATCAACATAGGCTCTGAGCACTTATTGTAAGTACTGAACTTCAGGAAAGTGAGTGCTCTTCTAAACCCAGCACACACCTGTCCAGTCTTGTAGTCATCTGAATTTAAAGTTCAAGGTCAAGGCTGATGCTTGAAGACAAAGAGACTAACAAGGAAGGAGAGTCTGAGTTTCTGAAAAAATGTTCACATCTTAAATACACATATGCACACAATTAAATGTAGGAAAATTTACTTGTACATAGTTTGGGGTGACATTGAAGGGATAGATTACTGAAATTTTAAATCTCTACCTTTTTAAGCTAAATCTAGCAATAATATAAAAGATATTAATCTTAGTTTATTATTTATTTTTAAATCTAATTTCTTTCTAAGTCACTGTGTTTTCAGTAATATCTCTTACTAACTTCCTATCCCTTCCTTCTTTTTCTTTTACTGTATACTGGCTCAAAAAAAATCTGAAACCTGTATTTTTTCATATTTCAATGATCATTTTTGTAAATGCCTTTAGATGAGCAATAAGAAATCTTAGTATTATTTCTAAAAGCATAGAGTAAAACCCATAGCATATTAACAAATATTGTTTCCTGACGTTATAAAATTCAGCATCTTTTTGTCTTCTGAAAATTTACTATGATCATAGGAATTATGTATCAATAAAATTATTACCTTACATTTTCCCCAGCCTCTACGGTGACTGCTTTTAAAAAGTATCACACAGCATAATATATACTCATTAATATGAAGGATACTGACATGTGGCATATTTACACTTTTTCATATTTTAAACTTAATACAATCTTAAACAGTGAATTTAAATATCTTGAATATATATTTTATTTCAATCATCTATATTGCTGAATTCAAGTGATGCTAACATAAACACATTAAGGTCTTAGGAAAGCTATACTTAGGAAATGATCTGTTTTGTTCCTCAAAAATTCATTTATTCTGACTTTTAGCAAGCTACAGAAACCTAGCATCAAATCAAAGACTCATCATCAGTGACCTAGAAACTGTGTCTAGTGAGTTCAGATGGTTGTTACATAATCATTGACTAGATCATTATAGAATGTTTTGTCTTTTTCTCCCTACTCCCCAAACACATTAACCTCATCCGTGATATCCAGGCATTAATATGCATGCTGATAGTATAACATTTAACATAAAGAAGAAACTTAAAGACCACTTTCTTCCTAGCTCTCCCATTCTTCAGATGAAAATCTGAACTTCAAAAGGTTAAAATTCAAAAGTTTCTTTAGTTGGTTGGGGAAGTTTGACCCAAAACTTCCAACATCCTGAGCTTCTCTCTATATTCTACTGCCCCATTAACCACAACAATGTCTCAGGTCTCAGAAGCTGGGAGTTAAGAGAACCACTGGAGTCATCTGTTTCAGAGGTTCTCAACCAAAAGGAGGCAAACAGCAATTCTCAAAACCAAGTATGAGTCTCTTCATCCCCAAGGGTGGGGTTTGTGGTCTCCAGATCCCATGGGCACGTGGCCTATACATGTCAGCTACACATGTCAGGCGGTTCCTCTGTTAATTGTATACACTGAACAAGTATCATAACTTGCCATGTGTGTCAGGGCAGAAGAATCATTGGGAAGCATTCATCTGTTTCAACATAGCTCTCAAGACAGAATCCCCTTTATCTTACCTCCAAATGGTGACCATTCATTCCTCCTGGCTGTATATATTCAATAGGACAGTGGCCTGAATGATGCAGGGTTAATTGCAGACATGTTAGCCAGGTCCCTGACTTTGGCCAAGGTCCCTGACTTTGGCCAAGGTCCCTCCACATTTTCTCCATGAGCTGAAGACTGTGGTGTACCAAGTGCAAATGTTTATGGGGTCCCTTTAACAGACCCTATTTGAATTTATCTGAGAGACAACCCTAGACCCATCCCCAGCTCCTTTAGGGAAACCTCAGCATGGAACTAAAAAAAGCAGTATCAATCAGCACATTGTAAAGTAACACTTTAAATAATTAGGGAAATCAACTGCTTGTCCATGTAGTCAGCATCTCCTAGTCAGAGTTATCTTTCAGTGACCCCTGGCTAACGTGATCTGGAAAAAAGGCACAAACATTACCAAAGACTGGAAAAATAACTCAAGGGGCAAGCTCTCCTGATGGTGGCTCGTTTCGATTATAAAAGTCAGTATTAGCATTTAAAATACAAATATGCTTAAGCTACTTTTATAAATTTTAAAAGTAAGTCCTGTGCCCATGGCTATGGGGAGAGGACACCTCATATGTGGTCATGTACACATCAGCTAGCTTGTGATGCAAAATCAGGCACCACAGAAACCCGAGTGGTGTACGATAGTAAGCATCAGGTTGGCTAGACAACTCTACTGATCCCAGCTGTGCCCGTCGTACGTCCAGGACATGGCTCGCCTGTAGCTCACCTCAGAGAGCTGGGGGCACTGGGGCAACCTGGCCTGCCCTTTAGGTCTCTCTAGCCAGGGCATGTGTTCATGACAACGGCAGAGACTCAAAAGGGACCAAGCCCAGTTGTGCAAACACTTCTCAGTCCTTTGTGTGTATTGTGTTTGCCAAGAGTCTTGGGGCTAAAGCAATCTCGTGGCTGAGGCCAATGTTAGAATAGATTTTCATTTCAAACTGATAGTTAAAAAGGTAGAGATTTAAGAAGGGGTGAAAAATTGAAGCCAATTTTTCAATTTACTGAAAAATGTAGATTTAAATTACATTGTAAATCAAAAATTCACAGAAAAAAATTATTTCTAATGTTCCTTCTGTAAGAACACAATGAAATGACAAACCTCAAACACCAGGATAATATACATTTGCTTTACTTGTGAAAACACTATACTTCCCTTTGGCCATGAGAATCATATAATCACTTTTAGTACCCTGTGCCTTAGCTGCCAAGAAATGCAAAGTTTTAAAATAAATGTTTAATAAGCTTTTGTTTTACAGAAGTCTGTTTTTTGTATACTTCTTTCCTTATTTTAATGTGACTTAGAGCTTGTATTTTTAATCATATGATCTTATCTCTCTTATTTTACGTGTGTTGATTCAAGCCATTTAATAAAGTAGGCAGATTATATTTTGTAAATAAAGAATGCACTGCAGTATGACATTGTGCCTTGTAAGGCCATGTCCTGAGTTTCTTACTGACATTTGACTCCTAGTGGAATAACTGGAATGGAGGGTCTCTATAGGATTTCAATTGATATAACAGTGCTATAATCAAATACCGTTGTACGTACATAATTCACTTCCCTTTTGATCCAAATGTCAACCACCCAGACATGTTTTTCTGGAATCAAGAATTTACATTTGCATTTTTAATTTTCATCTGGTTGAGGGGGAATCAGTTGTACTTCTCACAAAGGGTCTGCGAAACTCTTCTGTAATATTGAGCTACACTATAGGAGAAAATGTAGACATGCTAAGGCCAAGTGACTTACTCTGTCATTCAACTAATCAATAGCAGGGTAAGGAGACCACAGCCACAGCACTCGTTTGGCAAGTGAGGCCTTATTAAACAGTGTGGACTTACGTACATCTGACACTCAGCCCAGAGTATCGAAATTGGACCACCGTCTCACACAGGTGGGAATGTGTGTACAAGCTCTATTATAAATGATATATTCCGAATGTACTGCAATTACTCAAACACCTGTGGCATAGAACACACTCTGTTCTTGAGGGAAAATGTGTAGCTCATTCAAATAGTTTGCTTCATATTTCATTGCCTTTACCTGCGGTTTATATGATCTAGTGATTCCATGTTAGGGTAAGTCCCAAGAACTATTTCTTAATTAGAATGACTCTGGGGTGTGACTGTGTTGATTTGTGGGCTGTATTTTTCTTTCTTAGAATTTTTGCTTGTGTCAGTAGCCTGTTATGAAAAAAATGTGTTTCAACTGCGTGCTTGACAGCTCTGGGAGAGCCATCTGCCTAAGTTATCAGTGGGTGGAAAATACTCCCACACTGAAATAGGATTCAACATCCACTTAGGATTTGGAAATTTCCCACTTAAGTCCTTGGGTTCCATAACATGCTGCAGGCACGTGCTGCCCAACAGGTGGAAATCGGTTTGACAAAGGGATTGCAGTTCTCTTTCCATGACACACTCAGCCTCCGGGACACATATGTTTATATGTATATGTTTATACAGTTAGATAAGTTCAATCCCTGATTGTTTGTGAGGGATAAAAGAGTAAGTGGGAAAAATATAAATAAAAAGTATGATGACATAACAAAGGTGAGAAGAAATAATTCTTACAAGTCAATCTTCTGGTCAAAGAAGGGAAGAAAAGCATTGTAGCTACATTTTTTCATAGGTTTAATGGTAGTTTTCAGATTTTCAGGATTCTGTTGTCTCATTTAAATTTCCTATATAAATGGTATATTTATAACTACATGCAATAATAAGAGATGAAAGCATATGGCTTGTGAACAAAGTTGGAACTTTTTTTTTTTTAGCAGGTGATGGAATCCCATTGATGCTGGGTTTTTACTATATCCATCACAGTACCCTACAAAGAGATAGGAGCAGAGTTAGTGCATAAAAAATACTTAAAAGCATACATTATTAGGCTGGAAGAATGTTTCAAGATAATATAGAATAGTAAATGCCCACCCCTAGCTCCCAACCCCACAACAGATAACAAACCTTTGAACATCAATAAACCTACCCCAGGCAAGAAATGATTTGCACTAAGCCCAGACTACCTAGAACAGATAAATTTTGAATATAGGCTTCCTGATTTCAGAGTCCACTTCTTTTCTACCATTTCATCTCATTTCATTTTTTTAAAATAAATGGTTTAGACAAATGTACTTCTATACTTAAATTGAGTATTATGTGTATTTCTTCTTCCTTTTTTAAAAATATTTTGAAGATCCTAAAATATTTTAGAGCCAGAATTATGATTATAGAATAATATAAAATCTATGTTCCTAATAACCATGTATGAAATTCAATATTAAACATATAAAGAGATGAAATTTCCTTTGCCGCCCTTCCAGTTCGACCTGCAGTGGATATCTTTTTCTTTTTTGTGAATGTCGACCATTCTCATACTTCACTTTACACTTTTACTACATGTGTAAACTTCTTTAAAATTCCTAAATCTATGCAGCATTCTTTGTAAATTAAACTTCTTATAATTATATCATACCATGTGTGACCTACTGACACTTTCTTTTTAGCTTTGAGACTTGTCTATACTTATATATTTAGTATTAGTTGGTTATTTTTACTGCTATATGTTATCCTATCATATAAACATAGTTCACTTTAGTACCTACTCCCCTGCTGATGGATAGTTGTGTTGTATATGTAATGACTTAATGAGATCTTTTGAGTTTCTAGGCTTTGTTTTGTTTTGCCATGTGTACGTATATATATATATATATATATATATATATATACACACACACTTATATACAAATACTGCTTAGCTAGTTCACCAGCATCTGAAGCTATCTATTCTTTTGCTATTACATTCAATTTAGAGCTGTGTAACATCAACACTAAGGTTCACCATCATAAGAAAACAACAGGTGAGCGGTAGTTCTGTCCATGATCTAAGTGAAAGGTCACGGTAGGCGAGAGGAAGGTAGCAGTGAATAGAGGAAGCTGTGGACCAACCTGCCTGAATTCAAATCCTGACTACCACTTACTACCTGCTTGACACTAGGCAATTTACCTCATCTCTGGATACCTCGGTTTACCTCATCTGAAAAATGGCCATAATAATAGTGGTGACCTCCTAAGGTTGTTATAATGATTTAATGAGTTAATGCTTATAAATAGCTTTTAACAGTGCCTGCCATGCAACAAGAACTTGGTCAATAATAGGTATAATTATTAGCTGTTATAGAGAATAACATCAGAGCCAAATATTGCTGCAAGAGTTTTCTGGTGATGCCAGGATCCTAACAGAAAAATAAGCAAGATGAGAGAGTAAGGAAATGGTTCAGCCATATTTTTTACAACACTCTGTAATCTATCATCCTCTTACCATCATTAAACTTTAAATTTTTAAAAAGTAGGGCTCCTTATTTACTTTATATCTTCACTTCTTAACATATCGACTGGCACACCACTGGTAATAAGTGTGTGTGTGTATGTGTGTGTGTGTGTGTGTGTGAGAGAGAGAGAGAGAGAGAGAGAGAGAGAGAGGAAAAGAGATTCAGACATAAGTAGCACAGCAGGTGAAGAATAATCACTGCCGAGCCCTGTAGATTACAGTGAGAACACATTCAGCTGTCTCTGCCAGCAGACTTATTGGCTAGAATCTGTTCCTTGTGACCTCATTCTGTTTGGTGGCCTGCTTATTTCTTGTCTGATCAAAAAATGGCCTCTATTAATGGCCTATGTGCTATTGATCGTCTTTCAGCATAAAAACTATTGAAAGAGAATTATCCTGTTCCACATTAATTTACAGAGAATACCTTGGAGTACACTTAATGCAAGCAATTGCTTTAAAATAATTCAAAAACATCATAAAATTAATTCTTTTTATATGCAGTATTAGTGATTATTTAAACACTCAAACTTTAAAACTTTGTGTGATGCTTTCTAAATCTAAGAAATGAAAATCTGAGTATTCTAACTAATCACATTTCAAGGTAGATTATGTGTATTAGATTCAACACTAGCAATATACATAAAGAAAATCAGTAGCTTTGCGCAATTATATTATACACTGTAACTGCACTGAATATAAAAAAATAACAATTGCTTTAGGAGTAAGAGTTGGATATTTAATGGGCAGTTCGTGAATTTTGAAAGTTCTTTCGTACATTGAATGTTGCTCTCCAAAGTATAGAAATTAATACAATTAATAATTAGAGAAATTTGAATAATAGGGAAATTATATCCACACATTTTCTTGTTATACATTTTAAATAATTTTAAATAAAATAACACTTTGTCTAATTTTAATAAAACCCTCAACCAATAAGCTCAGAGAAGTACTCTATGCCGTAACCAACTACTTCCAGCCCTGCAAGCAAGAGAGTTCCAGTTCTTCAGCCGAAGTTAACATTGCAAAAGAGCTCCATTGCCTGCGACTTAATAATTTTCCTCATATAGCAAAAGAAAAAATACAATTAAACAAAAACTTATAATCAAAGGTGGTTTCCCAGTCTTCAACTTTCTTGGAATAAATAACATTTACTGGTTTTTAATGCTATGAGGGCACAAGAGAATTTAGCACATTTATTATTATAAAGTCAACAAAATGTACATTTGAAAAGCAAATTTAATGCACTCTTTTGCCTTTGCAGAAAAGCAATTATGACTGTTTATTCTTTATTCACAAAAAGGCTGCTTCAAGACTTCAAAGTGTTATTTTTTTAAGCTGTTGGAAATTGCTTTCCATGTTCACCTGTATTATGAAAGTTTTGAATAAATCTGCTTTCAGCATCTTTACTGAGTGTGTTTTATCTTGAACATCGTCTGCCAAGTTCACATGGAAATGCTAAGGTACAAAAGAAACCTAGTCATTCTGCGTACTTTCATTCAAACTATTCTAGATTCAACGTGATGTATAAAACCTTTAAAAGTGTAGCACAATATTCCGAAAAAAGCAATGAATAAATACTAATGCTCTGCTGATTAATTCTAGCTCTGTTCAAACGCCTTTTTAAAGCAAAAATAAAAGTTTTAAATGTAAAGATAAAGATAGCTTTGTTATACAGTGTATTAGTTAGGAATGATTTTTAGCTGCTCTAATGAAAATCCCACAGTGGCTTAAACCAATAGAAAAGTATCCCTTTTCCATGTGACGGTCTAAATATAAGTAACCTGAGACTGACATGGTGGTTTCATTGTGTTTCGGACTCAGGCGCTTTCTATTCTTCAATCTGCCACCCTCAATGCATGTTTCATATCCTTGCCTAAGACGGCTGCTCCAGACTCCATCCCTGCGTCGCGTCATCCGAAGGTGAGAAAGGCAGGGCATGCATGTGGTAACTGCATTCTATGGACTAGAGCTTCATTGTATGGTTATTTCTTGGTGCTGCTGCTTCTCCGGCACATGTAGTCTTTATGCCGAGCGTCCAAGTGCCCAACAACACACAGGGCTTCATTACCGAGGGACGAATGTGAAACTGGACATTTGGGGACAATTAGCTATCTCTGCCACAACATATTAAAAAATGATGAACCCAGAATATCTATTTTATCTAGCCTATGGAAAAAGAAATAAATTCGTAGTATTTTATAGAAACAATTTCTACTGAACCTGATTGACAACTTCAGACTTAATGTCTGTATTCTCAGTAGCTAAGCATTAGGCTTTTAACCTTCTCAAATATATATTCATTCCATTCTCCAAGAACACTTTCCCACATTAATCTTGTATTGAGTTTTGAATACATTGTTTTTTCTCCTAGTTTTACTTTCTTTCTATATGAGTGGAACATTAAGTACCCAATAATATAACAGCATAGATGGTAAAATTAGATGTTAATAATATCATACTGCTCTAGTTACACCCTACAATTCACTCTTATTTAAACACCATACTTGGTACATGACACAAGACTAGACCCATGCATTAAGCAATGTATGCAGAATTTTACTTCAGAGGGATATAGAAAACTTGGAGGAAACCCAAAATAGTATAAAAAGGATGAAAAAGCTGGAAAATTGCCCCTTTAATGAAATGTAAAAGAATTCAAAAGGTTTAGCAGTAAAGAGAGAAATGAATAGATGATTTAATAACATTATTTACATCTATGAGGTGTCTTTTTTTTTAATGAAAACCAAGTGACATTGGCTCTTGGTTTCAAATAAGAAAAGAATAGAAAGGAGTAAAATAAACTGAAACATACATAGACCACTGAATACCAAATTTTTCCTAGACGTCATATAATTCAGTTAGGAGAATATAGACTTCAACACCAGAAAGACATGTAAAGGAATATACAAAACCCAAAAGACTTCAAAATCTTTCGGGTGGGTAAAAGGGATACCCAGAGGAAGGTTTTACAGCAGATACACTGGTGCCTCATTGGATCTCTATGTTGGAAATAATTGCCAGGAAGTCCTAGAGGGGCTTTTGAAGTAGAAACACACTTCAAAGTGTCAAATCCATTATATTGTCTTATTAAAGGAAGAGAAATAGACTGAGAAAGGGAATTTTAAAGCAAGAGAAATGGACTGAGAAAGGGAACTTTATTTTTTGATGAAAACTCTGATCAGTTATTTTTGAGATGTCTTTATAACATGGTGATAAATCAAAATGAAAATATTTTCTGGGGCTGAAGCTTTGAACATTTCTTGGATATGGCTAGAACATGGCAGATAACTTACTGCAAAGAAGTGACTACATCCTTACTTTTGTCCTTACCCTAACTCATTTGTTGTTTATTTCTCAGTTTACATGTCTTAACATACTTCCGGCCTAGACTATTAAGCAGAAATCACAAAGGCTACAATTTTGCAGTCAGGCTTTGTTGGCTCCACTAACTTGCAGTGATACCTCAGACTCCCTTAACCCTTCCATGTCTTAGTTTCCTCAGCTGTAAGTGGAGGTAAGAAAGCTAACCTACACAGACAGGTGTCAGATGGATCAAAGAAATCACTATTTTAAAGGCACATTTTAATGCTATGATTAATCTTGGTTTTTTTTTTTTTTGGCGGTACGCGGGCCTTTCACTGTTGTGGCCTCTCCCGCTGCGGAGCACAGGCTCCGGACGCACAGACTCAACGGCCATGGCTCATGGGCCCAGCCGCTCCGCGGCATGTGGGATCTTCCCAGACCAGGACACGAACCCGTGTCCCCTGCATCGGCAGGCAGACTCTTAACCACTGCGCCACCAGGGAAGCCCATGATTAATCTTTTGATTCCTATTGGTCATAGCAACCTGTGAAATATACCCACACTCTCCTTATACACCACTATTCAAAACACTAATTAGTTTACCAACACCTAAGATTTTGAAATGCTGAAAGATTGTGTGTAAATTAAAAGTCAAGCCCCCTCTGCAGTTCTGCAACTCTTCTGTAAATTAATTTTGTGATTTACCATGTCCTCATGTTTTCAGTAAAGGTCAAGTGTATACTGTAAGATGATAAAAGTAGAATGCAAGACACTAATTTGTTCCTAATGATATACTTAATAAAATTCTTGAACTTGCAACTAACTGTGCATCCAAAAAAACCCAACATGTGTTCACACCCTCTCATAAATCAGTAGTTGAAACTGCAGGGCTGAGGATGTTAAAGGCTCATGTTTGGATGTAAGGGTTAACCTGCAGTGAGTATTTGGGGAACCAAACCCCAATAGAAGATACTTAGTTTCAGCCCTTCAATGTGGTGAATTTCTAAAATGAGCAAATTTCTAACTTAATCCACACAACTATGTCCCTTCTCCCAGTCTTCCATCTTTTGTCTTCTACCCCAACACAATAAATATCTTTTTCAGTAAGAAGTTAGATGGTTCATCATTGTATTATGCAAGATGCCTAGCAGTTATTATATCCAAAGAAACATAAGCATGCTTAACATTTAATACTTACTCAATATATTTTCAAGGTGTTTTCAGTCACTAATCTCACAAGTTTAAAGACTTCTGAGAGGCAGTAATGCTTTAAATGTTCATTTGTATGATGTTAGTAGTAAAGGCAGTTGTATTTCTACTTTCAGCCACGTCCAGCCATTTCCTCTTTTTTTAACCTTTTCATTTATCTTTGGTAGATAATTCAAGTACACATTAGATTAAAATTTTCTTCAAGAAATTTATATCAAAATGTATTTTAACTGAGTACAACCTTGCTTGGAAAATGTAGAATTACCATGTCAACTTCAAGGTTAATAAACTTTAAGTACAATCTTAAGCTAAACTTTATTCCTCCAGGGTCACCTGAATATTACGTATGACAATCTTTCATGTAAATAAACTGAATAAAAATCTTGGAACTGAAGCATCATATAAAATTTTAAGTGACTGCATCAAAACTGAAAGAGCTATTTTGCCAAAAAAACAATTATTCTCCTCATTTATGCATTTCTTTGAAAATACTGATATTATAATTGATATTATTAAATACTAAATATTGAAGGTATTTTCTGTTTTTAGTAGTAATGTGTAGAAGTATTCCCAAGTGTATTCACATCAAATTTCTACTAAAACAAGTGCTTGTTAAAGCAGGAATTGTTGAAACCAAATGTATAGTCAAAACATATTTTGACCAAAATGTTCTCAAACAGAAATGAACATATTTAAATAACATACATGTTTATAGGAAAATATTATTCTTTAGAACATACTTGTCAATGTAGAGATAAGTCTAGAACTCATATCTAACATGTGTTTTTCCATAAAGCATTTTAAGGACATGTCATATCATCCACTAAAATAAACTAAGGGACATTGAAATGTCAGAGTCCTGAAGCAGAAATCCCCTTCACCATCTCCCTTTTTCCATGGCTTCCTGACTGGAGGAATCACAATTTGGTCAAAGAGTACTGCTGTCATTTTTAGAATCATAGTCTTAGAGCTGTAACCTACCTTGAGGAATGTCAGGTGTAAGCTTATAATTTTATGTAATTATTTTTTCAGGTTCATTGAGATATAATTGACATACAATTCTGTATATACTTATGGTGTACCACACAATGACTTCATATACTTATATTGTGAAATGAATACCACAATAAGTTAACATTCATCTCCTGATATAGTTACCAAAAAACCCCAAAAAACAAAAAAATTTTTTTTTTCCTTGTGACGAGAACTTTTAGGATCTACCCTCTTAGCAACTTTTAACTATACCATACAGCAGTGTATACTGAGCTCATTGTTTTAGATGTAATGAAAGGAGATCGCAGGGAGATTAATTCAGAAGTAGATGATCCAGCTAGTCACATTTCTCACTCCAATTTATTCTATTACACTTTTATAGTTCGGTTATGCTCTCTTCATTTCCAAGATCAACTTTTTAAGTTTTCCTGGTCTAGGTTCAGAGTTCTGTTGTCAATGTCTAGAACATAGTGGAAGAATGTTTTTTCCTTAACTATTCCCATGACTGATATATTTTCATGATGGTGACACCACTTACACCATATGATGCAGTACCAACCCTAAATTGCCGTAACAATGAAAATTCAAATAAATACATAGGAAATTCCAATAAAACATCTCTTACTATACTTGTCATTACAACACAATAAAAGTTATAGAGTGATGTCAGGAAAGTTACAGGCACGTTCTGTCTTATACTTAGTGAACAACTTTATTCTAACATATACCTTTGTTTGCTTTTAATATAAAAAAAAGTCTCAAACTGTACTATCTCATCTTTCACAAATGTGATATAATTCAGTGTGCTACTGATGCTAGGAGATTTCCCATAAATTGGTTGATTCATTAATCAATATATAATCCATTCACAGTAAAAGAGAAACTATATTAAACTGTACTTCAGGAATGCTACTCTGAAATTTAAATACAAAATTAATTGTAGTTAGTTTAATGTTCATTGTTTGTTAGCATATATTTTAGTATCAATGCATACATAGGTCTCTGCTAACTGATACAAGGGGGTAGAGATCATTGTTCAGTAGTGCAATACCAGCTCTGTCGTTTCCTAGTCGAGTGTCATTGGATAAGTTTTTAACCTCTTTGAGACTGGATTTTAATAGCTGGGTTTTAGAAGCATCATAGATAATGTATGTAAAATGTAATACATGTAATTAATAAGCTTGCACCTGATGTTTCATAATGTTCCCTAAATAGGCATTAAAAAATCAACATCATTAGTTTTAGTAATAACATAACCACACGAACAATACCCATTATCTGATGGGATCATTAACAATTAGAAAATATATAGGTAAAATGTAAAAAACGTGTAGAACATAAAAAAATTGCTTCTGCACTCATAAATTTACATAATTAAAAGATTATTCAGACAAGAGGCTGAAATATTTCACAGTTCTCTACAAGTCAACTAATGATTTGTTTAGTTGAAGATATCTGTTTCCTGTTGTGTAAACCATTAGACACAACAGCTGAAATGAAAAACTAGAGAAACTGGATTTGTCCTCCAAGATGACCCATTTGTACTTTACTACAATGTATGTTGTACTTAAAAATATATTGACTCTTCATAACAACAAGAGCATGGCCTTATTAGTCTAGAGTCCACTTTTTCTAAATTATGATCATTTTTAAAATACATATCTGAATTCATTTTAGATCACAGTGGCATTTATAACTCATGATATATAAAACTCATAAACTGTCCTTTATGTCCTAAAAGTTTTATAAGCTTTTAGGGTCCTCAGTTACTTTCAAGCATTAGTGTTCTCTCGTTCAGATATTCTTAAGAGATATAGGGTCACTGTCTGCCTATGTTGGACTACTTCCATAGACATTTTAGCAAGCTTTGGGTCCTCTTTTCTGAAAACCAAATAAAGAAAATAACTTAAACTGGTCATACAGCCAGTTCAAGAAGAAAATCAGAGGTTCACTCATTTACTCATTCATCTATCTGTGTTTTGACTCATTCACTGAAGATCAATAATGCATCTATCAACCCTCAAGGAGCTGCATGAGAAATTGTTCTTTTCCTGTTCTTTAGGAAACCATCAGGGTACACCTCCTACCACCACCCAGCCTGAGTAAAGGAGGTTGTAAGGAGGCAGGGTTTTTAAATCCATAATTAAAATAACATACATTTTATACAGAATCCTATCATATACTTCATGTTAGCAAGCATTGCTAAAAAAAATTTTGTATGAAAAGCATTCTAAAATTGATGTTCAAATTTAGCATTATTTCAGTGAGGATCTCTCTATTCAAAGTTATATTTTTAAAAAGATCCAAGTTTCCTGTCACAGACCATGAGAATTATCATAGTCCTGAATTTGTGAAGTTCAAGGATCCTGAGAGACCAATAGAAGCTGACAATCTATAAATGTGAGTCTCACAATTTTCTCCCTTTGTATTTAGATGTTTTGCCCAAGATATTTCCACTAAGCACAGGGACCTGGAGTTGTCTAATGCTAAAGTAAGAAACAGAGCCTGGAAGTCTCAAGGGCTCTCCAGTTTCATCATTTGCTGTAAGGTCTTAGGCAAGTCATTTAACTTCTCAGAACTTCTACTGTCTCTTTTAAAAAAGTAGACAAGGGGGATCGGAAAGATGGCGGAAGAGTAAGACGCGGAGATCACCTTCCTCCCCACAGATACACCAGAAATACATCTACACACGTGGAACAACTCCTACAGAACACCTACTGAACGCTGGCAGAAGACCTCAGACCTCCCCAAAGGCAAGAAACTCCCCACGTACCTGGGTAGAGCAAAAGAAAAAATAAACAGAGACAAAAGAATAGGGACGGGACCTGCACCAGTGGGAGGGAGCTGTGAAGGAAGAAAGGTTTCCACACACTAGGAGCCCCTTCGCGGGCAGAGACTGCAGGTGGCGGAGGGGGAAGCTTCGGCACCGCGGAGGAGAGCACAGCCACAAGGGTGCGGAGGGCAAAGCGGAGAGATTCGCGCACAGAGCATCAGGGCCGAGCGGCACTCACCAGCCCGAGAGGCTTGTCTGCTCACACGCCGGGGCGGGCGGGGCTGGGAGCTTGAGGCTCGGGCTTCCCTCGGAGCACAGGGAGAGGACTGGGGTTGGCGGCGTGAGCACAGCCTGCAGGGGGTTAGTGCACCACAGCTGGCCGAGAGGGCGTCCGGGAAAAAGTCTGGACCTGCCAAAGAGGCAAGAGACTTTTTCTTCCCTCTGTTTCGTGGTGGCGAGGAGAGGGGATTCAGAGCGCCGCTTAAAGGAGCTCCAGAAACGGGCGCGAGCCAAGGCTAACAGTGTGGACCCCAGAGACGGGCAGGAGACGCTAAGGCTGCTGCTGCTGCCACCAAGAAGCCTGTGTGCGACCACAGGTCACTATCCACACCCCCCTTCCGGGGAGCCTGTGCAGCCCGCCACTGCCAGGGTCCCGGGATCCAGGGACAACTTCCCCGGGAGAACGCACGACGCGCCTCAGGCTGGTGCAACGTCACGCCGGCCTCTACCGCCGCAGTCTTGCCCCGCACGCAGTGCCCCTCCCTCCCCTCGGCCTGAGTGAGCCAGAGCCCCTGAATGAGCGGCTCCTTTAACCCCGTCCTGTCTGAGCGGATAACAGACGCCCTCCAGCGACCTACACACAGAGGCGGGGCCAAATCCAAAGCTGAGTCCCGGAGCTGTACGAACAAAGAAGAGAAAGAAATCTCTCCCAGCAACCTCAGGAGCAGCGGATTAAAGCTCCACAATCAACTTGATGTACCTGCATCTGTGGAATACATGAATAGACAACGAATCATCCCAAATTGAGGAGGTGGACTCTGAGAGCAAGTTTATTTTTTCCCCTTTTCCTCTTTTTGTGAGTATGTGTATGCTTCTGTGTGAGATTTTGTCTGTATAACTTTGCTTTCACCATTAGTCTTAGGGTCCTATCTGTCCGTTTTTGTTTTTTCTTTTTAAAAAATTTTTTTTCTTAACAATTATTTTTTATTTTAATAACTTTATTTTATTGTATCTTACTTTATTTTATTTTATCTTCTTTCTTTCCTTTCTTCCTCCCCTCCCTGCTTCCTTCCTTCCTTCCTCCCATCCTCCCTCCTTCCTTCCTTCCTTTCTTTCTTTTTTTCTCTCTCTCTCTCTCTCTCTTTCTACTTTTTCTCCCTTTTATTCTGAGCCGTGTGGATGAAAGGCTCTTGCTGCTGCAGCCAGGAGTCAGTGCTGTGCCTCTGAGCTGGGAGAGCCAACTTCAGGACTAATACCGTATGCTAACACATATATATGGAATTTAAGAAAAAAAATGTCATGAAGAACCTAGGGGTAAGACAGGAATAAAGACACAGACCTACTAGAGAATGGACTTGAGGATATGGGGAGGGGGAAGGGTAAGCTGTGACAAAGCGAGAGAGTGGCATGGACATATATACACTACCAAACGTGAAATAGATAGCTAGTGGGAAGCAGCCGCATAGCACAGGGAGATCAGCTCGGTGCTTTGTGACCACCTGGAGGGGTGGGATAGGGAGGGTGGGAGGGAGGGAGACGCAAGAGGGAAGAGATATGGGAACATATGTATATGTATAACTGATTCACTTTGTTATAAAGCAGAAACTAACACACCATTGTAAAGCAGTTATACTCCAATAAAGATGTAAATAAATAAATAAAAAAGTAGACAATAATTACATCATTGGTTATTGGCATAATTAATTGATAATGTATGGGAAAGGGCTGGTCACTATTAAACTGTCAGTAATTATTCCATAGGTCACTATTGAAAACTTACTGGAAAAATGTTGCACTTCCTTTCCAATTTATTTCACACTGTGTTCCCCTCCCTATTAGAAAAACAAATATTACTGAACATTTTGTTACTTAAGATTTCCAGCCACAGAGTTGTCACCAAAACAATGTGAAGAAGATATTTTAACAGTTGCTTCTTCATCTTTAAATAACATGTGACTGCTCTTTCTGGACATAAATGGTCATGGTGGGAGTGGGACCTATCTTCCTGAAGTTCATTAAGAGCAGATGAAGCTGATGCAGCCAGCTGCCCCACAGTAGATGTCATTCACGGATCCATGTCACAACTGAGGTGACATTAGGCCATCTCTAGAGGCTGACAGGTCATGAAGGCAAATTAGCTCCATATTGTGAGTGGGTGTAAACCTCGATAGTCTTTGACAATAGCTGGAGGAAGAGCTCGAGATCGTTACCTCCTAAGGCTATGGAGAGCTCATCATAACAGAACCAAGTTGGAAGGGGGCTGTTAGGCAGACAAGGCAAGTGAGAATAAGAGTAATCTAATCTGAACTTTCCACAATTTGACCCATAGCAGATGTCCTAGGAGCACTGACTGACAGGAAGGGAAACAGGGCATCATGACAAATACTGACACATGAAGTCAGAACAATGTATTCTTAAGGCTTGAGTCAAAGTAATGGCCTGCTCTTCTCCAGAGCTTACTAGACATGGTTTTCTAATGATTAGCATGGATAATTAGGCCTGGCATATGTAAGAGAAATGGTGACGCTCTAATGCACCAATCATGTTTCAGAACTTGCTATCCTGTTGTTTTTATGGAACGACCATTGTGAAGGGTTCAGTCAGGAAGGGTGACAGAGATACTCAGGAACATAGAGAAGCAAACCAATCATTCCTCCCTGGGTGCTGCTCCAGGGTAGAGTTCTTGAACTTCCATTTGTCACATGTATATTCTTGAATTAGAGCCTGTAAACTCTGCAAAGACAGGGATTTTTTAACCTTCATCTTGAAGCCCTACGTATATTTCTGACGTTCAATTCTTCACCCAGGACCTGTCCCATTGAGTAGGAGCTCAACATATGTAGTGACTTAAATTTAAATTAAGCCGCAACAGTTCTTGTTTTGAGGGGTGATACAAAGGCATACTACTACTGCTAACTACCGATAATAGGTTACCAATTGACCTGCTGCCCCTGACACAGTCAGGAATGTGCCAGCCACCTGATGAATAGGGAAATTTCATTAAAGCTTGCTGCTCAAGGACCATGCTGCCCTGTTGTGATTTGTGCCAGTAAGATGGATACCTCCTACTCTTTCTCCCTCTTGCTCTCCTCTGATTTCACTTCTTACAAAACCTATGGCGCATTAGCGACATTACTTGAAGTGAATCTAAGACCTAAGTTTTTAGCCTTTCAGCTTTTGCAGGATAGAAAAACACACTAGCTGTCATCAGAGTAGCTGTGGAGCAAACCAATCCACAGCATCTGACAGTGTCCTTATCTCCACCTGGAACAGTATTCATTTCTGTTTATTTTTTATTATTTGCCTCTCACAGGTAGGCTGTAAGCTCCAAGAAAGAAAAGATTGTTTTGGTTTTGTTCACTTTTGGATCTCTATACCTGGAAAAGAGTCTGGCACTTTTTGTCCACTCCTTAAATATTTATAAATGTAGAATGAACGGATCATTTAAATAACGGATATGCAGCCACACCTGAGAAGGATGAAGTGTAAGTCGTGTTTTTAGAACATAGCTCTGGGCCAGAAGGTTGGAGAACACTGATGAAATAAATAGAGAAAGACACCAAAAAAATGGAACGATATCCTATGTTCATATACTGGAAGAATTAATATTGTTAAAATGTCTAAAACGTACTATTCAAAGCAATGTATAGATTTATTGCAATCCCTATCACAGTTCCAATGACATTTTTCACAGAAGTAGAAAAAACAGTCCTAAAATTTGTATGGAATCACAGAAGACCCCAAGTAGCGAAAGCAATTTTGAGAAAGAAGAACAAGCCTGGAGGAATCACATGTCCTGATTTTAAACAATATTACAAAGCTAGAGTAATCAAAACAGTATGGTATTGACATAAAAACAGACACATAGATCAATGGAACAGAATGGAGACCCCAGAAATAAACCCATGAATATATGGTCAATTAATTTATAATAAAGGTGCCAAGAATATACGTTGGGGAAAGGACAGTCTCTTCAATGAATGTAAGGGTATTTTTTAAAGGGTTAATGGAACAAATTGCAGTTTTATTGTTTCACTTGGACTTGATGTTCATCATCTTAATCTCCTACCACCCTTTCTAGAATTTCGATACTTTCCACCAGTGTTTAGACTCATCTGGGTAACTTGATTGATATGGAAACCCACATCTTCATTCCTGAATAGTCTAAGATCATTGCATCTTGCCTTTGTTGGACCATGGTTGCTGCAACTGTTCACTTACTGTTATCACCAGGAACAGAAACACCAAAAAACACCCCTGTGAATCCTGTGGGTTACAGTTATATCCTTCCCTGTCCTCAGAGTGTAGTAGCAACATGAGCTTGTTATGGTTATTGGAATGAATTCTCCCAGCTTTCGAGCAATTCTTTTTCTTGTCCAAAGGTGGTGACCAGGTGGTAATCATAGCTACAAGTTCAGTGGAAAACTTACTGGGTTTCCTGGTGGAACCATTTCCCTTTGTGGAACCAGAAGGTAGAGGTCAAGAATGTGAAGACAGGATGTTCACATTCCATAAATAAATAAATCATCGGGAGTAGTGTTGGGAGATTGGAAGTAAATGCGTGGAAAAATACACAGCAAGTAAATACCAATAAGGCTGGAGTGACTATGTTAGTATAAGGTGACGGACTTCAAGATAAAATGTATTACAAGAGATGAGGAGAAACATTTCAAAATGATTAAAGTATCAATTTATCAGGAATTTTTTATAAGCATAAATAAGCATGTGCAAAATTTGACAGAATCAAAGAAATAAATGTATAATTCTACAATTATAGTTACAGATTTTAATTCCCCTCTCATAGCAATTGATAGAGCAAATAGGCAAAATATTAAAAAGCAGAAGACATAGAACATAAGATATGAACACTATTAATTACCTTCATCCAACTGATGTTTACAGAATACTACAGACTACAACTGCAGAATACACACTATTTTCAAATACATTTAGTATACTCATCAAAGTTTATGCTGGGCCATAAAACATCTCAATACACTTAACATGACTGGGATCTTACAGAGTATGTTCTCTGACCCCCAAAGAATTGAATTAAAAATGTGTAACAGTAAGACATTTAGGAAGATCTCAACTATTTGGAAATTAAATAAATAATATATATCTGTCAAATCTATGGGTCAAAGAAGAAATCACAAGGAAAATGAGAAAATATTTCAAACTGAATGAAAATGAAACATAATGAAATTTGGGGAATGCTGCTAAAACAGGGCTCTGTGTGCAATCTCCTCGAGAAATCCTCTGCTATGCTCCTTGATATTTCCTAAGTCATCGATGAGTAGGACACTAACAATTCTGGTACAAATTCTGGAGTTTATATTCTTACCCATCTTGCGGGGAAAGTAGCTATTTTATCCAGTGCTGAAAATGCTGGTTTTAAATTTCTTCTTTCTCTTCTAAGAATCATTGGCAATTTGAATACATAAGGAGCTCAAGATATAATTTCCATGTAATTTGAAGCTATTTAGAGGCAGCTTCTATGATGTTTTTACCTTTCAACACTGCTGACACCAAACGTGTAGGACTTTTTTCACACTCACAACCAATTCTCTAACTCTACGGTCACCAGCTGGGGGTCTAATGATTCAGTTCAATTCTGACACTAACTACCTGGGGTTAGCACAGAACACACAGGTGCAGGGCTCAGTCCCACAAAGACTGTCCCCACCCCCATTTCAGATGCCAATCACAAGGCCTCCTGTACTTCTGACTGACGGGCTACAAATTGAGGGTGCCCAGGATCCCTTCCTCAGGTTCAACAATTTGCTAGGATGCAGGAAAGCACTTTACTACTACTGGATTGTTGTAAAGGATACAACTCGGAAAATTCAAATAAAAGAGATGTGTCGGGTCAGTTGTTTTCATGGCTGGGCACGTGGAGCTTCCACGCCGTCTCTGGGCACACTGCTCTCCCAGCGCCTCTGTGCGTTCACCAATTTGGAAACTCTCTGAACTTTGTTTTTAGGGACTTTTATGTAAGTTCCATTACTAAAGGATGGTTGATTAAAATATTGGCTATAGGTGATTAACTCAGTCTCAGCCCCTGGAGTTCTGGGATGGGGCTAAAGTTCCAAACCTCTAAGCACTTGGTTGATTCCTCTGGCAACCAGACCCCGTCCTGAAGCTAGCTAGGGGTCCACGAAGAGTCACCCTTATCACCCAGGAAATTCCAAGTGTTTTAGAAGCTCTAGTGCCAGGAGCCACAGAGTAAGATCATATACATTATTTCTTATTACATCTTCCAATTATCACAACTTCCAATTAGGAAGCCAATCAAGTCACATTCAGCTATAGGGTCCTCTCTAGTTAAATCAAAGAGGATATTTTATGAATCATCTCTTGGTCTCACTGATTGGCTTAAGCTGCTTGGAATGAAAATGTGTTAAATTGTTAAAAAAATTAGTTTGTTACTATATTCTAAAGGACATAATTTCCTATTTCAATCAATTATCAAATTCCTACTATGTGTACAGAATTGTTATGTGCTCTACACAGTTTTATATAGCTCAACCAAGTTTCGCATTATTTCTTTGAGGAAAAAGTCTTCACTTGAAAATTTATGTATTTCATTTAGAATGTAGTTGACAAGGAATGCAGACAGAATTTCACAGTAAGAATCTCTCTTTTAATATGCAACATAAACTAGTGGCTTCTCATTTCTTATTCTTTTTATGGCTTGTTTGACCTGTCCTGAAAGACTAAGTACAGTCCACATTTACAAATTTTCTTAGATAAAAAAAGTTTCCAATATAGCAATTAATGAAATGCTCAATGGGATAAGGGCTGCATTATGGCTCCATCATTGTGCAGATAATGTGTGCCACTAGCATAAGTACTGTATTAGTCAAATGCCTAGAAACCTGTTCAGCTCCATTCCTGACTTGAAAATTACAGAATTATGCTCCCTCTAGGTTCATTTGTACACAATTAAACAAAATGCACATGATTTTTCAAGTGCAATAATTTGTGTTTCACTAATTTTTTGAGTAGTGAAGTTGAATAAAAGTCTGCTGAGATGTTTTAGGTCTCCACTGAGTTTGACTTGTATATGTTTTAAAGATAGGTTTGTTTAAATTCAGTCAGGCAGGCAAAAGGGCATACGATTAAATGGCCTGTTTTAAACCAAAGACAACATTCGCATGTGTGTAGAGCCATAAGTGGGAGAGAAGGCTGGAAACATTTGGTTTTATACTTTTAGCCATTATATTCTGAGTAAAGAATTCTTTTTCAAAGATGAGGAAATTTTCCCCTCACTTTAACAGAAATTACAATGTTTCCCATGTAAGTAGAAATCCTCATTTTATGTCGAGTCGTACAGTAAATGAACAAACATAGTATCATTCATGTGCACAACCCATTTACCTTTTCAGCAACTGGATCATTTGTTCATCTCAAAGGATTTCTGAGAGCAGGAAAAGTAGGATATGTATGTAGAAGAAAATAACAATTTGTACCAGAGTATCAGAAGTTCAGCTTATAACTTTACAAAAGCTTATTGATAAATACAACTTCACCCAACTTGTTATGCTTGCTATTAAGTACTGGATATTTTCTATATCAATGGCAATCCATTAACTGTCTGGTGTTCTGTGGATGGTGCTGTATACAATAGGGATATTTGCTAATTCCTTCACAGATAGAGATTGAATTTAAAATAGACTAAAGTAAAAATTCCTGTGTCTTTTGTTTGATGTTAGGGCAGAGCTGGGAGGAGAAGGGCATGTACATTACATAAGCACACATGCACAAGCAATATGATGCACTAGCCAGAATGTTTAGCTGTGGCTCTTCACTGACAGACAGTGCCCTTTAAACATAGTGGGAAACAGCCTTCTGTATCAATCCGGGGCCTCTTAGGTAGTTCAGAAAGTGAGGGAATGAGAGGGAGTCAAAGAAAATAGAATCTAGAGGACAGCAGTCTTGGTTCCAACCATCTAGAGACACATTATATCTGTCATTGGTAGAACAAAGGTTTCTGAAACATAAACCTGAGGAATTCTAGAGAAAATCAGAAGGTGAAGCCTGATGCTTTACACTCTCAAGTCTTTACACTCTCAATAAGTATCCTGTCACAGATATCCTTCTTCTTGGTCTTCTGAGGGTTTTTAATCACCTCCAATGTGTGACATACTGAGCATAGTTTGAAGTGTGTTCTCCTTGGGATCAATATGCCTGAAGACGGAAAGGAGACTTTCTGTTTTCAGCTGGCTTTGTAGGCTGTAGGCTTAGCTATAAACTAGATGATGAAACTTGGTTACAGTGTAACACTTTACACTGACGCACCAGGGGCTACTTTTGAGTAAGAGTGGGTTTGACTTGTAGTTGTCATTTCTTTAAAAATAGGTGGTGTAGCCACTATGGACAACAGTATGGAGGTTCCTTAAAAACGTAAAACTAGAGTTACCATATGATCCAACAATCCCACTCCTGGTCATATATCCAGAGAAAACTCTAATTTGAAAAGATACATGAACCCAAATGTTCATAGCAGCACTATTTATATACAATAACCAAGACATGGAAGCAACCCAAGTGTCCATCAACAGATGAATGGATAAAGAAGGTATATATATATATATATATATATATATATATA
>NW_020173033.1:1012911-1067530 GCF_003031525.2 Neophocaena asiaeorientalis asiaeorientalis | reverse complement strand
TATATATATATATACACACAATGGAATATTACTCAGCCATAAAAAAGAATGAAATAATGCCATTTGCAGCAACATGGATGGACCTAGAGATTATCATACTAAGCGAAGTAAGTCAGACCGAGAAAGACAAATATCATGATGTCACTTATATGTAGAACCTAAAAAAATGCTACAAATGAACTTATTTACAAAACAGAAATAGACTCACAGACATAGAAAACAAATTTATGGTTACCAAAGAGGAAAGGGGGGAGATAAATTAGGAGTATGGGATTAATAGATACAAACAGTTATATATAAAATAGATAAACAAAAAGTAACTACTGTGTAGCACAGGGAATGTTTCAATATTTTGAAATATTCAATATTTTGTAATAACCTGTAAGGGAAAAGAATCTGAAAAAGAATATATATACACACACACACACACACACACACATATCAGTGTGCTGTACACCTGAAACTAACACAACGTTGTAAATCAACTATACTTCAATAAAAAAATTTTTTTAAAGGTGGTAGGTTAACTGTGATTGAGCAGCCTCACCCCTAAACTCCTGGCCACATTACGCAGGAGACAGGACTACATCCAGCTGCCCTCCAAGAGGGAAGGCTACGGTGGTCTCCCCAAGCAATGGAACATGCAACCTCTGAGACCTGCTGCCAGAGACCCTTTTCACACACGGGTACCCAGTCACCAACCAAACAACTCACTTTCCTTTTCTGCAAGAGTATGAGCTGCCTGAAGGAGGGATAATGTGTAGCCTTTATCTTCTATCTTTGTGTGGGACCCTCCTCTTTCTTGCCCTCTGGCCTACAGGGGAAGAGAGCTAACATCAAACTCCTTTGGGTCCTACATGTATCTACTAATGCTGTCTCTGTGTAAAGGCCCTCCATTCATGAAGAAACAAACTATTCACAAAATCTTCTTCCATTCCTGACAGTTAAATATCATTTCCAAATCAGATTAATTAAAATGGCATGTTAGTAACCTCTCTTAAAAACATCAGTTATTTGTACAATGAGAGGCATCAAATTTGTTGAGTGACACTCCACAGAACCACCAGAACAGATGAGCAACACCTAGGGTACCACTTTTAGAGCAGCCTTCCTAGGCAAGGCCTTCTCCTCCCTTCTCATCTCACTCAAATTTGTTCTGTCAGAAAGGGGCATCTTATCATAGCTCACTCCTTCATTTAGTCATATTTGACAAGATTGTTATACAAAATGAGAGATTATTTTCATGGTACCATTTATTCCTAAAACATATTCAAACATGTATCTTGCTTAGTGAGATAAAGCTTAATATACTAGGAGTCAAGGGGTTTTTGTTGACAGGCAAAATGATGGTCAAGGTCAAGTTATCTCTATTTTATTTTCTCAAAAAATGCATTATAAAATAAGACTTATTCTTTCTGAATTTACTTTTCTTTTTTTCCCCCAGATGAGCCATTAAAACCAGTATAACATACTCCTTTTAGGAAATGGACATCTAAATAAATGGGATAAAGGCCATTTAAGAGAGTCCAGCCATCTGTGTCTGAGTGGGTCTCTTGCTCTTGTTTCTGTTTCTTGCAGAGCCCATTACAGAGTCTGGTACAGCTATTACTAAATCAAAGGCTTACTTTTACTTCTATTTTCAAATTTGTGTTAATGTATTATCCTAGTGAAATGTTTCCAACCTGGGTTTTACAAACCCCAGAAGGTTTCCATTTGCCTCAAAGGATACCATAATCTCAAAATTTTCTCTTGACAGTGATTTTTTAAAATTTACTTTTAGTACTAAAGACTATGGTTTTACATGATCCCTTGAAAATGAGAAAATATTGGTGAAATTTCTTAAATGGTCTTTGTTTGGCTCTTCTGGAGAATTAATGCAATTTTAAAAATCAATACATTTTTTCACAGGCCATATTTTCCAGCAGATTATGATGTGTGAAGTAAGACCACTTATAAACTGCTGCTACTGGTAATTCTGCAGAATGTGTACAAAATCTTCCATGTCACTAATTATCAATCAATTCATATGAGGTTAAATATGACTTTGAAAGTCAGTCCCATTATTTACTAGTTATATTTTGTGGTATTTCATTCACTTAATATAAAAAGCTATTGTTTGAAACATTGAATACCAGTTGATATATCAGTGTATAAAGACATATTTGCCAGTAGGAACCTGAGTAGCACAATTTGACCAGTAGCTACCATCTGACGTAAATCATTCTATAAATACATGCTATATAAGTAAAAGAAGAAATGAATAAATACATTAATCTAACACATTTTCCAGATTATGACCTTATTTAACACTGAATTAGCAACCTCAGAATTAAATATTTGGAATAAGTGACTGTTTATACTCTGGGTTATATATTTTAACAGATAATGGTGTGTGTGTATGTGTGAGTGTGAGTGTGAGTGTGTGTGTGGTGGCTTAATACCGATGAAGTGTTCTCTGACTTCTGAAACAGATTTCTCCCATGCATAACAATTAGGAATAGTACTAATATAAGTTTGAGAGTGCTTAGCACAAGACAGCCCTACTCCGGACTCCAAAATCATAGCAAAGTGATGAACCTTATGTCCTCTCCTCTCACAGAAAGACAAGGTCTGTGTATTTGTAGTTACATGCAGATACTTAAGAGGAGTATAAACTGAGTAAGGTCCAAGGACATTGAATTTCCTGTCTTTTGAAATGCAAAGTCAATTTCATCTGGACTCTGAAATTGATGTATACCAGAACTCACAGCTCAATTCTGCAGCATCACAATAGTGTTTTTCCTCTTTAATACTATTCCCCCACTATGCCTAGAAAACAAATGCTGCCCAATGATTAACCAACTACCCAGTCATCCTAAGGAGGCTTTCCTCTTCTGGAAACAGCAATGCAGTAAGAAAAAAAATGATGAACTGTGACTTCTTGTCCAAGTCAATGGGTCGTACAGTCTTTAGAATCAAGCTTTCCAATGTGCAGCTTAACATTTCCTGAGACATTAAGTCAAGTCATACTGTACACAGCTTGATTACTAGGTGTAATCAAAACCAAGCCTGCTATATTCTTGACTAGAATTTTCCAGCCAGAGTAAGCCCTGTTATCGCCTACCTTTGTTTTTCCTACTTTTCAACTGATTCACAGGGTAAGGAAACAAATGTAAGCAAGGGAGGGAAAAGTAGGCTAAACAGGAACTTGCCATAGAACTGGCCTCATTTTTGTCCTACCTTCTCCATATCACAAATGCTCCCCCGGGAGCAGGCATCAACAGTATGCAACTCTAACTGCAAAAGTAATAAACAGAACCTACATGGATATTTCTCTCAAAGTTAACTCTTAATGTCAGACTGGCAGTTGTCTAAATGTCTAATCTCTCATCGAATCAATAGTAACCAATTTTAGATATAAGAAAGGGTGAGGGAGTGCAGGGAAACAAGCTAGGGAAGAATGCCATTTTCAGATTTTTATGGCATTCTCAGCAGACCTTATTGATATGTGCTGGCAGGCTGAACGAAACAACCAAAAGAATAGGATTTTTGGGTCCATTTTAGGCTCTAGTTTGATCCACTTAAATGTTTTCATCAGAATCAAATGGGTATTGGCTTGCTGATTTGCATTCAAAACAAAGCAGGGAGAATTGAAACACACACACACACACACACACACACACACACACACACACATTCCCAACGTTATGGTAAAATTAGGGTAAGTGATTCTCATGGTGAGGTCCAGAGCAGCAGCAGCAGCATCTAGGAACTGGCTAGAAATATAAATTCTCCTACCTTACACCAGACCTCATGAACCAGAAACACTGGGAATAGGACCGGCTGTGGTGTTTAAACACACCCTCCAGGTGTTCCTGACACATACTGAAGTTTGAGAACCACTGGATTAAGATGCATCCTCCAGTTTTCGTATAAAGAGGTTCTTTTGGGGGCCTAATTTTCCTAAATTTGAACCAAGTCATTTCAAGTAATCAAAAAGAAGCAAATGTAATCAAACTCGTTACGAGTTTTTATTTATTTTTTTCTTGAAACAACTGAGTTTAGTATATCATTTAGACAAAAATGAATTCAAAGTACTTATGAAATGAAATTAGTAAGAATAAATTATTTTTATAACTAAAGGATAAATAACTTGGGAATCTTGAAGGTGGGTCTAGCTCAGGCTATCTCCACCGTGGCTACATTGATAACACAGCCAGTTCATTCCTTGCTGTGGGCAGCTGTCCTGTGCGTTGTGGGATGTTAATGTCATCTCTGGCCTTCATCCACTGATGCTGGAAATAGCACCCTCTCCCCCAGGCTGTGAAAACTTGAACTTGCAAATGTCCCTTGGAGAGGCAAATTGCCCCCAGGTTGGAACTACTGATCTAGCTGATTATTTAGAAAAACAATTTATTTGTTCACTGACTTTAAAAACACAACATGTATTAGGCACCTAAAATAAGCAAAGCACTATGCATTGCATTAAAGACACATATTCTACATTGGTATAGAAATTTTGATACATCAAAGTGCATTCTGACACTCAGACAAAATGATTTGGTAATGAGGCACTGTGGTGTATTGGAAAGAGCAGCAATTAGAACTTAGGTGACACGGCTTGTCGTCTTTGTTACTAATTTGTTGTACAGTCTTAGGAAATCACTGAATCTTTTCAGGTTATTTTCTAATACGTAAACTGAGGCTGGTGGGTTACATGATCTCTATGATGACCTTGACTTTTTCTGGTGCTATCAATAATGTATACCAGTCACACCCAAGTGTAATTGGTCCTTAGCTAATAGTTTTTCAGAGCCACGCTAAGCACATATACTATCTCCTTAACCCTCCCAACTCCATGTGAAAGCTGTTATGTCCATTTTCCAAACAGAGATACTGAGACCCAGTCCCACTGTATACGTCCCCACAGCCACGAGGCACCCTGACTACGGCCAGGGCCCTCACCCCTGTATCGCATCTGTCTTCAGCTGTACCAAAGCTAACGGCTGGGGAGACATGGAATGATTGCCATGGAAATATACCGGAGGAGAACGAAAGTCAGCACCAGCTATCCTGAAGTGACACGTGGTTTCACTTTTGATAGAATTAATCAAAATGACGACAGTATAACACACGTTTGGAGATAAGGCAGGTTGCTAGCTTTCACTCCACGAAAGGTTTATGGAGCACTTTTGACGTGTTAGGCATTATGCAAGTGCACCAGGATATGGAAGTTTCTAGATCTTGACTGCTCTCAAGTTTAGCAGTCTGCACAGCACACACACCCTGGAAGAACACCCTGGTTGGTTTCGCTTTAAGCATCAATGAGAACTGTACAGGTAGGGGCCTGCTGGACAGGCCATCTCTCTTTTGCCCTCTTGGGGAAGCAGATGGAGAATGAAACTGCACTAAGTGAAGACAACCATAAAAGCATTTGCACGGCTTATCCTCTCTTGAATGAAAAGCAGAAGGAATAAAAATTCTTAGGTTTCCTAATAGACTTTTATTTATCCCTATTCTCATTGCCCCCAGAGGCAGAACTTATCATGGGTACCATCCATATATCTGCTTATCACTTAAGCAGTGGCCCAAGGATCCCGCTGGATTTGTTAAAGGGATCCTCACCTTGCAATTTTAACCCATTCGGTACAGGTCGTGAGAACCCGAGAACAAGTTCTTACCCAGCTACTTCTCCGAAATATTACTATGGGGACCAGTTTATCCCAATTCATGAAATCATACCTGACAATTTTATTCAAAGTTTTCATATCAAAGTTGACCCTAGGAAGACACGGGGTGGGGGAAAAGTAGGCTCCTATCAATGGTCATCTACTTTTAACGTTAGGATCACCCGCAAATTGCTAACGTGAAACACAGTTGTCGAACTGGTATTAGCGGAGGATTAAAACAATTGAGGTGAAATCACTCACCCAATTTATCCCAGAAAATTAAGTGACTCGCAGCCAATATGCCACTGACCTATATGTCAGAAATCGCATTCTTTTTGTTCTCTCATAAAAGCCATGGCTTATTTAGCATGTCAGACTTTGTCTGACAATGACTTACTCAAAATTCAGCCGAGCTTTAAGGGTCCCAATTCTGCTTTTATCCCATTCACAAGAAGGATCCTGAAAACAACAAACAAAAAGCATCCAGGTGAGTTTCACTGATTTTATTCTATTTTTCCAAACTTGAGAAAAAAGCTTTGTCAGTCAATCTGCACACAAATTGCAGGACCATTGTGAAGCTTGGCTGCTGGCAGGGTGCCAGAGTATACTTTCAGCATTATTAGTATTCTTCATGGCTGTTTGTTGTCTGCTGGGGCAATTATCTTGCTTTAATTTAGGTCACTAATGATGTTATGAGATAGTTTGATGGTGGTGTAATTTCTTTTGATGTTGTTTTTGTTTCTATTGCTTATATCAACTCATTCTGATTCCATAAAAACTGAATTCTATACCCACCGAGGGAGGGAGGCGAGGAGAGGGTGGAGGGGGGCATGGGAGAGGGAGGGGGGTGAGTGAAGCGAGTGGCAAGGCTGGGCATTAAGATCTGGCAGCGGTGCTTCCATGATGAGGATTTTCTACCGTGCTGGTCTGCTTCTCTCCCAGCATGAGAGCTGAAGGCTAGGAGATCACACCACACTGCTCTGTGTCCCGTCAGGTTTGAAATTATTTCCGACAGGCTACCAAAACAATTGGTCCCTCACGTCTGCAGCTTTTACACTAGTTGAAGTCTAATTTATAAGACAGATCATTTGCTTCAGTGATTCCATCTCTGATCCTCCTAAGCCTCCTATGTGGAGACCTCATTTGGGGAATACAGAGCTTTTTTCCAAACCCACGTCCTCCTGTCTCCTTCCCCCTTCCCTACCTGGCCCCCTTGAATGGGCAACTTGGAGGCTCTAATGATTATTGCTCAATATAAATTCTTTCCTTGGCACTCAGCTTTATTTATTTATTTTTAATTGTATGTAAAGCCACAGCACTTACTTGAATTGCATACGTACTGGTTTTAAACGTGATTTAACACAAACTAGCTCTAAAATGTACTAGTCTGACTCATTCCATCCTTCTGAATACTGAAGAAGGGATGCCTTTGTGTTCACCTACAGAGATACTGTCCAGTCTGCTGTACAACCTGGGTCTCCTGACTCTTTGCCTGCCAGGAGAGCTACAGTGGATATAGAAATGCGATTCAGAATTCCTAGCAAATTTTCTGGTAGAGGAGAACCATGCATTCAAAAATATCTATAGGATAAGTGAAGTTAATTAGAACTTTGACATGTTATTATTTAGATAATATTATTTAGATTACATTATGTAGAAAATGTTATCCTTTAGAAATATTATTATGTAGAAGTAACACTCTAGAAATATTAGTAAATCAATCTAATAGCATAAAAAGAAAAAGCTGAGGA
Organism: Neophocaena asiaeorientalis asiaeorientalis; assembly: GCF_003031525.2. NCBI lineage: Eukaryota > Metazoa > Chordata > Mammalia > Artiodactyla > Phocoenidae > Neophocaena > Neophocaena asiaeorientalis. Next base: position 1,060,131 of record NW_020173033.1, on the reverse strand, counting down.
GTCATGTCAGCGAAATGGCAGCATAGGAACTTGTACTGCTTGCCCCTCCAGAAACACCATCAATTTGAGCAACTATCTACACATCAAAATACTTTCACAAGAGTCAAGAATTCCAGGTGAGGGATTATGGCATCTGGGTGAAGTACAGAAATAAGAAAGGATGCGCCGAGGAGGGTAGGAAAGATAGATTCAAACCACACCCATCTTCCCAGACAACCCAGCCGGGAGAGAGACGTCCTCCTCACAGAAGGAGAGTAAAACGAGCACTGGACTCCACCAGGGACCCCAAAGCCTGCCAGCCCCAGCCCCAGGCTATCTCCCAGAGCCTTCTGTGGCTCCTTTCAGGCTCCCCTGAACCCAGGATTCCCCCCCGCTCCTCCTCCTTGGCACCTGTCAGCTCCAATGGCCCTACACGTATGTTCTTGGCATCAAGTTCCCAGTGGGCTTCCATGAACCCATACCTGGCTCACAGCAGCCTGTCTCCTCCAGTGACCCAGGCGCCTCCCAGGTGGCTACCACAGCAGGGCTTCTGTGATGTCAGGCCCCCAAAATTTCCCCTGAATCAAAAAACCTGTTCACCCCCCTAGGTGACTCCCTCCCCTAGGTCCTCCCTGCAGCGCCTCATCCTGGTGCCCGCTTTACTCCAGTAGTCCAGGCAGTGTCCGTGGCACCATGGGCCCAGTGGGCTCCCGTGAATCAACAAGCTGGCTCACCCCACGCCTGCTGATGTCAGGACCCACGTGGTTGTGAAGACACCCGGCTGCCTGAGTTGCCACAGAAATAGAGAATGGACTTGAGGACACGGGGAGGGGGAAGGGGAAGCTGGGACAAAGTGAGAGAGTGGCATGGATATATATACACTACCAAACGTAAAATAGCTAGCTAGTGGGAAGCAGCCGCATAGCACAGGGAGATCAGCTCGGTGCTCTGTGACCACCTAGAGGGGTGGGATAGGGAGGGTGGGAGGGAGGGAGACACAAGAGGGAAGAGATATGGGGATATATATATATATATATGCATAGCTGATTCACTTTGTTATAAAGCAGAAACTAACACACCATTGTAAAGCAATTATACTCCAATAAAGATGTAAAAAAATAAAAAAGCCATATGCAGTGCAGTTCAGAGAGAATTCCAGTTAACACGCATTTTACAGCTTTTCTCTAACCAGAGGGGTATACTGCCTGCCACACAGGACTGCTTTAAGCTTCTATTCCAAATGCTGGCCAGGAAAGCTAATTTCTCCACATTTGACTCAGATGCCATCGACCCCAGTGGCCACTGTTCTTAGGACCATAACAGACCCCAAGAGCCTGCTTTTCACTTCCCCAGATTTATTTGTCCACCTACTGGGCCAGGTACACATTTAGGTATATGAAGATGTGGGAGGGGATTTATCTATGTCACTGGTCTGTGGCTCACCTCTGAGGTTATAAAAGAGGACTGTTCCTTCTGAGGATCCTGACGGAGTTCTAGCTATTGAGTATTTATTGAATCACTACCTCTTAAAGGTGATGGGAGTAAAGGTCTCACTGCTCTTTACTGGTGAAGTAAGTATTTTTTAAACTAGAAGTATTGTCTTTTTATTTCAAGTTTCTTCCTAGCATACTCTTTTTCAATGAAGTTTTAGTTTTACTCCAAAATGATTTTTTAAACTTAAAAATAAATAAACAAGAATTATTTTGTTTAATTATTTGTTTAATAATTAAACAAGAATCCCTTTAGGGATTAGGGTTATTGCCCAAAACATGAATACATGAACACCACACATGGTAAATATGTTTTAAAACCAGTAAGTAAATATGAAAACAAGAGCATGAGTCCACAGAAAGAAGCAACTTACGTGTCAGACACTCTGCTAAGGCACTGAAGTTAAGTCCTCTCATGAAATTTATACTCTATATGTGTGGCCAGGTCAGGAAAATCAGTTTCTCAAGGAAAATGTGAAATAAATTGTAAGGACCCCAAAATATATTTTTTTAATTAATTTATTTATTTTTGGCTGTGTTGGGTCTTCGTTGCTGCATGCGGGCTTACTCTAGTTGCGGCAAGCAGGGGCTTTTCTTCTTCGCAGTGCGTGGCATCTCAGTGCGGTGGCTTCTCTCGTTGTGGAGCACGGGCTCTAGGTGCGCGGGCTCAGTAGCTGTGGCTTGCGGGCTCTAGAGTGCAGGCTCAGTAGTTGTGGCACATGGGCTTAGCTGCTCTGCGTCATGTGGGACCCTCCGGGACCAGGGCTCGAACCTGTGTCTCCTAGCATTGGCAGGCGGATTCTTAACCACTGTGCCACCAGGGAAGTCCCCACAAAATAGTTTTGAAAACTGCCTATCATACTTAGCTGAGTCATTGAATAGACCAGTATAATATATGGCATACTGACTATGTGATAAACTTTAACAGGCTGGGGTAACCTTAAGTTATTTGATTTAGGGAAACAGCGCAGCAAAGTCACTTAGGGCAATTTGCCTGTGACTCAATGGAGAAAGAATTCTAACAATTTATTTTCACCTGGAAAAACTTGGCTCATTTATTTTTACTTTTTCCACCTTCCACACCAGTATAGGGATAGAAGAGTACACACAATGTACACGAACCACATGCAGAATTTTATAATCCTTTTATTTAAAAGTCAGTTTTAAGCCTCGTGGAGTTTTGATACTATTTTAGATATGATCAAAAATGTGGATCAAAGAGAAATCACAAATTCTGTGTACCTGGGAACTTATGAAGAATGGAACAAACAAAAAGATGGCTACATCTTAATCTCCTGTGATTTGAGAGGGAGGCAAGCTGATATATTAAAACAGGACTAACCTCAGATTAAAGAAAGCTTGATCTCAGTGAGGGTCTTTCGTGACTATCACGTTATGAGTTTCATCAGGCCATTTCACCTCTCTGAGCACTGAGTTTTCTAGCTTCCAAAATGAATGAACTTGAGTAAATAAAATCTAGAGTCACTTTCAACTCTCAACTCTTATGGTTCTTTTACACTCAGCTGCAAAGTGAGATTGGGTTGGCAATACTCCTTGCCTGGTTGAGTCCGTTTGAGACTGGAAACCTAACAACTTTTATTCTTACTGTCAATTCCCTAAACCTTCATATCTTTTGGAAACTTTTCCTGTTTGCTTCACAAAATACACCAATACTACTAACATCTTCACGTCAACAGGCAAACCAAGCTAGAAAAAGAGAAACAGGAAGTAGACATAGAAGTACTCTAAATTAGCTTGGTTTTATGGAGTCTTGTTTAAAGGAGAACTTCCAAATTCCAGCTGTGTACTGTTTAAATGTCTCCTTACACGAAACAGACAGAGGGAGAATAGGATCCAGTTAATAAGTTTCCTTTCCTTGCATCTGATAAGTTAACATCTGTGCCTTCTGATAAGGCACGCTCATTTTTTTAGCGGCATTTGCACTGTTCAGTAGTTCCCTTTTAGTACAAATAGCTGTCTCCAAAATTGCCCCAGGGCTACAGTGAATTGTCAGACAGATGGGAGGGAGGCACCACCTGAGAAAAAAGCCTCCCCGGGTATACACTCGGATTTCCACATTAACAACATATATTGAAACGTGAACGTAAACTTTGTAAGTCACACTGGGTATTTTAATACTCCCAAATAATGATTCACTTAATATAATAAGAATACGATGATATTGATAATGATGACAAGGTTAATTACTAATTTGTAGTTATCTGCTGATTCATTTAAAGGTACACTTAGTATTTAAGAAAACACTGTAGTGTTTTTTGTTTGTTTTGTTTTGCTTTGCTTTTTTCCCCTTGTGATTATGTGTCCCTGTTTTGGACAGGAGAAAATTTTTTCTTACCCTCATTCCCAAATGTCAGGCCCTCAGGTTATATTTTTGTTTGCAGAATTCTCACCCCTCGTCTGATTTTTCTGCCAACTTCCCTCTGCTCCATCATGTCTGACAACGTCCTCTGGAGCCTCCATCTGTCAGCAAGCACCTCTATCCTTCTGTTTCTCCACATAAACTTCCTTCTCCTCTGTCTTAAAGGAATTCAGGAAACACCAGTTCCCTTACCGTCAGCCCTTTTACTGAGGGGCCGCTGGTTCTCACGAGCACAGCCCCTAATTACCATGAGGCCAAAAGGCGATGTGTCCTGTGCGACAACCTCTTCCCTTATGACCCATTTATTTCACAATAACTGAGTCAATCTTTTCCCGTCTATTCATCTTTTAAAAGCACAAGCCTATTTAACTCTAATGGGATGACTAGGAGATTTGGCCCAGAACTTTGTGTTTGAGGTATCTCCCTCCTTACATATCTTATAGGTTCTGAAAATAATAGTCCTAATCATTTGCTATTTGCCCAAGAGGAGATACATTACTTTTTTTTTTTTTTTTTCGGTACGCGGGCCTCTCACTGTTGGGGCCTCTCCTGTTGCGGAGCACAGGCTCCGGACGTGCAGGCTCAGCGGCCATGGCTCACGGGCCTAGCCGCTCCACGGCATGTGGGATCTTCCCGGACCGGGACACGAACCCGTGTCCCCTGCATCAGCAGGCGGACTCTCAACCACTGAGCCACCAGGGAAGCCCTACTTTTAATCACAAAAATATTTTTATAACAGGAACACTACAGGAGTTTGAATGATGGGTTCCCGGGGTGATAAGGGTGTTCAGAAGTCAACAACCAAGGCATTGCAATACATCCCCTTTTCTTGTCATTGTTGGGCAAACAGTGATGGCCTGGTATTTTTCTCCCAGAACATCAACAATACTAAAGGATTAAGAAGCTGTTTTTTAATTAATGTTGATATGACTTAAGTATCTATAGAGTCCAGACCACTGTGACTCTGTCATGATGGGTAGAGAATCTATTTTATATTCTTTGCAGCTCTAGAAGTCTATCACTCAAATTATCACTTACTTATTAGTCAGGCAAAACATGTGAAATGTTTGTCCTAACATTTGGTAGCAAGCAGAGAGAGGAGAGGGCATACAGTCAATTGTGGGATGGGCTTCACACTGAATGTTATAACTAGCAAGTATGAGAAGTAGGACCATTAGAGAAGCATTATGGAAGTAATGTCCCATATCTAGAATGTTCCACGTCCATATTTCTTTAAATGTGGACTCGACTGTGGACTTCTAGTGTGAGGAGATGTCAACAATTCCCCTCCTCCTGAAACAACTCTGAAATTGGACAAAATTGTCAAAAATGATCACAGCTCTGGAAAATGACCAAAAGTAAACAGCAAATAGGGAGGCATTTACTCTTGAAAACCCCCAGAGCTCCAGGTTAACAGTAAAGACTGTTCTTACCTGGGAATTTTTGCCTGGGAATGTTCCATTTTCCCCTTCCTCCAGTCCAGTTGATGTAATAGTGCTATTAAGACCGGGCTGGCTGTAAAAATGAGCAGCTTTGTTGCTAGAGAAGGCTAATTTGATTTGGCAGAGGGCAAAAATCCTACACCCGGGGCATTGTTAATAAAAGCAGCAAACTCAATAGGAAGCAAAAAGGGAAAATAAGAAGGTGGAGTCCTGCTTTGGGTGAGCAGCAGATTGGTGGACTAGCCATTTAACCAGGAGATCTTGGATATAAGAGAGCCACAGAGGGACTAAGTAAGCTCTCTACACATGCCTGGCTGACTAGGAGGCTGTGTGTCATTTAAATGCATGACCCAAACCACATGCAAACCTGTCAGGAGAAGGTAGAAGCCTTCCTGGCATGAAGTTTGAGCACAAAATCTGGCCAAATGTGGTTCACCACTAAACTGTGCAGACATTGGTGTGATACTTAGGATGTGAGGCTATAAAATAAAAATAACAATATTTTTTACAAAAGTGAACAGAGACCCAGTGGTCACACACTTTAAGCAAAGAACAATCACACAGATATAGACCAGGCAAGTTTTTAAAAACCAAAACAAAACAGAAACAATAACCCACAGGGGAAAATAACCTGAATCCAGAGTTGTGACAATAAATTATCTAAAATTTAATGTTTTCAGTCTGAAATTGTAGGGTATGCAAACAACAGGAAAGTTTAAGTAATACACACGGGGATAAATAGTAATAGAAACTGTCTATGAGTGAGTAAAAATGTTGCTTTTAGCAAACAAAGTTGCCAAAATAACTATAGGATATATGCATGTTCAAAGAACTAAAGGAAAATATGACAATGACAAATCAACAGAGATCATAATAAAAATGAAAAGTATAGAAAAACCAAGTAGAAATTCTGAAGTTGAAAAATACAAAAATGAAAAGTTTACTACATGAGCTCAACAGCAGATAACAGATAGCAGAAGCAAGAATCAGTGAGCCTAAAGAAAGAAATCATCCAAACTGAAAATCAGAGAGGAAAACTGTTGAATAAAAATGAACAGAGAATCAGAGACTTACAGGACAACTGCAAGTCTACTAACATACAGGTACAATGTGAGTCCCAGAAAGAAAGGGTAGAGAGAAAGGGGCAGGAAAATATTTAAGGAATACATGCTTATAATTCCCAAAATTGGATGAAAGAAATTACTATACAGGTTCAAGAAGCTCAATAAACCAAAAGGATAAATACAAACAGACCCACGCCTACCACATCACGGTTAAGCTGTTGAAAGACAAAGAGAAAATTCTAAAATCATCACAGAAAACTGACTTGCATGCACAAGAACAACAATAAAATTAAAAGTTGACATTTTATCAAAAACAGCGGAGGCCCAGAAGTAGTGGAATGGCGAAATTAAAGTCCTGAAAGCAAAGCAAAACGAAACAAAACGAGACAAAACAAACCTGTCAATCAGAAATTCCATGTTCAACATTCTGTTCTTCAAAAATGAAGGAAGAATAATGGCATTCCTAGGTAAATCATGGCTGAGAGAACTGATTGCTAGCAGAACAGTTTTAGATAAAATACTAAAGAAAGTCCTACGGACTGAAAGAATTATACCTACTGTTAACTCAAATCAAGAAGAAGAAATAAAGAGCACTGGAAATGGAAGCTATGGGATAAATATAGAAGAGTATATGACTATCTTTTTCACTTAAAAATTTCTTTCAAAGTTATAAGCAATAATTATAGCACTATATTCATGGATTTATAAAATATACACATGTAATATATATGATAATCAGAGCTGTAAGAAATGGAAAGGAAAAGGAGCTGTATTGGAACAAAGTTGCTATATTTCCAGTTAGTGCTGGAAATAAGTCAGTATTAACCTAATGTAGATTGTGAGAAGTTAAGATGTATATTGTAATCCCTAGAGCAAACACTATAAAAGTAACTTTAAAAATCAACAGGAAATTAAAATTTTACACAAAAGTTTTACACAAAAATACAAATTTTACACTAAAATAAACAAAAGCAGTAAAAGAGGAAGAAAAATTAAACATACAGAAAATAAATGGGAAATCGGAAGACAACTCCATCCTCATCAATAATCACATTAAATGTGAATGAACAAAAGCACTCTAATCAAAAAGCACAGATTGTAAGACTGGATTAAAAAAATGAAGATCCAAATGTCTACAAGAGAAACACATTAGAATCAGAGACACAAATAGGTCAAATGTAAAGGATAGAAAAATAGTAGCTATAAGAGAGTTGGAGTATCTATGTTAATACCAGAAAAAAACAGGCTCTAAGAGATGAAAAAAATATTACGAGAGGTAGGGACATTTTATGGTGATAAATATGTCAGGAAGATATAATAATTATGAAAGTTACACACCCAAGAGAAGAGCATCCAAAATAAATGAAGAAAAAACTGACAGAAATGAAAGGTGAAATAGACAATTCAATCATCAGAATCAGAGTTCAATGTCTTACTCTCAATACTTGATAGAACCAGACAGAAAATGGTACACTTGAACAACACTGTCACCACCATGATCTAACTGATATTTATAGAACAGTCTATCCAGTAACATCAAAATACAATTCTGTGGGCTTCCCTGGTGGCTCAGTGGTTGAGAGTCTGCCTGCCGATGCAGGGGACACGGGTTCGTGCCCCGGTCCGGGAAGATCCCACATGCCGCAGAGCGGCTAGGCCCGTGAGCCATGGCCGCTGAGCCTGCGCGTCCGGAGCCTGTGCTCTGCAACGGGAGAGGCCACAACAGTGAGAGGCCCACGTACCACAAAAAAAAAGAAAAAAGAAAATACAATTTTTTAAAACACATATAGACTAACCTCTAAGCTAGACCAAACGCTAGGTTATAAAACAACCCTCAGTCACCTTAAAATGGACTGAAATTATTCAAAGTTATGTTCTCCAACCACAGTGAAATAAAATTAGAAATGGGCAACAGAAGAAAATTTGGGAAATCCCTAAATATTTGCAAATTAGACAATATACTTCTAAATAATTCATACTTCAAAGAAGAAATGACAAGGGAAACTAGAAAGCATTTTGAACTGAATGAAAATTTAAACTCAATATATCACAATTTTTATTACACACTAAAACATCGATGAACCTCAAAAACATTTCCCCAAGTTAATGCAAAAGAGCACGTATTGTGTTTTTCCACATATATGATATGCCCAGAAAACTCAAATTTATAATGACAGAAGGCAGATCAGAGATGCCTGGGGCTGGGAGTGGGGTACAAGACTGACTGTGAAAGGGTGAGAGGAAATTTTTGAGGTGATAAAAATGTTCTAAAACTACATGTGGTAATGGTTGCACAACTCTCTAAATTCGCTAGGAATCATTCTATTGTATACTTATAACAGTTCCATTTTTTGGTTTCTGAACTGTACCTGAATAAAGCTTTTGAATAAACAAAACACACACATTTATCGAAAAAAATTAAATTTGGTCAAAATCTGGAAAGTCTTTTATAATAATTTGGTCTATTTTTGTTTATTTCTTGGAAATAAGCCCCGTAAGTGTTTAAATTGAAAACAAAGCCTTAGACTAAAACATTTTGTTACAAAGCCCCATTCTTCCTACAGAAAAAAACAGGATAGCTATGGCATTCCAAGTGTTCACAATGGGTGACGAGCTGCTGTGTGTTTCTATGTACATGGATAGGTAGAAGCTCTCTTATCCAGTCAATTTGGAAGGAACTGTTGACTAGCAGCTTGAAAAAGTTCTTTTAAAGTGGGCACAAAATTAAATCACGTCCTTTTAATATTTTTGTTTTAATTTAAAACATAAAAACAATTATTCTGCAATCATTTCAATGTTAGGTCAACTATTTGTGTTTGGGTCCATTTACTTGAGTTTCCTGTTATTTTCTGGGATAAGCCACATAATGCAATTTTTTCAAGTTCACACTTTGGTCTTGTTAAGGTAAACCATGAACTCGTACATTAGTTTCAAAAACAAATGCTAGATTCTTACTAAATTTCCTCACGTATGACAGCGAAAAACTTAAGGACTAATTTTCTATACTGTTCAAAGAAACGGTAAAATGTGTTTTTGAAGAAACATTTTAGCATATGGTTTATCTCTTTTTGTACTCAAGAGTCTTCTAATTACGTGATAATTAAAGTACAAAATTATAATAATAAAAGCCACTGACATAAACAGGTATAGATACAAAAATGTGAGGTAAGCCTAGAACTGAGCTGGTTGAAGCAGCAGTGCATGGGCTTCAATTAATCTGGTCAATAATCTGAACGGATATTGTTCTGCAGCAAACATGTGAAAAAGGTGTTGCCACCTATTTGGCTTCCATATCACTACCCCATATTCTCTGTGGAGCTCCTTTTTCTTGCATCACTTACTTATTGCCACCCAACAACCCAAAACACCACATTGGAATCAATACGAATAGGGAATATTTGTGGTCTACAATTTCACTGGAACCTCAGTGTGGCTCTACAATCCTGAGCCAGGGCCCTGATGGTCCTCCTTCAGTCCCAGCGGGACCTTTCAGCAATGGTCCCACACAGATTCTTCTCTCCTCACGTCTCAAACTGTTTGCATCCCCACAGATCCATTATTCAGAAGATAAACTTGTTTTCTTTTTCACAAAAATAAAAGTCTTCATTTCTCCTTTCTGATATACATGTACCAAGAAAATATAAAATGTGCCAAATTTTATAGTGGCTCAGAATGAATCAAATGTTCTTTGACAAGTGTTTAAACACATAAGGAAAATAAACTTTTTCAAGAGCTAGTGGGTAGTGTTGGCTTTGACTTTCTACTTTCGAATAAATTACTTGTAGGAAATATAAGTCATACAACACTGACTAAAACCAGTTATAAGTGACTTTTTATTAGAATGTTTCACTCAGGCTATTAAATAAGACAATTACGTAACAAGATCTTTTTTCTTTATAACTGTTTTCTTGTTGGATAGGATTAAGATTTGCTAATCTTGTAGAGCAGTAGTTCTCAGCCTTTTAGAATTTATAGTATACTTCAAGTACTGGAATATTAGTTAGCAGAGCTAAACTAATGTAAAGTTTCAAAACAACACACAATAAGCAAAAACTACAGCACAATCATACTCTGGTATGAGTGTTTTAAAAAGGTCTATAGTTAATTATTCACTCTTTCAGAACCACATTGGTTTTGTGTAGAATTTCTGCCTTGATCTTGCTTTGTTATACTCACAAGGAATATGTCAACAATTTCCAGTAAACACCAAGCTCTTACCTTGCTACCTGCCTTCCGTTAGACTAAAACTAAGTCTCTTAACTCTTGCTTTCAACAGACAACAGATTGAATTCTGCTATTCTTCATTTCACAGGATCCATTCCATTTGGTGTTCTGTTTGAAAAATATTATTCTAATACAATACATACTTAGCTTAAGTATGCCCCCCCAAAATCATTTCACATTTTGAATACATTTGTCAAGGGCTCAGAACATACATGTGGATTATAATAGCCTGGCTGAGAATGACTTTTGCAGAGAAGTTAGAATGGGTAATCCAGATTGTAAACATTGAGATTAGAGATGATTTGGTTTAGAGGCAATTCCATGGGATCCTACTGAAGATTTTTAGAATACAAATTAATTTATAATATTTAAGGGCATCAAAGAGAAGGACATTTTAGAACATGGGAAAAATCAAGTCTAGGAGAAGATTCTATTTACTTCTCATACTAAAATATGTTTTGATTTTAAAAAAACAGATAAAATGAAGAGCAAGATACTCCTAGAGATCAGAGTCCCATAAGATAAAGTTTCCTTTAGTTATGAGGTTGTATAGAGCATTTCAGTGTCCATCAGTGTCAAAAGGATTAGAACAGGAATAGAATACAAGGGGTTCAGAAGCACATCGAGAGAAGTAGTGCCCTTTTATGTGGCAGAGTAGAGTCATAAAATGTTAAAAAGCCATGTTTCTCTACTTTCTGCATTACATGAATTCCTCAAGATAGGAATAGTGATCATCTCAGAAACCTATATAACAGAAAGACTGTAGCATTAATGGACCAATCGATGAGCCATTTCCGTCGATCCTCCGAGCAATTGGGAAGAACTAGACATCATTATTAAACAAAGAGCAACATTCTAAATGCCAAGCATACATCATAATTTTAAATAATAATACCTTACATTTGTGTAGCACTTCACAGAGATTACAAAGCAGTTTTAGGTACATTATTTCATTTATCAACCTCTAAAAGAGGAAGAAAAAATTAAGGCAAAGAAAAGGATTAACATTAGTGTTGCACTGGATAAATGAGGGTGAGTTTCTAGAATAATAGAAGTCCTCAACAAATTGTTATCAGAAACTGATGAATTGCTTATCTCAACTTCATTATCCTTATCATGAGCACTTATGAGAGAAATGAAAAATTGATGAGTACCGCCATAATCAAAGAGAATAAATGTTTCTCTGTTAAAGTGAATGCATAATCTTTCCAGGAATAAAATAACAATATTCATTCATTATTAAATTCTGATAATACTGACACCAAATCTTATTTCAACCATTGAAGGGAATTAGCGATATAGAAGAATACTATTTGGATTTGGTGTTAAACTGTATGTACATATGTAAGGTATTTTCTCCCCTAAGATCGAGTGCCTTGTCTCTACCAATTGGGGAATATTTTTGGAATCTATTTATGATAGAGTGAGGGTTCATTTTTTATTAATAGACTGATTACCTTCTAAAAACAGACCGAACAAATATCAAAGGCCTTACTTACAGGAGAATTAACATAATGTCATCTTACAACAAATGGGATTTTCTTGAGTGGTCAGTTTTCATGAAAAGATTGTCATGTTTTCTTTTCTGTCCCCTACACCCTCTTAGCCCAGCTTTACACAAATATAATGTAAGAAGGATAATTTACCCCATTATGTAATTGCCTACTTTCTCCAGCTGATTCTATCATTTCCATTAAACTGATGGAAATTAAAATAGAAAAAGGTGATATTAAGCCATTAGCTACTTTAAAATGTACATTAGTAATGTACTTAAAATACAACACTTTTGTACCATGCCCCACAATTCAACTTTCAAAGAAATGCCAAATATAAGCAAAAGAAACAAAAACAAAAGCGTTTCTTCTACTGAGAGATAACCACTGAAAAATGCAGGTTCTTCACTCCTGATTTTTGTGATCATGTATGTGTGCATCTTTGATTGTGTCTGTGTGTGTGTGTCTGTATGAATCTCTGTGTATAACTGTGCATGTGTGTGCATAGTCTGTAGCTGGGCACGTATGTAACTCAGCTGAAACATGAAGGTTTCCATTTCATACACTAGGGGACAGTTAGTCATCGCTACGGCACTAATGCTAAATTAGAGTATACTCATTCCAGACATTGCAACTCATTATATCATTAAGTGTTTATCGACAGAGAAAAATATCCATGATATCATAAATGAAAATATAAAAATAATCATAATGCACATATAATATTGTAACCTCCTGAAATATCATGATGCAAAAAGGTTTAAGAGATTGAAATTATGGTTTAATGACATGTATTTGATAGAGATCATACTAAAATTATCCCAATAAATATAAATGTAATAAGCTTTGAGTACATGTCTTGTGCCTGAAAACGTGTTAAGCTTTTAAAATATGCTAAGTATGATCCTACATCCAACTTCATTACACAGACTGTATTATGCAAAAGTAGAAATGTCTCCTTTTCCACCTTGCAGTTAAATGTCATCTTGGGAAAGAGAAGAAAAAATCATTTAAGAGGGGTGAAACTTACTCTTGTCAATCAGTCTTGTGTGGGCTCTGGCTTAAAGAGTTTTATAGGTATTACTAAGGCAATTCAAATCTCAAACTCTATTAGTTCTGTTTCCCCCTTGAAATAGTCCTCCTTCCTATGTTAGCATTTGGGGTTAATGGCAAGTAGCCTCCCAGTGGTGTTGGAAGGAATCCCTAGGTCTTTCACTAGGCTGGTGTTGCTGAGGTGTCTTGCTTGCCTGGGGGCACTGTGATGGCATTCACTATTGAACATCTTGGGCCTCACTGAATTAATGATGTTTAGTGCTTCATTCCGAGGCCAAGCACCACCTAAAACAAAACATTAATGCTCGGCTTTGAGCTTAGAACTAAAAATATAAAATCTTCCATGAGATTTTAGTCTTTGAAGCCTAAAATTCTTCAAAGAGAAAACAATGTTGTAATTTCCCTAGATCTTCTTTTTTAAATCAGGAGAAAAGCTTGATGTTATGAGTATATAGTTTTACTCTAAGCCACGGTATTTAGAGGAAGAGGGACATGAAATAAGGGAAGTTGCTTCCACATAAGAAGGGCGAAATTACTGCTGGTGCTAGGAGAACCTTGGAGAAGGATTTGGAGGGGAAAAGTCCAGGGGAAGAGCCCTAATCAAATGGGGCCCTAACCTCAGATGGAGCTTCACCCCAAGAGTAGGGAGGCAAGATGATGTATATAGAGAAATATACCCTCTTTCTAGTTTCCTGCAATCCTCTCAGAGAAGGCCTACACTCTGTATCAAGTAATAGCTATAAGGCATCAGAGAGGAGAGAGTACAATAGCAAACTAGACCTCAGATCACTCTTGTATGTGTGAGTGTTGTGAGTGGTGGTGAGGTAGGTTCAAGAGTTCAGTATGATTCGGTTATGAGAAGTGAATGTACTGAGACATGCAGAGTATCTGAAGATGCCTGAGATTGGGAGGAGAAGATTCCGTGAATGAGACATCATGGGAGGAACCATGAGCTTCATATCAGGTGCCACTATGAAATACCATAATTCCAAGTGGGCCAGCCACATCTCATGAACACAGAATGAAGCAGCCATGACCCAGTGGGACAAGGGCCATCAACTATCCAGAAAACAGGTCAAATACTAGAGCATCTCCCTGAAATGCTATGAATATGCCCAATTCTTGAGGATACCTAGGGAAAGAGCCAGGCAAAGGGAGAGTGAGAGTTGCTGATAGAAAGCTGGTCCTTGAAATTGACTGTATTCTCCAAACTGGAAGAAACAGTTTCCTTCACTTGGCAAGTCACTTAGGTAGAAGTTGAAAAGAAATGAACCTTTAAAGAGCACAGTGGTCAATTTCTTGAAGGACTTTAGCCTTTCAAAGGATTTTGGACTATAAAATTCTACAGTTTCTGAAATTGTCCACTTGTCTTTTGAAGTGAATATTTTGCAGCATTTATGATTTCTACCTTAATTTGCAAAAACTAACTTGTTCACAAGTAAGATTTCACTTCCAAAGATTGTACTTTTCATAGAAACAAAATTTGTAAGCAATTCCTTTACCTCTAGCAGGAGATATTCTATCATATTAATTCAGAAACATAATCTTTGAGGTCATTTTGAAACTGGAAGTAGACATTTATCTTACTGCAGAGTGTTTCCCTTTTCTAATCAATCTCATTAATATCAGAAAAGTTTCATATCTTTAATTTGAAAAAGGTACAGGAGAAGAGAAAATATTTGAATTTAATATAAATTTTAGACATTAGATTTTCAAAAGAAAGAACTTTTGATCATCACCATTGTCTTTTGTCTGTTTTTTGAGTTATGTCAAACAAAGCATAGAAATGAACTTATCCTTCCCCTTGAGGAAATTACATAGTAAACAGTATGCACAATATTATGGCACAAGCACCCACACAATGTAATATCACTGACCATTTAAATGTTCTTGTTACTGCTAAGTAAAAATGTGGTTTTAATATAGTGTGTACTTATGATCCCATTTTGGAAACATATATGTACATCTGTTTAGAAAAGTGATTACAAAACTGTCTCAGAATACCAACACTTGTCTTTTTTCTCTGCTTATCTGAACTTTTTACATTTTCTCTAAAATGTGTCACACATAGTAGTAGAATTTTTTAACTTTATGAATGGAACAAAAAGAGAGTTTACTGTTTGTGTTGTTAAAAAAGTTAGTGAATCTCTGTCTTGAAGAAAAAGGACAATCCATCACATAGAAGTAAACACATACTTGACGTTATAGAGCAAATACGAAATTGGAAGTTGGAGAAGTGATCCTTGACTGATTCTTTGATATAAAGCAAGTGCATGTTTTTCTTTTCTTTTCTCTAGATATCTTTTCTTAAACCTGGTAGTCACAAATTGGCAACAGACACTTGATTCTATGCCACTTCTGTTTTCATTCAGGCAGCTGCTCGAATGGCTAAAATTTTGAGAGGTCAACTCAAAAAGATGATGAGACCAAAAGGAACACAGCAGGCAGACCTTGCCCCAAGTCATCAAGTGCAATGAAATACAGTACAAAAATCTAACATAAATAAACTGATATGCAAAGGGGCACTCTTGAAATTCAGAGGAAAGCTTTCAGCTCAGGAGAGCTGCAATGTAACGTTCTTCTTCCAGCTCCTGCTCAATGGGGGGAGGGCAGGACCCACCAGAACTACACACAGCACTGCGAATGCAAGAGGGCAAGACATTTTCAGAAGGAAAAACTTGACAGCTTCAGTGGCTTATAATTTTTTTCCTTTCTCTTTTTCAAAAATTTCCCCTAAAGATTAGGAGTGTCAGACATTGACATCCGTCTCAGAGAACTGACCCGTAAAGTAATTAGAAGAGGAATTCCCCCCATGCCCCACCCTCTTGTCTCAGAGCTGGGTCAGATGAAAGGCACCTCTGTTTACTTCCTGATCTGTCTAATTTCTGTAACAAGGACCATCCCAAACTCATCTCCCAGCAGCTGCTATAACTGAAACTCAAGAGATTGCCCCAGGCACCATGGCACCTCCTTAGAGCTGCTCGACCCTAATGGATTAGCTCTCCTTAGCACAGGTGGCAATTTAACAGGAGACCAAACTTTTACACTAGTAAGAGACCACTGAAAATTACTTCAAAGACCATAGGTCTAAAGCAGGGCAAAGAAAACACAGGATTGTCTAAAATGTGTACCAACTACCCATCCTCTCACCCACACTTTTCAAGGGAAAATGATTATGGGAGTAGCGGGAATGACAGGGAGCAAAGATTGATATAATTTCAAAAATGATAAAAAAGTAACATATTTCATTAGGAGTTCTAAAACTGCATGTTTTAACCATTAAATACAAATTTAAGGATCCATATCTACATAAGGACTGAGTTATATTTCAAAAAAATATGACTCAATTTTTCCCTGATAGACTGCTTACAATGTTACAAAAAGCAATATCAATGATTATTCTTTTTTTACTATACATTTCCCATTCATTTTAAGATACTAAACACCTTAAAAAAGTAACAAGCCATGTCATCCTCTTCACAATAGCCCAGCATTTTAATTAAGCTGCTTGCATAAAAATGTTGGTAAACAGGGCATAACACGTATACCATAATATTTCCTAACTTCCAGTGAAAAGCTCACAAAAATATTTAGAAAGCAGATGAGTTAGTTAGACAAAAGTCAGATTAGTCAAAAGACAGATTGGAGGCTGAGAAAAATGACTCTGAAATGCTGACAGAAGACTCTAAATTATGGATAATGCACATAAAAGCACTTTGACACATGTAAGAAAAAATGTAGCCGTTATTACGTTAGTAATTAAAAGGGAAACAACAGTCCATACACTGGCATTCATGTATATAATATATACATGATATATGTATATACATGATGAACTCTCAAAATTTTTCCTTAGTTTTTTAAACATCAGGTTTTGTAAATTCTAATACAGAAATTAAAGTGATTTGGGGATTGATTTCTTTTTACATTTAAAAATAAAATCCCAGTTGTTGAAATCAATGGAAAAGAAGTAAAGCTTATAACATGCCTACTAGGAATGTTGCGAAAAACGTCAGATTTGTCTTACCTTTTTAGATTTTAATCTCTTACTAGCTGACCACTACCTATGTGCACTATTGGAAAGAATCCTTTTCAAAGTGAAGCAGATGTGGGGAAAAAAATGGAAATGAAAGCATGTTGCATAAGAATAAATAAAGTCTCAAGATGCTTCGGAGCTCATATTGACTCAGAGTTTAACTTCTTTATCTTCCTTAGGGTAGAAAATTGAAATAAAAATATATGGTATCTATTAAGACATTTTGGTACCATAACTGTACATTTTTTAAATAAAAATACAATTTCTACTCTTATTTCTCAGATAAAACTGTGCATTTTTTATATCTGCCAGAACTTTCTCTAATATTAATTTTTTAAGTAAGTTAAACTTGTGATTTCCTTCCTATGCAAGCAAAAGCATCCTAAGGGGTTTGATAATGATCTGAGTAGGTTCTTAGGGCCGCAAATTGACCTTTTAGAACAGATTCCCTTTTTCTTTATTGCACCTCACTTGCCCTTCAGGAAACAGTGCTGAGTTCCACTTATAGACAAAGCATTTTTCCAGGCATATATGGATCTCAGAATCCTGCCTACTATTTTAATCACCCAGAGCTCACTTTATGAGGTTCCATGGAGATGTTTATGAATTAAGTAGCAGGAGAGAAGTATGCTGGAAAAATACTGATTTAAATATCTGAAGGCTGGGTGGTATGACATGAACCAGCTTTGTGAACCTGGACCAATCAGTTCATTTCTGTGTACCCCATTTCTCACTGTTAAAATGAGGAGATGGGGGTGGATTTGATTTCTAAAGTCAATTTTAAGATTAACATTGCATGATAAGATAAATTATATTTGAAGTTTTAACACCCCTGTCATATTTTATAATACTGTTATAATTTTGCATCATTTTCTCTTGAAGTTATCTTCACAAGTGAGCTGAGTAGTCATGCAATGGAATAATACAGCCACTTTTATTTGTTTTTCTACTTTTGAAGGTAACGGAATAGACTCTAAGTTTGTGACTCACTGCAAGCCACAAAACAACTTAGTGACAGGGTAGAGAAAGGAAACCAGGACCCCTAACTTCCTAATCAGTGTTCTGAATTATAGATGTATTTGTTTAAGAGACGTATTTTGCCAGGAAGTGCCAATTAAGAATAGGATTTGACCTTTGCTACCATTGCTGGCACATAAAAACAAAATTGAAAAAAAAGAGGTTGGATTATGCTCCACCATATGCTTAAATACTTCTGGAAGTAAACAGGGTCCCAGAACATGAGTAAATAACCTGTCTCTCTCTCTCTCTCTCTCAGAAATAGCACCCATTCTCCACTACCCAAAATGACCCTTATAAAATCTAAGAATAATTAATAGCATCTTTATTGTTTTATTTTATTCCTTACAACTTTATCTTAGATTATTTATTATAAGCTTTTCTATCACTGTATCTGCCAAGCATGGCTGAGAGCTTTTCAGTAAATATATTTATGAATTTCCCAATCACACAGGTGCTCACACTGCAGTTTCTATGCCAAGTAAGACCTGTTTTTAAATCCCCACTTTGACATTTAGCCTTGTGACCTTCAGCAGATTTTACTCAAATTCCTTGAACCTGAAGTTCATCGTTCCTACCACACAGGGTTGTCATAAAGATGAAAGGAGATAATGCAGGTGAAGGCTTTTAGCACAGGACTGTTGGTTCTTCTACTTGTTGTTAATGTTAATATTTTTATCATTATTTATGTCTATTTCTTCTTTTCTCCCCAAAGATAGAGACATATTATAATATCTATATGCCATCCCAAAAGGAATTCAATTAGTTTTGAATTCATTAATGCATAATCATTCTCTGCTTATACCAATAACTTTGTTAGATGCTTTTTTTTTCCAGGTCAGCTCCTGCCCTTGCATCCTGGTCATTTATCCTAGTTTAATGTGAGACCAGTGAATGGCCCCACTGGGCACATACCAGGGAGATGAGAGAAGCTGCAGAGAAAAAAAGGCTGGGAAAGAGCTGGCAGATGTGAAAAGTAAGAAAAGAAAGAGAGGAGCCCTAAGAAATGCCAATATTTAAAAACTGAATCACTGGGAAGAGGGTGATGTCATCCACAAAAATAGGAATCACAGAAAGAGGAATGAGATTAGGTGGGATATTAAAGAGCTCACGTGCAATCTTTTAGCAAGGAAATAGCATCACATGCTGAGATGGCAACACAGAGGCGAAAGCGCAGGACTGTAACCTGGGAGACAGGTCAGCCTGGGGTTGTCATCTGTTTCAAGGTTTTAGTTGAAACCAGAAGTTTAAGTTAGGTTGTTAATGAAGACAGAATAACTGGAGAAGAGATGGCTGAAGACAAATCTTTGGGAAAATATCCATATTTATGGGTTGGAAGGAGAAGGAAATATTAATTTTTCAACACAGCTACTAAACACTATATCCAAGGTTTATACAGGTATAACTTTATAGTAGTAAAAAAAACTGGGTGTGTGATAAAAATATTATACCTTAAATGCATTACTTATGCATATTTTAAAGCAGCTAATGGGAAAAAATCATCTTTTCCCATTTAATTTTCTGTTTCAATACAGTTTCCCATACCTCCATGGCCCAGGATGGGCTACACCAAAGTCAACACCAAATTATACATCCTTCTAACGTCAAACTTTGCTGCACACTAGGATGACTCAGGGAAGTCTTAAAACTCTTGATGTCTAGGTGGCACCCTGTGGCAATTAGATCAGAATATCTGGTGTGGAAGCCAGGCATTAGTGGTCTACTAGACCCTCTGGTGATTCCAATCTGCAATAAAGTTTGGGAACCTGTTCAAAGGAAAGTGTGAATGAAGGGATCTGTGTGTGTGAGAAGGGAGTGTCAGCCTGGTGAAATATGAGCTTTCCAGTTTCGCCTGGACCAGATCCTGGACCATCAACACTACGTGGAACCATTAAAATCTTAAGCTCACATATTTTTTTATATGAAGAAAGAATTGCAGAAAGATTTCATCTGTGATTAGGGAATTAAACTGATACCTGAGTTTAAGAAGTAACTCTTCTGGCTTGGAAGATGAGTCTCTGTTACTTGTCTTTGGGAAAAGTATTTGGATTATTTATCTGGGCCTTTATGATGAAGTCTGAAGAACTTTGCAGAGTTTGCAATGTCTAGAATTGACTGTAAATGATTCACAGTAAACAAAACACAAAAAATTATATATTCTCAGTAGCGTATGGAGTTCAGGAGAAAGAAAATTTTATTTCAAATGCCGTTAGAATTAGCATGTATTAATGGAGAAAAAATATCACTCACTAGAGTGGTTTTGGTTATTTTACTTTTTTAAAAGGTGGAACAAAAAAGTATATTAGTTCTTTTTATATATGTAGTTTTACAAACTTCTTTTTTAACAATACTGTACCATGAGCATTTTATTTCCCTTTCTTTTCTGGGGGTGGGGAGAGGGACATTTTAAATGACAAAGCAAATGTCTGACATATAGACGGACCAGTATTTATCTTAAAAAATCCAGTTATGTTAGATAACTTTTGTTTCCAAAATAAACGATAGTATAATAAATATTTTCACACAGAGTCCTTTGTATTTTTAATTATTTTTAGGATAGATTCCTAGAAGTAGATCTATGACAGATACAGTCAGGAAGATAAAGGACAAACTCTGAAGGTTCATGATACTTATTGACAAAATATTTTCCTGAAAAGTTGTACAAATAAAAACTTTCACTAGTATTTCATGGGTATATGTCTCATTCTACCCATTCTAACATAGACTATTATTGCTTTAAATATTTGTTAATATAACTTTACTCCTTCAATCCACATATCATCAATTATTAGTAATATTAATCATGAATAAAACTGATTTATAACTTCCTGCTTTGCAACAAAGTTAGAAAAAGTGACAGTCCTCTATTTCATTACATCTTTGAATTTCAGAAACCAGAATACAGATTTACTGATTTAAAAAAATGCAAATGAAAGTCTTTTATTCTCCCTGTGAAACTGAATAATGATGGCAATTTTCAAAGGCAAAGGAAAAAGATGTAATATTTTTGAACATGTACTATATATTCTTAAAGTAATTTGGGGATTTTGTTGTTATTTTAACTGATGAAATTGAATCTCAGAAAGTATTCAGGAATTTTCATTTACTAAGTGGCATCAATGTTATTTAACATCAGTTTTTACTTCAAATTCTATGTTCTTTTGATTAATTTTAAATAAATAATGGCTTATTCTTATTTCCATGGTAAAAAAATAATGTGGGATTTAGTGAGGGCATCGCTTTCTGAAAGGGCAACCTTCTTAGATATTGTGTTGAAAATTAAGAATATTGTAATGTTTAAATGCAGTGAATTAAAAAAAGAGATGTTTGCCTAATAATATAAATGTTACAAAAAAGTAACGAAGGAAAAACATATTTTGTTGAGCCACAAATGAGTTTAAATTAATTGAGACAATGAACTTAAACATTGTTTCTGTCTCAATCCAAGAAACCAAGTGTTTTTTTCCCTAGGTTCATTTCTTATTAAAATATGATGCTACAACACAGAACCCCTACATATCACACAAAACTTGAATGTTTCATGTTCATAAGCCACAATAAAAGGGAATGCAACTGTTATATTTAAGTGTATAGAAGTTCTTTAAGTTTCAAAGTAGCAGAAATTCAATGAGTCAAGTATTCCTATTTAAAGAAGAAAAACATTTTTATTCAAATATAATTTCTCTAAAATATTTCTTTGTGACCATTTATTTGTAAGGATAATAAAAATTATACTTTGTTTAACATGTAATGCTGCATCTCTTGATACTGGGAATATACTGAATATATGTATGTGTGTATATATGTATTTAGATTATAGATTGAGATATATTTTCTCCATGCATATAAACATCATATATCTCTATGAATAAAAATGGAAAAATAGTCAAATATACACTTAGAAATGTAAATAAAGGTTTATATTCTCTATTACATATATACTTACTTGCAGATTATCTCTATACTATATAAGCAATCACATACTATTCATAACTATGTATTCTTTGCAAGTGTATGAAAGTAAGTCCCTTTCCCCTTTAAAAATAATGTTATACATTTTATTTGGAATAAAATTAGCTCTGAATTTCTAAAAAAAAGAATATTAAATAAATGCAACAAGGACCCAGCATGTAATCATGAAATCCAGGCTGTAGATGTAAATTTCCCAAAATAATGAAGTATAAATACAGGAACAAATTTTAAAAAGGGGACAATATCCTTTATGCTGAAGAACATGTAGATGACTAACTTTTTTTCTATTTCTATATTTTCGTCATTTGGCGGGAAGGGGGAACAACCTTCAAAAACCAAAGATAAAGCAGTTGTACAAGAGTAAATAAATGTTTACTTAAACACTCAAAAATAAATGTTTCCTCTTTAAAAATGTGTTCACATTTACTTTGAAAATAAAATTAGCTCTGATTTTTTAAAACGATTACACATAAATGTGAAAATAAGTGGACAAGGACCCAAGATGTGTGCATTATTTATAAAAATCTCTATTAATCGTACCTGCCACACAACTTAATCAATAATTTATTGAAGGTCAGGACCCTTCCTTTGTCTGGTGCTGCAGACAGCGGGGCAAACTCTTCCTGGTTATAATGAAGGTGATTTTCTCATGGTGGGGTTGTGGTTATTGATTCTGAAGTACTCCTGTCCTGAAGATCTGTAAACTAGCCAAATTTGACATTCTGGCTTAGGAAATCACTACAGTGTAAGCCTATTATTAGATAAGGTTCTTTGTATTTTTCAAAACCAAATTAAGTTACAAAATATCTGTTTTAGGACCCAGAAACACACCTCATACTTATGTGGTAAGCTAGAAAGGCCAAATGAGATCAAAGGAAAAATTTACATTTTCTTTTTTGCCAAAATATCGCTATTAACATTCCCCAAATTACTACATTTTACTAGGTTTCTTGGCTGGTTTTAGCCCTCAAGCTCACAAAAGTATTAAAACTGAGACTAAGGAATCCAAAAGAAGCACTAAAATTCAAGCATTTGTACATTAAGAAAAAGAATGCTATCTGTTTAATTAACATGTCACCTCCTGGAAGGCCAGGTGTTCCTTAGAAGTTACCTGTGTAAGTATTGATCCATCTAAACTTCATACAACTTGACAAGATAATGTGGTAACAGAAGCTTTGTCTGAGGGGAAAAAATATGTCTAAAGACTTGTTTACTACTTCATCTCTTAAGAAAGGATCTCACAGTGTGTCTTTGTTCCTAAGTAGGATAGTGCCTTTAGTACAAGTTTATGCTTGTAGATAATTTTACTGTGATTGTTTGTTGTTCATTATTTAGATGTGTAGTTTAGAAAAGTTATCAGTTTTCCAGGCTATATTACCCCCCTCACCCGCTATGTGGGTAACATATTCGCTATATTTCAATATGGTAGGGTTGATTTCAGAAAATAAGAAAATGCTGTATAAAATAGCAAAAGAATGTCTACTTGCCCTTCATATTTATTTAATCATACACTTTTATATATACACAGATATGCACGCACACATGCATGTTTATGAACTACAAATATATAGCTATGCATGTATTTGTATACTAAAATGTTTTTATGCAGATTCATACATTTATGAGAATCATTACTGTAATTGGGATAATTTTTTTTTCATATTATTGAACAGTTCCTTGAGAAAAATAAAATATAAATATGACTTACTTTAAAAATGCTTAGGAGTAATAATAATTGTGTAATCCATAAAATAAATTTGAGTGTAATGAAAATATAAACGGGTCCTAGTACCAAGCTTTTATTGTTCAAACAAATGTAAAGATGCGACCAGTAGGTGCCATTTTTAAAATGAGGCTAACCAAGCCCTAACTACAACAGACAGTGCTCATCACTTACAAGGAACTTCTGTTAGATAACCACTTCCACTGCAACTGTTATAGGACTTATTACTCACTTTTAAAAGTCAGGTCAAAATGCTTTAAAATATTAAAAAATAAGTAATTTTAAGTCTGAGAAAGTAAATGTGAAAATGTACTATCATAATCTGCCATGACTCACTGAACTGACTGGCAAGCAAAATGCAAAGGGAAATTAAGAGATCTAGCCAGGCCTGTGTAAAAGAGACACAGAAATACAAATTTTGGTGATTAGGAGGATTTAATAATATAGGGTGAAGTAGGAGCAATTGTCCAGGGTCTACCATATCATAAAGAAAATATTCCACTATGAATCCATATGTTCAAATTTTGTGATTTCTTAAATTAGGTTCTTTTTCAGTTGTCTATGTGACAGATGACTCTTAAACTTAGTGGCTTAAAATGCTGACTATTTAAACATCTTTCAACATTCTCCGGTTGTCTGGGCTTAGCTCAGTGGATTTTTTGTTCTTGCGATGTCAACTGACTGGACCCCTGCACCTGGTTGGTAGTTGGTGCTGGCTGGCTGTTGTGAACTCACATGAAACTTTTGAGAATGTCCCATTTCTCTTCCACTTGACTCCCCCATGTGGTCTGGGCTTCTCACAGAGAGCAACTAGGTTCCAAAAAGGAGCATTCAAAGAAGACACATTCCAATGTATGAAGCTTATCAAACCTGTTTGCATTATGCTTACTGACATCCCATCAGCCAAAGCTTGACACCAGGCCAAGCTCAACATAGATTTAGCAGAGGACTATACAGGGCATGAATTAAGAAGGCATAGGTTCATTGGGGGCCTCAAAAATAACTGTCTTCCATAGTTTACCTTGTATTTATATGCCTTAATATGGGAGAAGTGGATTCAGGGTAACAGGATTTGGAGGGCGAAGGCCAGCAAGAATAGGGCTCCAGCTGGAGAACAGTTTCAGACTGACTGCATGGGAAGCTCTGAAGCTAAATTCCATACAGAGTTAGTCCAACCTTCAGGGAAGAGGGTCATGGGACTCTTAGAACCAAGCCAGTCACCTTTCAGCAGAGATCAGCTCTACCTCTTAAGAAGGGGATACAGTGGTACAGTTCAGGGCAATCCTCTGGGAAATGGGGTCACTGTTAATTATTATCAGCTAACCCTCATAGTGGCTGGAGCTAGAAGTACACCGTGGATATTGACATGCAAAACTTGGCTTCCTTGTTCCTAGGGATATTGATCTCAGCAATCTTGATTCCATAAATACTTCTCCTAGTAAAACTGTCATCCATTCTACGTCTTGACTTTCAGGACCTAAGAGCTACATCCCTAACCACAGTAAAGCATTCTCATGAACTTGAGTCTTACTATCAGAAAGACCTAATATTTTTTCTCCCTACTCAGATATATGAGTATTTTTATATTTATTAGAATAATTATTATATTTTCTCTCTACTCTTATAAATCTATATAAAGGAAGACAAAAATAATCTATGACATTCTTATTTTTCTTTACTTATTTTTGGAAAATATATCCTAATTGAAGAAATCACTTAGCTAATATGTTATCTACTATGTATTTAGTACATACTATGTAACAGTCACCGTACTAACATTCTACATGTATGAAATTATTGGGTCTTCACATCATTGTGGGTTGTAAGGATGAGGCTATGAGAGGCTCATGAGAGGCTATGAGAGGTGATTCTACTGGCAAGTGATACATCTAGTATGTGAATTGTGGATGGGAAAATAGGAGATATATCCATTATGGTACGTTGCCTCTTTAGGGAATAAGGGCTAGATATCTTTTAGACCATTTATTAGTCAAGGTCCAATCAGGAGAGATATATCACTCAGTAATTTAGGGACTTCCCTGGTGGTGCAGTGGTTAAGAGTCTGCCTGCCAATGCAGGGGACATGGGTTTGAGCTCTGGTCCAGGAAGATCCCACATGCCGTGGAGCAACTAAGCCCGTGTGCCACAACTACTGAGCCTGCACTCCAGAGCCTGCGAGACACAACTTCTGAGCCCGTGTGCCACAACTACTGAAGCCTGTGTGCCTAGAGCCCGTGCTCTGCAACAAGAGAAGCCACAGCAATAAGAAGCCTGTGCACTGCAATGAAGAGTAGCCCCTGCTCATCTCAACTAGAGAAAGCCCACGCGCGGCAATGAAGACCCAACGCAGCCAAATATAAATAAATAAAATAAATAATTTTTAAAAAGTATATCACTCAGTAATTTAAAAATAGGAAGTTTAATATTAAGAATTATTGAACTATGATAGAAGAGTTAGTACAAAGGTGTAAAGAGAACTCTGAAGGGTTCCCTAGGGATGTGAAAGTACTCAAGAAAGGACAAAGTTTGAAGTGAAGCCCTTTCCCAAGGCAGAGGTTCAGATCTCATTGGAGAAGGTGTGATTTCTGTCCACCGTATGGCAGAGAAATTGACTGGTTTTTCCCAGGCCAGAGCTGGTTCATGGCCACTGTCTAAGCAAGGAGAAAACTTTCAGGGTGTAAGCAAGCTAAGTCTCATGGGCAGGGATGGAAAGGGAGTTGGGGTGCTATTGTGAGTGTAAGACCAGGAGTATGTGTTATCTACTCTGGGAGAGACACAGAAAACAAACCTCTGGAAAGCAGGTGAGTGAGCCTGGCTGATACAGCTCTCAAGGTTGGTGGGCAGTTTCTCGCTGGGAGTCACTGTACTGATGCAGGCAGGAGTCTGGAGTATGTGGAATCTGCATTGGGAAGGCCCAAGGCAAGGTCACCTCAAGCTCCGGCCCAGGTTGTGAAGTCACTGAGGGAGTCCCCTCTGGGTTCAGAGCTGGGGCAGTGCACAACCTGATGTTTCCACTCACATGCCCTACTGACTAAACATGTAGCAGGAGCAGGAAAGAGCAAAATAAAGCCCACGGGAACCAGGGAGAAAAAGCCCTCTCCCTCCTACGTGTCCCTACTGTGCCCTCTTCTGACCAAGCTTTACACAGCGGTCACTGTGTGGGAGAAATACTGAAGAGTCCAGCAGTTGTCATGGGGCTGGTACTGAAGGGTGAATTTGCAGATGGGATGCAGTAAAGCCATCACTGGCACAAACCATAAAACAACTGTTATTATAGAGTTGATTTACACAGCTTAAAAGTCACTGGAGAACAGTTACACTAATATTTTAAATTATCTTTTGAGAATAAGTTAAACATCTAAGGAATGGCATAGGCTGTCTAATAACACCTAACACATTTTACGACCTAAATTGCCAGGAATGGTGTACCCCAAATCTAACAAGCCCTGAATGCTCCTAACTTCCTTCCAAAGCACAAGTTTCTCCATGGAATTATTATTATTATTATTTTTAGCTGCAGAGTGACTTGCAGGGTCTTAATTCCCTGACCAGGGATTGAACCCAGGCCCTCGGCAGTGAAAGCGCAGGGTCCTAGCCACTGGACCGCCAGGGAGTTCCCCTCCATGGAATTATTGAACAAACCACTTTCCTAGTCCCATCCAGGAATTCTTTCAGAGGGAAGGGCTTCAGTCATCTCACAGTAACAACACTTTTAAAGTAATCAATACTTGTGACAACTCTTTGAAATCCCTAGGATGAGTTCTTTCAACTACGGACATACTTCATGCAAGACACATAAATTCAACAGGAAGGAAACTAAAAAGTCAGAAAAGTTTATGATTTTCTATTATAATTGCCTTTTAGAACTGAATGTGATTTTGGTCCATGCCACCCAAGTTCTATTCTAGTTTTAGGTTTACAAGATCTCGAACAGAATCTAGAAACTGTAAATGGTTGCTCTTGGTCAATTTTATTATTAGCAAGTAATCAGAAACTCATTTAATGTATCTTCAAGTTTCTGAAATTGGTTCTCATTTTGTTTTTGAATTATTTTTTGGAAGAGTAACTACTCCTAAAATTCATTTTCTTTAATGTATTTCGAAGAAAATACATTAGGACTAGACAAAATTGAATTGTAATTTATGTTCCCATAAACTTTGCTAGGTTTTAAGTACTTATTTGCCATGAAATTTTTAGCCAGTTTTATGTCCTTAACACAGGAACAATGCATTACAGAATTCCCCATTTCAAATGATTATACTGTTTTAATTACACTCCCTTTCCTAATCGCAAAGGAAATGTTAAGTGGAGAATCTTTTTTTAAGATTTATATATTTTCCTCTAGTTGATATAAGATCAGATATATTATGTGGGGGAATAAGAGAGATTTAATAACTAGCTGGCTTTCCCTGTACCTGTCACTAAACCAGTTCTTTTTCTTGGTTATGTTTAGGTAAGTTTAAAAGTTAACTACTTAAAATTTATATATTTTATTACAAAGATCTGTTTTCAATAGAAGCTTCCTTAGTTTTATAAAAAATGGAACCTAGATATATACTAGGCATATTATGTACTTAGCATATGACCTATGGGCTCAGCAAAACAACCTATATGAATTGCTATAACAGAATATAACAGGAATATTAAAAAATAAAATTTAGGAAGTTTATTCACCTGTAGTGGAATTTCCAAGGCCTGTTTTCTCCCCTCTCCTCCCTCTTTCTCTCTCTCTCTCTCTCTCTCTCTCTCTCTCTCTCTCTCACACACACACACACACACACACACACACACATGCACACACAACATAGTATCTATTATAAGAGATTTCATTATTATGAACTTAACTATGTCATATTATGATACAATTCATCTTTATGAAACATAATCACATAAATACCATATAACATGGTTAGTAAGAAAGGTGGATACAAGCGCTTTCATCACTTTGTTTAAAAACAGTCCAGGATGCCTTATATTTCCCTTTAATTCCTTTGCACATTAAAGAGTAATTTTCACTTCTAAGCAGCATAACATAGAAAAGATCTTGTGACAAACCCATGTGAAAAGGCCTCTATTAGAGTTAAGATCAGAGATTTAAAATAGATATCTCAGTTTTATGAGATAAATTATAAATTTAGATTCATCAAACTTATCAAAGTTACGGATTTTGAGGTTTAAATCTCAGTACTGCAACTTCTAGTCCTGTGGTCTTCACCTGGTTTATGAGCTTCTTTATGTCAGTTTTCTCGTCTAAAGTTTGGGTGAAAATAATACCTAGCTTGAGGGTTGTGAGTATGAGGAAGGTAGAGTATATACAGAATAGCGTGCAGATATAGACAGATAGATGATAGATAAAGTGGTGAACTACGCACAATGCAAGATGTTTATTGAAAGGTTAGTATCATTGCAGCTTTCATCTTTTTCTTTTCATCACTATAATATAAAATGTTGCCTAAAATAGTCTGAGTGCTCAATAAATACCACAAAGTACCTCCCAGTAAAAACAAAAAATGCAAAATATATTTTGATATACATTTTTAAGTGAACAAATAAATTAATGACTGTTCTTAATATCTTTCCATTTTTGATGCTATACTATAAAATCTAGAAAGGCAAATATTGATATATTTAAGCACAAAAATGAAGACTTATTTTCTCTTAGTTAATGAATTAAAGGTGTGTGCACCAGTTTCTCAGCAGTTGATAGAATAATTAAATCAAAGACAAAGATGATCTGAACTAGAGGAACAGCCTTGACTTTCCATTCACTGAGATAGATCATATACTGGACCGTAAAACAAGCCTGGATGTTATCAAAACAACCAAAATCACAGAAAGTATGTTTTCTGACACCAATGAAATTAAACTAAAATCAATAACAAAAAGGTATCTAGCAAATCTCAGATATTTAGAAATTAAACAGCACAATTCTCAATAATTCACAAAGACAAAATCACAAAGTAATTAGAACAATTTTTAATTAAATGGCATGGAAAACACAACGTATCAAACTTTATAGGATACAGTTCAACATGTTTAGAAGAAAATTCATAGCTTGATACTCTTTTAACAGAAAAGAAGAAAAGCTAAAAATCCATGGCATAAGGGTCATCTTAAGTAGCTAGAAAAAGAAGACCAAAGTAAATCCTAAGTAATATATGTAAGAGCAGAATTCAATAAATTTAAAAGAGAACAAGGATAAAACTAACAAAGATAAAAGTGGTGCTTTAAAAAAATCAACAAAAGTGATAAATTCCTAGTAGATTGTTCAAGAAATAAAAAGAAGAGGGAATGAATTACCAACACCAGGTATGAAAGAGGGATTTTGCACTACAGATCCTTATAGACATTGTAAGTAATTAAAATTTATGTGTAATTATAAAATAATTATAATGTAACAATAACTTTTAAATAATATTAAATAATTATAAAGTAATTTTATGAACTTAATGAAATCTACACACACACACACACACACACACACACACACGTATGCATGTACACCACAGAGGGCCTAATGCTTTCACTGGTGAAGTCTACCAAACATTAAAAGAGTACCGATCTTAAACTATTTCAAACAATGGAAAAATATCAATTATTTCTCAACTGCTTTTGTGAAAAAGAAATTAATTACCAAAACTTGAAAAAGACATTACAAGGAAAGAAAATTATAGGCCAATAACCCTCAGGAATTTAGCCCTAAATGAAATATTAGCAAATAGAATCCATTTATGGTGATACATCGTGACCAAGGCGAATTTACTTCAGAAATGCTGGATTGATTGAACATTCAAAATTAATCAATATAATCCACATTATCAGAATAAAGAATCATGATTATTTCAATAAATATATTAAAAATTTGACAAAAGTCAATTTCCAATCATGTCAAAAACTCTCTGTAAAGTAGGAGTAAGAGGGAGTTTCCTCAATTTGATAAAAAGCATCTGTAAAAAACCTCCAGGTAACCTTTCACTCAGTAGTGAATTATCGCACAAATTTCCTGTAAGCTTGGGAATGAGAAAGAAATGAACACTTACACCGTTTTTATTCAACATTTAACTAAGTATGCTAGTCACTGTAATTAAATAAGCTGAAGACATAAAGATGATAGAGGAAGAAATAGAAACTCTACTTGCAGATGGCATGATTGTTTATGTACAAAATTCTAAGGAATTTATAGAATAGCTTTAAAAACTAATTAATAAATTTAGTATATTCACAGGGTATAAGGTTAATAAGTAAAAATACATTATACTGATACATACTAGCAGCAAATATTTTGAAAATAAAAAAGTTAAAAATATATTTACAATAGGTCAAATTCATATAATACTTAGGAATAATGATAACAAAGCATATGCAAGTTCTCTCAATGGGAGCTATAAAATATTGCAAAGAAAAAATGTAAGAAACAAATGGAGAGAAGAATGATGTTCATGGACTAGAAATATTAATATTATTAACATGCCAATTTTATTGTAGTTGATCTATAAATTCAATGAAATCCTCATCATAACTTTTTTTGTTACCTTCAGAAGAGTTTTTTGGTAGAAACTGATGAATTAATTTTAAAATAGATATGGAAATGCAAAAGACCTGGAATAGCCAGAGAATCTAGAAAATGAAGAATAAAATTAGAAGAACTACACTATCTGACTTTTAAGATTTCTTATAAAGCTGCTTGAGAGATGGTCAACTGTGGATATATCTTGTTCTTCTACACCATTTAGAATTCTGAGCCATCAATCACCACTTATTATTCCAGAGGTATGTAAAAATGAGTGCCAGATAGTCACACTTAGGAGAATCTACTGAATATGAAGAGAAAAAAAATTAAATAGCACACACATAAGGCATTCATAGAAGAAATTAAATAGGATGTAGGGTTAGGAAGGGGTTGGTCAAGATCTTTTCAAAATTATTCTACAAAATACTGCATCTCTAAGATATAGTTTTTAAAAAACGTTCTGTGCCCAATTAAACTAGAAAACTTTTGCGTGGATTATCCGTCTCCTCATGGTCACCCCAGGCAGAGTTGCAACAAAGGAAAACTGACTAAACCCATGGAGGAAACCTGAAGTGAATAAACCTGCTTATTTTATCGAGATTCAGTTGTTTATCAAGCTCTTTGTTGTTATTAATCATGGAACCCTTTTTCTTGGGAACAATTTTAATGTGTTAAATGCAGCACGTTCTGGGAAGGGCTGGATTATTCTAGTAAAAGGACTCTGCGGAACTGCGAGTTTGTGGGAAAGGATGATTATGCAGGAAGGAGGCAAAAGGAAAAAAAGAAACTTGTCATCTTTGGCAAGTTTCTTTCACCTAACTTAAGAGGAGTTTCTGTTTTCACATCTATTTGCCCAGATGAGTATTCTAACAATAAGCCTGTGAACAGCTCAGTAGCATGGGTAATGCAGCATACGTCTTAAAATCACCCAGAAGCTGGGAACCCATCTCACCTTTCCCAACAAATCACAAGTGAATAAGAAAAAACCAAGGTTTCTGAAGATGATACAAATTCAAACTTGTGAATTCTTAACCATCACGGCAAACCTGGGGTTAACTGGAATCTAGGCTTAAGAGTACTTTGAAAAATCATGCTAAGTATTATATTTTTAAAAATAATAGTATGTGAATATCAATTATAGAAGTAAACCCTTATAAAAATCTTCCTGACCAAAAGTGATTTGAGGAGATAGATGTTGGAATACCTATATTGGTGAGTCATAATCATTGGGAATGTGGGAGTATGTGTCCTACTGTATACATACTTCGAAAAGAAGAAAAAGGTAAGAATTCTATGTATTTAAAAGAGAGCAGGCAGGGCTTAAAGTATTGAGAAACATTTCTATCAAACCAGAATTGTTCTGGGAATTGCACAAATTGCTCCAATATCGATGAGATAATCATCCAGCAGGCACCTTACATATTCCTACTGCTTTTCCATTTCCAGGTCCCCAAGGGTCCCCTGGACATTTAGAATTAGACTCACCAGAATTATTATTCCCAACGTGGGCTGTGATCACAGCAGCACCCTATTAGACACAGGAACTTCAGGGACAACAGAGGTCATCATTACATAGCTCCGAAGCAAAGAGCCTTTGTTCCACTGGTTGGGGGTTTAACATTCTCTGGCTGTGCTTAATTACTGGATGGCCTTTATGCATTAGAAGAAAGGTCATTTTGGTCAAACATTTAAATAAACCATCTCTCCTACACTCATAGAGTACCTATGACTCAGAGTTTTATAAGAATCAACTGGTGGTAAAATAGAGGACAGTCAGCACCTGTGAGATCCTGAGCAATCTTGCTTTCTAGAGTTCAATTTTGCCGCGTGTATTGCGAGGGAATTGGAGTAATTGGACTCCGGGATCCCTCCCAAACTCTAAAGCAAGCAAGCAAACAAACAAATGAGCAAAAACCACTATAATTTTATTGAAGTCAGGGATCTAGGTGGGAGAAGGAATATATTCCTCCACTGAGCAAGTAGACCTCTCCAGGAGGTACCCTGCCCCTTCTTACTGGGACAGCTCTAGCTTCATTATAACAGTCTAAATACTGAAACACAAATCTCACTCAAACTAGCATTTTAAATGTTCTAGTTTATTATGGCCACTTAAGGAACACTGTATATTCTCTTTTCTTCACTTGAATACTAAAAATAGTAACATAAAGAGCAACTGTTTTGTAAGGAGCTGAATTTATTGAGGGAAGAGGGAAAAAAGATGAAGTCTTTTATTTCTCTCAAATAAACTAGAAGTATTTTTTCTAAAAGGTGGGAAAAACTGTCTGGCTTTCTAAAAGGTAGGTAAAATTCCTTGCAAAAAGCTAGTCTTTATTACACAGAAGAAAAATATTTGATCAAAGTTTGCATCCTGAGATACAGTACAAACTATATAGGTCATAACTTAATTTCACGCTGACTGTCCCAGATAAAGGCTCTAAGAGGGAAGGTTAGCTCATATGTTTTGCTTTCAGACTCTCTCAGTTAGGTCTAGATCCCCCTTTTTCCATCTGATATGACATTCCAGCATGCACTCTGCCAATGACATCACATAAACCAACAGGAGAGTAAGGCACCCCAGCATGAGACAAATAAACAGCATTCTGTCAAACTTCCAAAGGTGATGTACTATAATACACTGAAAAAGCAAGCAAACTTGAAAGACAATTGGAAAGTTAAGTTGATCATCAGGAGTATGGGGCAGGCACAAACTATTTTGTGAAATGAGTGCTTTGAATTAGGATAAATATGAAAGCTTAAGGCTGATTAATAGCTATTGTATTCAAAGACTTCTGAGATATATTTCTTAGAACTGTGGACCAGAGTAGAAATGCAAGCAGATTAATTAACAATAATGTTTTTGTTTCCATTGCATGGAACCAAACAGAATAAGCAAGTTCTACATGAATAAACATTATTTCCCAAGGAAATTGTGTTACAAGATCTTAACCATAGATGCTTTTATTGGCCTGTGCCCAGATGTCTGCCATCACAAAGTCAGAAGAAGAAAACCACTATGTGGTAACAAATAAGGAAATCGACTTATAATGGAAGTTAGAGAGTTTTCCTTCCCTAGATGCTGCTCCAGTCTTAGAAAGTTCTTACGTTATTTTGAAGTGGCGGGGTTCTGACACGGGTTTTTTTTTCTTCAGATAACTAAGCCAAGGTACTGTTCTTGGAAACTTTATTTTCTCCATGTCATTTCTCATCATTAACCCTACTGAAGGATGTGGTGCCTGAAGAAATACAGATTATCCAGCTTTCAGATGACAAGGTTAGAAATGGGATTCAGCTGGCTCCGTGCCAGAATTTCCTTTTTTTTTTTTTTCTCTTTCCATCACTCTTTTCCTTTCAGACCCTGCTATGGTCACAGTAGAGGATTTCCCATAAGCAGGACCAGAAAGTATGACGTAAAGGACTGTCAATATTGCTCTTTCTCTTTCAAGCATGGTCACCATTAATGTAAATACAGTAAAAAGAATGGAAAAAAAACTATTATAGATTCAAAACAATGCATCCCTTCTGAACCCATGTCTGAGTGCTCTGAATATGGATATACTCAGATTGTCTTTTCACTCATTTGTTCTTACCTTCTGTTATTCATTCATTGCTTCACATTTGGTGAGTCAATAATCATTTATCACTTGCTTTTTATTTTGTAAGATAAACACAATGCTACGGGCTTAGGAGATACTCAGATTTTCTCTTGTCATAAAAGATTGTGCTGCTTTTCCTGAATGGTGCTTCCAAAACACATGGAATTGGTTAGCTTTACAATGAATGTGTTGAAACATAATGGAACAATACTCTGAATGTTGGAAAATCGGTGCTCTCAAATGATTTTCTATGCATTTCGTAAGTAATTTTAAACCTATGCTCAAGTATTCCTTGACCTATGCTAATGCCTTGATTTCCCCAACAGCAAAATGAAATCAATAATACACACATTTGCTTACTTTGTGGGAATATTTGGGATCTATGAGAAAGATGATTTTTGCTATTTTGAAGAATTATAAAGTATCCTGACAAATTATCTTATCACATTTATCAGATGAGAAAATATAAAAGCAACAAAATTTCAAGTAAATCCTTTATACTTAAGACATTTAAATTGGAACGCTAAGTGCATGTGTAAGAATGACTATGTATCTACCTAAAGTTGTTTTATATAAAGGAGCTGTACTCCATAGTACTGAACCAGGTATTAAATATTACAGCCTGAAATGGTTAAAAAAAAACTAAATTAAAACACTACCGGGCTTCCCTGGTGGTGCAGTGGTTGAGAGTCCACCTGCCAATGCAGGGGACACGGGTTCCTGCCCCGGTCCGGGAAGATCCCACATGCCGCGGAGCGGCTGGGCCCGTGAGCCATAACCGCTGAGCCTGCACGTCCGGAGTCTGTGCTCCGCAACGGAAGAGGCCACAACAGTGAGTGGCCCGCATATCGCAAAAGAAAAAACAAAAAAACAAAAAAACGAAAAAACAAAACCAAAAAAACACTACCATATTTTTATGTTGTTATTTTTCCTTTTTTTTTTTAAACATCTTTATTGGAGGATAATTGCTTTACAGTGGTGTGTCAGTTTCCCCTTTGTAACAAACTGAATCAGCTATACATATACATATATCCCCGTATCTCCTCCCTCTTGCGTCTCCCTCCCACCCTCCCTATCCCACCCCTCTAGGTGGTCACAAAGCACCGAGCTGATCTCCCTGTGCTATGCGGCTGCTTCCCACTAGCTATCTATTTTACGTTTTGTAGTGTAGATACGTCCATGCCACTCTCTCACTTCATCCCCGTTTACCCTTCCCCCTCCTGTATCCTCCTGTATCTGATGTATCTAATCCTCCCTGTATCTACATCTGCATCTTTAATTCCTGTCCTGCCCCTAGGTTCTTCAGAACCATTTTTCTTTTTTTGATTCCATATATATGTGTTAGCATACAGTATTTGTTTTTCTCTTTCTGACTTACTTCACTCTGTATGACAGACTCTAGGTCCATCCACCTCACTACAAATCACTCAATTTCATTTCTTTTATGGCTGAGTAATATTCCATTGTATATATGTGCCACATCTTATCCATTCATATGGACATAAAGAAACTTAGGTTGCTTACATGTCCTGGCTATTGTAAATAGAGCTGCAATAAACACTGTGGTACATGACTCATTTTGAATTATGGTTTTCTCAGGGTATATGCCCAGTAGTGGGATTCGTGGGTCATATGCTAGCCCTATTTTTAGTTTTTTAAGGAACCTCCATACTGTTCTCCATAGTGGCTGTATCAATTTACATTCCCACCAACAGTGCAAGAGGGTTCCCTTTTCTCCACATCCTCTCCAGCATTTATTGTTTGTAGATATTTTTAATGATGGCCATTCTGACTTGTATGAGGTGATACCTCATTGAAGTTTTGATTTGCATTTCTCTAATGATGAGTGATGTTAAGCATCCTTTCATGTGTTTGTTGGCAATCTGTAGATATTCTTTGGAGAAATGTCTACTTAGGTCTTCTGCTCATTTTTGGATTGCGATGTCTTTTTGATATTGAGCTGCATGAGCTGCTTGTAAATATTGGAGATTAATCCTTTGTCAGTTGCTTCATTTGCAAATATTTCCTCCCATTCTGAGGGTTGTCTTTTCATCTTGTATGGTTTGCTTTGCTGTGCAAAAGCTTTTAAGTTTCATTAGGCCCCAACTGTTTATTTTTATTTCCATTTCTCTAGGAGGTGGTTCAAAAAGGATCTTGAAGAGATTTATGTCATAGAGTGTTCTGCCTATATTTTCCTCTAAGAGTTTTATAGTGTCTGGTCTTACATTTAGGTCTTTAATCCATTTTGAGTTTATTTTTGTGTATGGTGTCAGGGAGTGTTCTAATTTCATATTTTTACATGTAGCTGTCCATTCATCAGTGATATTGGCCTGTAGTTTTCTTTCTTTGTGACATCTTTGTCTGGTTTTGGAACACTACCAAATTTTAAATTATTAAATAATAAACAAAGTATAGCAGTTTAAAGGTAGACATTCTTTTCACGTTTATATGGATTTCTGTTTCTTCTTAGGTCAATAACCTGGAAAAAATAATAGTAATCTAGAATGTTTATATCATGTCACCTTTAAATTGATATTTGAAAACGTATTAGCCTTTTCTTAGTGTAAGGGAAAACAACATGATTTTTCAACTTCCCAAATATCATAATGCAGAACTGAATGTGATTTAAAGATTCTGAATGAGTCTCTTGAAATCCACATACATTAAGTGATCAGAGTGGTATTTTGATGAGATTGTAGGCCATTTACATTACCATGAAAGTCCTGGATTATTTCTTTTATGATTATTTAAATGCCATATATAGCCAAATTCTTCACTGTAGATATACTACTATTTTGAGATAAGAAACCATATGCTAAGGCAAAATTCTGAATGACGAATAAAACAAATTGCTTAGTGTAGTTGTCACTAGTTTCCTCTTATATAAATAGAATATCTAAGTCATAATATTTTAAGCTAAAACAGCAGTTTTGAAAGTTCAAATTCTCTTGATCTATAAAAGTAATTTATGACTGCACAGTAGGCAAAACAAATGTTACCAATCCATGGCCCAAATTATTAAGTAGAAAAGACCAAGGTGGGCATAATTATTTTTACTTTTCTGACAGATGCAATTTTTCACATGCTAATGCTTAACTACATGATGGGAAGGGTTAGGAGAAGTAGATTGTCACTGAAATCAAGCTGCACTCGTAGAAAATGCTTGGTGGGATGCAGGAATGTGTTTTGAACTTTTACATACAGCTCTCCATATAGAAAATCCAGTATGTAGTGTAGATATGGGGAAAAAAATAACCCTGCTTGTTTTCACTTACAATGATTTTTGGTCATGTGGCTGAAGCTTGAACATCTGTTTAGAAAAACAACAAAGTCATTCCCAAAAAGTAGTTTTCAACTATGAACAACTTATAATTTGCAGGTTACTTCTACCCTATGGCCTTTAGTTCCACAATCCATAAAAGGAACAGGATGCATTATATAATATTTAAGGTATTTCCAGATCTAAAATTTTACGTTTTTATTAGAATGAAGTCTTGATGGATTGATGAAAGATACATATGTGATAAAGTATAGTAAAATATTAAGTAGATGGTGTGTGTACAGCATTTGCTATATTTAAAAAAATTTTCATGATAAAATGTTGAAAAATGTAACTTAATATCCTGTAATTGTATACTGATATATAAAAATGAATACATGCCATCACATAATTTATTTTGATATTTACATTACATTTGATATTTACATTGGTAACTGAAGTATAATTGAATTTTTTCAGCTCCATTTTATAAATGTAACTGAGAAGGGAAAGGACTTATCTAAGGTCACATAACTCGTTAGTGGGAGAATTTTTTTAACAGCCCCTGTTGGTGAAATTAAAGTTCAAATTAAGCATTAACATATATCCCTTTCATGAGGCAGGCATAGCTATGCTGAGCACTTATTAAATGTGCACAGCAGCACACCATGGACATCACAGAGTTTCATGGGACTTTATAGTTTCACATACATTGCCTCATTCAATTAATTTAAAAAAAAAACAAACTGTAAGATGGGTCATCAGGAAGTATTACCTGCATTATAGCAATGAGGCCTCTCAAGCCAGAGCAATATCATGACTAGCTCAGGATAACAGAATCAGTAAAGATAAAAACAGATATGGGTCCAGAATCCTGACTATGTCCTACTGGAAACATGAAGACTATGAAAGAAAAGATATGGACTTTACTTAGAAACAACTTAAAGTCAAATTGGTGAGATGTGATATGTTTTATGAAGCAACCAGAAAATAAATAAAAACCACTAGCAAATGTTATTGGTTGTGTAAAACCAGACCCATAGGAACTTATTTACTAAAGACATTCAAATTAAGAGAAAAGGGTGCTGAAAAGACTGTTACTCTCAAAGGACAGAACCTAGAATTTCAGACATTGGTATCAATTCTGAAAATTTTGAAAGTAAAGTTTTAGGCTTTATTGGCATTTCTCCAATTCTCCAGCAAATTTGATAATATAGTAATGATCACTTTCGTCTTCTAAAAAGT
Organism: Neophocaena asiaeorientalis asiaeorientalis; assembly: GCF_003031525.2. Lineage (NCBI taxonomy): Eukaryota > Metazoa > Chordata > Mammalia > Artiodactyla > Phocoenidae > Neophocaena > Neophocaena asiaeorientalis. The sequence goes on along the minus strand of NW_020173033.1, from coordinate 1,020,651 downwards.
GAATCTTGAGATAGTTCACTTATATACTTGACTAATTTATTTATTTATATTTAAGACAATACAATAAATGTTCATATTGGTCCATGTACATCACCACGACCTCAATCTGGTCAACCTATTCTTGAAAGGAAGGACCCCATGACTGTATCTTTATCAGCATATTATGACTATTTAGGAATCTGCAGTGACTTTGAACAATGCAAAGCTGTAACAACAGAATACAGAAAAAAAAAATGAAGAAAAAATTTTTTCAAACACAGCTACAAAATGTTGTTTTTGGAAATGTTGGATTAAGAAAATTAAATTAGGTGGTTTGAATATACTCTCTTGTGTTGATACAACCTCAAATTGTCTAAACGAAATGTAAATAAACTATATATTTTCCACTGTGCATGTTCATGGAGAAGAGGAAAAATAAAAATAATAGAGTTCGGCAGAATAAATTATAAGGTTGATTTTAATTGGTTTATTAACTAAGATATTATTATTATTGAATACTTTAAAAAAAGGTGATTTACATTTTCTTTGGTGCTTGCATGCAGATTTCATTCTGACAGTCAGCTATCTATCTATTTGCCAGTGGTCAAAATAGCGGAATGTGTGATTATATCTCTACAAATATGGTACAAAATTTGTATAATAAGGCAGTCACAAATGCATAAAATAAGAATTCTAATGTAATTATAGATCATTATCACATACTCTTTAATATGAACATATAATTTAGAATATGACACAATAAAAATTCCTTCAAAATTGAAGGACACATTCAGGTTCTAAAGATAATGACATTCCACATTTAAGGGGCAGCGACCCTGCATAAAATCGTTAGACATTTTCCTTTTCTCCTATTCTCTTCTCTAATCCATGGCAGAAGGTAGAATGTTGGCACCTTAAAAATCTTAGGTAAAGGCATTAGTTTCCTCATTCCCAATCACTTTAATTGAATGTATAGTGTGTATACAGAACTGTAATTCTATCCAGAGGTTGCTTGTCAAGCCATGTTTTTATTGTAATTACCTGATTTGTTCAGCTTTAGTCATATTTACTTTTGAAGGTCATCTGTCCTGCTCAGACATGGTTAGTTGAAGTAGGGAAAAATATGTAACACCCACAGACAGAAAGCCTAAAAGAAAGAAAAAGGGGAACGAGTGCAGTCTTCCCATATGGACAAAAAAACAAGATAAAATTGTCACCTAAAAATTATTGTAAACCAACAGATCACATTATTTTCTTTCACGTCATCACATTTAATATTCACTTTTACCATTTGATACTAACTTGTAACTTTGGGAGGAGAAGGCTCACAGTTCTACTTTGAAGATTTAATTACCTTTATTCTCATTGGATGCCAACGATGATTAGCTATTCACAACACTTAGGAGAAAAAGCTGAAAAAACGGACAGCATCTCTCATTTTCCTGGTTTCCCCTTAGAAAACATAGGTCAATTTTCCATCACATTTCTATGTGTTGTGAAAACGCTCCCAAATTCATACATCTGGATATTGGTTAAGCTTTGGTGGGAAAGAGAAATTTTAACATTATGACTCCAACTCATGCCACAGATCTTCAGGATTATTATAATCATGTGACAGCAATTACAAATACCTATGAGGTGATGGATGTTAAAACTACTGTGGTAATCATTTTGTAACGTATATATGTCAAGTCATTATGCTATGCACCTTAAACTTATACAGTGCTATGTGTCAATTATGTCTCAATATAACTGAAAAAAAAAACCAAATCAAACAAACAAAAATGTCAAATACTTTAGTTTCTGATGTGTTGACATAAAATTAATACAGAGCAAACTACTTGATCACATCTTGAAATTTTTCCCAGCAGGGAACCACTTAGCTAGTGGCTTCATGTTGGTATCAATCTCAAAATAATATTAATAGTATGAAGGAGAAGAAAAAGAATAGTAAGATACAGGCAATTAGTATTACAAAGCAAATATTAACCAGTATGTAAGAACCTGTAGCAGGATCTGATGTGAAGCATCTAAGGCAACTGGACACTTTTTGTACAAGGAAACAAGCAGATACCCTCCAGAATTGTAACCAAAAGGAAAAACAAGGAATTTCAAGACAAAACTAGCACCATGATATTCCAGTTTTCTATTCCTGTATAACAAATAATCCCCAAACTCAGTAAGTGAAACGCTGACAATCATTTTGTTATATATTTTATACATAGTTTGGGGAGTTGATTAGGCTCAGTGAGGGGTTTCTGGTTCTTGCTCCCATTTGCAGTCTGACAATGACTGGGCCTAGAGCTATTTCAAGAGAAGCTATCTCACTCACCAGTCTGGGACCTCAACTGGGGTTGTCAGGGAGAACAGCTACAGATGGCATCTGTGTATGACCTGGGCTTCCTAGCATGGTTTCTGGGTTCTAAGAGCAAGCATCTAAGAGAACCAGACAGAAGCTGTATTGTCCTTTATGACCTAGCCTCAGAAATCACATAGCATCAGAGAGGGTCACTTCTACTACAGTCACATTCTTATCCTTGCAGGGGAAGAAACAAGGCCCCGACTTCTCTGTGGGAGGAGTGTCAACGTCACGCTGTAAGAAGAGCACGGAGGGTGTGTGTGTGTGGGGGGGGAGATCAGTTGCAGCCTTCTTGGATAACACAAACCCCGTCATTCTCTGAAGGCTGATCAGGATTGAAGCTTAAAGTAACTTTGTCAGATAATCCAAATGAGCACTGACTGAAGGCTGGTGGCATGTTAACAGCTGAGTAAATGACCATAATATTCAACAAGTTCTTGCGAAAATAAATAAATATACATGTATACATATAAATTCAATTTTTAGCCCACCTAAGGACATTGTAGTTCTATTTTTTCCTCCTAATTCTGACAGATTTTGGCTTGCTCATTTTGATGATACATTATCGGATATATATAAGTTCATGATATTTCTATCTGCTTGGTATTTTCTTCCTTCATCCCAATTAATTCATTTCACCTTAGAGTCCTTTAGTGTGATATTAGTAACTGCTATGGTAGCTTACCTTTTAGTAGAATTTGCCTGTTATGACTACTTCTATTTCTTTAATTTCAAATATTTTATGTAGTTCTGTTTTAGGTGTGTCTCTTTCAAGAGCATAGAGCTGGATTTGTTGTTTTAAGTACTTTTTAACAGCTCAGCAAATATTCATTCTTTTAAATACTGAGTTTGGCTCCTTTTGATTTATTGTGATTATGGTGTATTTGAACTTATAATGACTATTTTTTCTTTTTTGGTAAGTTTTTTATTGATTCCTTTTTCCTCCCCTGGTTCAGAACCTAGAGATTACATTTCTATTGTTTAATTGTTAGTGTTAAATGTTTGACATACACTTATATGTAAAAATTTTTACACAAAATCTAAAATTATTTTGCCCTTCCATTCTCTTATAAAGTATAATATGGAACTTATTATGCTTGAGTTTTCATTTAGCTCATTCCCATTTACTAGTATTAATCAAAATTTTAATCAATTTTACGTTTTTAACTCCAATATTTATATTAAAATGTTAATAGTTCTCAATTTATTAAAATATTGTCAATTTCTGATTTCACTGTTTTTGTCTAGAGTTCCATACCTATTCTTAATTGTTACTAAAGAACATCTGTAGCAATTCTTCCACTGGTAAAATCTCTTAGTCTTACTATATCTGAAATATCTCTATTTTATACTCAAAGTATATAGTTTGAGTATATATTTCTAGATAGATATTTATATTTCCCTTAGCAATCTATTATTCCATTACCTTGTGGCACCCATTTTTGCTTCTCAAATGTCTTCCAAATGACCCATTATCTTTGAATATAATCTTTCTTCTCTAATAATTTTAAATATTTTTCCTCAACGTTATATTATTTTAACACCAAATGTGTGGAGATGGATTTATTTTTATTCAAACTATTTGATACTCAAAATGCTCTTACCATTTGAGGATTCATATCCTTCACCAATTCTGGAAAAATTCCACTTATTTCTTCATAAATATTGAGTGTCTGATGTTTTCCCATACTCTCTTCTTCTAATATCATATTTGATAACATAAAGGTTAAGATCACAGGCTCTGGATTATGATAACTATGTTCACTTCTTCCATTTTTTGCTTGTATATCTTCCACAAGAATAATGTTTCTAGGTTATTGGCATGGCACATCAAAAACTTTTTTTTTTTTTGTTTTTGGTGGGGGGGTACGCGGGCCTCTCACTGTTGTGGCCTCTCCCGTTGCGGAGCACAGGCTCCGGACGCGCAGGCTCAGCGGCCATGGCTCACGGGCCCAGCTGAGCCGCGGCATGTGGGATCCTCCCGGACCGGGGCACGAACCCGTGTCCCCTGCACCGGCAGGCGGACTCTCAACCACTGCACCTCCAGGGAAGCCCCAAAAACTCTTTTGAATAGACATATCCTATGGAATAGAACCCAACTCCTGATTTAGCATCCATGACCCTGAATAGAATATGGCCCAACTAAAACTCTTAAACCTAACTTTCCACTAACGTAATATTCAGGATTTCAGCTCAAATCAAGTTGACCTACTCACTGCCTTCTGAATTTACCACAGGATATTCCATTGCCACCAAGTTTTAAAAGTTGTTTCCCCCTCATAGAAATATTCTACTTATAGGAATCTTACCATTCTCTGCTGCCTTTTCCATGAAGAAAATCCAAGTAGAAGTAATGTTTGCCTACTCTGAATTCTTTTAAGTCTTGTGTGTTGTTAAAGAATGAATATAACGTGTAGTGTTGATTCACAAATTGTAGGTCAAGACTGCTTAAATTTGAACCCCAGCTCTTCCATTTATGAGATGTACTACCTTTAAAAAGTTATCTAACTTGTGTGTGTCTCCCTTTCCAAATCTGTAAAGTGGGATTAAGAAAAGTTTCTACTTCATAGGGTTACTGTGAGAGTTAACAAGTTAATACAAGTAAGTCTCTTAGAACAGTTTTTAACATGTAGTATATACTATTTAGCATTGATAAATTTTCTGGTATTTTTCACTGCACTGAAAATTCTTTTCTGCCACATTTAGGGTTGAATATTTTTCCTCACTTCTGAGGATTATTTCTAAGCAGAGGGAACTCAACTGGTTGTAAATCCTGGCCTCTCTGCTTTCTTTTACTCACATTGTGGAAGGGAATGTGGACTGACTCCAAGCTTTTCCTCTTTGGACTCAGGTTGCCACAGAGAACAAAATTTTTGTTTTGCTTTCCTTGAGCAGTTCCTGTCCCTACAGAGGGGTGGGAATAGATGGGGAGGCCAGCCCTGGTCAGTTAGCATAACTGGGTGGAGACAGCCATCAGACAAATGGACGCACATCTGGTCCATTCGGCTTTCACACTTTATGTTTACCAACTTTTATCAGTAATAAAATTATTTTTCATGTGCCATGATTTGTTTACTTCTCAAAGCATTCAGAACTCAGGAAGTGATGGGAGTCTCCCCTTCCGAGACTCTACCACCTTAGTACCTTAATAACAGTAGACAACTAAATAAATATTTGCTAGAGCCAATGATAACTGGCTCTACACTAGATGAGAAACATTGGATATACTTATATAAAGTTAATATAAAATTGTTCCTGAAAAGATAAATAATACCTTACAGAGCCTATTATTAGAAAATCAAACCTTAAACTGAGAAATCTCCATGAGGTATGGGGCAGCAATTCATAAGACTTCAAAGACAGCTGGATGGCAACATTATCTATTTTTAAAAGCATCTATCCTCTAATAGGATACGATTACTTAATTTGTGCTTTTCACACCATCTAAATCACATCTCTCCAACCTTGGCATTTTTCTCTGAGAGGGAATAACAATGGGATATGAGATGAGATGCCAACTTGGACCAACATTGGCTGAACAGACTGAAATAGGTGTTGAAGTAAAGACATGGTGAGCTAGCACAGAGTAAACTGAAATATGCACCTGAGTCATTGGCAAATCATGAGCTCCTGTCCAGCCAAGCCTACAACTCATCCCACTCTCCCCTATGGCAGCGTAAAGAGTACAACATACTTCAGACATTTACGTTTATGTTTCACTGAGCCAAACCTTCATGGGCAAGACTGACAAAACTCTAAGAGTCTTGGGCTAGTGTCTTCTTTTCCTTTTTTTTTTTTTTAAATATTTCAGATATAAGGAATTTAATATAGTCAGTATATCAATTTATTCTTCAGCAAATACAGAAGAAAATCATTTGTATACCATATAATGAAAAGGGATACTTTTGACTTCTGATATGGCTCTAAGTAACTGAATCAATTAAGGCTCATTCAAAAGTACAGAAACCGCTTTACATCTTGAAAGCAGAGAAAGTTGATTGCTGGGATTTACAACGATGATGGGAGAGCTGAGGAGCCCAAGAGGAGACAGTGAGGCAGTGCAGAGATCACCAACAGCAGAAAGAAGCTACTACTCTTAAGTCTGGATGGCATGGAGGTTGGGTCTTGCCAGAACCCAGATGTCAAAGCCTCACATGTAGGAGCTACCGTCACAGTGGGGGCTGTCGAGAATCAACTGGGACCATGGGGGAGTGGTGGTCTGGTGAGCTGGAGCTCCAGAGGAGACACTGGTGCTATCACAGGGATATCATACACTGGAAGCAAGAAAGGGAGAGATACCTTGGCTTCTGTCCTCTCCCTGCTCACCAGTCTCCCACTAGCACCTATTAGCTAAAAACAGTTGACCCTTGAACAACACAGGCTTGAACGGCTTGGGCCCAATTATTTTTCAATAGTAAATACTACAATACTACAGGATCCATCACTGGCTGAATCTATGGATGTGGAACTGTGTATATGGAGGGTGGACTGTAAGTTATACACAGATTTTTGACTGTGGGAAGGGTGGGACCCCTAATCCCAGCATTACTCAACGGCCAACTGTATACGGGAAGCGAAATATCAAGGGATCTTGGAAATATTTTTCCCAAAGGCAAAGACCAGAGCAAGAGAAACACACGATGCATCTGAGATCAAATAGAAAAACGCTCCACACTCGTACTCTTTCAGTATCATTGTGATGTAGATGAAATGTATGACACTACGAACTTGAGTTCCAGCTATGCTGAAGTTCATGGAGTTTTCCAAACTAAGCTGTATCTTGCCTCCCTGCCTTGGCTCAAGTTGCTTCCTCACCTGCAGTGCTCCTTTCCTCACCATCCACTTGAGGGACAGCTACTCATCTTTTGAGATTTGCCACTCCGAGGCCTCTCCTGGCCACCCATTCTTACTCCTGGCAGTTTTAAATTGCGCACCCCTTTCTGCCACGACTGTGCTTTCTCTATAGGTCGACCACAGCACTTCACTATTATAGTTAACATGTCTATTCTCTCCTGCTACATGGTACGCTCAAGGGAGCAAGGCTTTTATTTGTTTCAACGTCCACAGCACCTATCACAGTGCCTAGCCTGTAATTTTGTGCATAATTAGTTAATGAGTAAATGATTAGATGGATGGTGGGTGGGGTTCCAGTAGATCTTCATAAACATTGAATGGCGACCTGCCTTGACAGTTGAATGTTTCCACCATGATTCCAACTCCTCACCCCCCATACTGATTTTAATGAAAATAATTAAATAATCACAAAGAGGACAGAAATCCTTTCCTTCCTCCACAGACTCTTTATTGAACTCTTACTTGACTATAAAAAACTACTTTAGGAGCTAATGAAGGGTTAAAGGATATACAATCTAGCTGAATTTTCTTTCTTTTTTTTTTTTTTT